>NC_064261.1:8612500-8920833 GCF_003254725.2 Canis lupus dingo | reverse complement strand
TGTTCTATTGTAGTTAACTTTCTGTCCTAAGTTTCAGGATGGTAAGGTCTGTTCCTACTGCAACATTGTTTTTTCCTTGTTAAAATTGTAAGAAAGTTTCAAAGGCTTAAGGTTAATACTTAGGAATAATGAGTTGTATAATGCACAGCTTTAGAATTCTATCCTTTTATTTTCTACAAATAATGTATATATAATATGCATTATATATAATATATTTTATATGTATAATTGTATATAATATAATATGTATATTATTAATATATATTAATAAAATAATACAATATATTATATAATATATAATAAATTAATTATTTATAATAGAATAATGCATATATATTATATATACCTATGTATACATTATATATTATACATACATTATATATATTTTATATAAATAACACATGCAATATGTATACACATACATAGATACACACATACACAAACCTCTTGTCTTACATCAAACACAAAGATTGTTTGTTAATTGATTACATATTTTAGGAGAAAATATCATTCAGTACCTTTGTGACTTCAAAATAGGTAAGACTTCTTAAACAGACCTAATGATGAGTGAAAATTATTTAGACTACATTAAACATAAGAACTTCTACTTTCACAGGACACTAGATACAGAATGAAAAAGCGACCCATAGACGGGAGAAGATTTCACAGTACATGTATTCGAATAAAGACTTTTATCTAAAATAAATAAAGAACCCTTACAAATAGTGAAAACAGATAAACCCAGTGGAGATATGAACAAAAGATTTCAACAGATACTGAACAAAATAAAAAACTCAAATAACCCAAATCAGTAAACATACATAAGATGCTAAGTGTATGATCGTCAGATAAACATAAATCAAGACCACAATGAGATATATTGCATATTCACTGTACTGGCTAAAATGAAAAACAGATGATACAAATTTGGGGGCAGGATGTGGAGCAATAGCGACTCTCATGCAGTATGGAAATATGGGTAATATTTATGCAAGAACCTAAACATTTTAAGACCAACCACTCCGAAGAAGGGTTTACATGAGTACGCCAATGGACTTGTTTGAGAATATTTCTAGAAATTCAATTTGTAGTAAACATACACTCAGACATATAAATGCACAGACAAAAAATAAAACCTGGAAACACAAACAGGTAACTCTGAGAAAACAAACAATAAAATTATTCAAATGGCTAGCAAAAATGGATGGCTAAATACATTTTAGCTGTAAGTATATAGTGAAATACCATATAGCAATGAGAATGAATCATCTATAATTGCACACAATGATATGCATGAATCTCACAAACAGAATGTTGAGCTAATAAAATATGACACAAAAGGGTACACATTGTAAAATTCAGTTTATCTAGGGCACAAGAAGAGGGAAAATACTATACGGTGTTAGAATTCAGGGTATTGCTTATAGTTTGTTCAGTAATATCTGAACAAGTATAAGGAAGGAACCCAGGATGCTGGTATAATTCTCTACCTTGACTTAGGTGCAGATCTTTCAGGTGTGCTTAGTTTGTGAGCAACTCCATGATTACATGTGCAGTTTTCTATGTGTAGTTTAATTTCAGCAAAAATGTGAAGATACTAAAGAAGGCAATTATTCCACAGACCTACAAAAACAAGAAAGCCCTTTTCAGAAACATTGGAGTATTGTGTTGTGGAAACAAACTGCATCTGACACGAGAACAGCTAATAGCCAAGAGAATTCAAGGGGGAAAAAAAAAACAAAAAAACAAACACATGACAAAACTAAATCATCATTTGTGCATGAATTGCCATGTGAGATGGAAGTACAGATTTGGCTGTTACCATGTAACTGTAAGGTAGAAATAACCCTCATTAAATAGAGGAGAATTTCCTCTCATATGGAGGGAATGAGGCCTTCCACTGTTCCCAACTCAGTAACATGAACAGCCAGTTGTCATTTCACATTTTAAAAATAACTGAAAACGGTAAAGTAAGAATGGATGGTTTGTTCCTGGTGGAATTATAGCCACTGACAAGTTGTATTCTCTTTATTGTGCAGGAGGTAGTCACAGTGAGTTGTGTTGTTGATTCGTGTGCCCTAGGTATAACACTCTGCAGGACGTGTGTGTGCCAGATGCAGTACATTTTATGATTCCCTAAATTAAATTGTATTTGGCTCTCCTATCACTTTTACCAGAGTGGAGAGATGTCCAACTAATGGGGATCCTTCCTCTTCTCCTGTTCTTTTGACAAGAGCAAAACGTTGTGCCTGTATATTGAGATCAGAAAAAGATTTACATGTAACAGAAAACTTTTCTATTGCTCCAAGATAGGGATGATTTTAATGACTGAATTCGGGAAGCATTTTGAATTTGTTTTCTAACTTCATATATTGGAGATATTCAAAATATTTTCTCACCAGATGCTTACCTGTTCTTTTCATTGTATTCTGAAGAATTATTCTCTTCTGATTTTCTTAGATTTCTTGAACTATAGCTTTTCCATCTCATTTTCCTCCTCCTTTCCCATTCAGTATTGGATTTCCCCAAAGTTCTCTCTTAGACTTTCCATCTCTCTCTACGTTCTCTGTCTGAAACCTATGTATCCACCTCCACGCTTCTAACTGGAGCCTGTATGCGTCTTCAGACCTGACAATTTATCTTAGTTCCAATCTGGGTTTAGTTACTGCCCGTTGATTACCATTACATACTGGCACCTTGCTTGTAGGCGCTTTATAATCAAGATGAATAAAACCAATTTAACTGTTAGACCAAACCACGTTCCTTCTTTCTGAAATACTGACACGAAATTGACTTTTTCTCATAATTTATCATACAGCATAGGTTTTAGCTCCTTTGTCCTCTTCCATCCCAATATACTTAACGTGACTGAATCTTCCTGAATTTTTTTTTTTGCATAACTCAATGCGGTATTTTTTTTTCATAACTCAATGCAATAAACTTTCTCTTTCTTTCTTTCTTTCTTTCTTTCTTTCTTTCTTTCTTTCTTTCTTCTTTCTTTCTTTCTTTCTTTCTTTCTTTCTTTCTTTCTTTCTTCTTTCTTTCTTTCTTTCTTTCTTTCTTTCTTTCTTTCTCTTTCTTTCTTCTTTCTTTCCTTCTCTTTCGTTTCTTCTTTTTACTCGTACCAATCTCATCTCTTTCCCATCTAATACACAAAGCATCAAACTTATCTTTCAAAAGTGTATAACTCTCACTGCTTGCTTTAACTAAATTCAATCAGAGATTCTCCATGTTATAGCAGGTGAAGTATAAACTCCCTCCAATGTGACAACCCCTTTTTCAACCTTGTGCTACTTCTGACTACACACTTCCACTTAGGAAGATCTGCTTGCCCTGGCTTTATGCTTCCTTGTGTTTTCCCACATTAGTGTTTCTTGCCTGGAGTATTTTGCCCCCTTTTTTTTTTCATATGGAAAGTTTCTCCTCTATTTCTTAGATTCAGGCACTTTTCACTTGCTCTGTATTGTCTCCCTGATAGGGTTAAGTGCTGAGAATAAAAGGATATACTAAAAGACAAAGTCCCTGCCCTCAGGGAGATTGCAGTCCATCTAGAGTTGGAGACAGACAATAAACGGGTGAACAAATAAGTATAGGAGAAAATCACGTTATTACATATACTTAGAAACAAATAAAAAGGTTCAGGCACTTGAACATAACTAATTGGGGAAGAAATTTTAGAGAACCTTCTCTATGTTTGAGCAGAGAACTTGAACTGGGGCTTTGTACCAGTCCGTAATGGCATTTAACTCTGGTAGCATAAAAAATAGTTTTTTGGGGGATGTCTGGGTGACTTGGTAAGTTAAGTCCACCTTTGGCTTGGGTCATGATCCCAGGGTCCTGGGATTGAGCCCCACATTGGGCCCTCTGCTCAGCGGGGAGTCTGCTTCTCTCTCGGCCCCTCCTCCTGCTTGTTCTCTCTCTCTCTCTCTCTCAAATAAATAAGTAAATAAAATCTTTTTTAAAAAAATAGGTAGTTTTTCCTCTCATTTGAGATTCCAGAGGTAGGCCTTTGCTATTGAGGTTTAGTTATTCAATAAATAAACCAGTGACTTACTTATTCTTAGCTTGCTGGCTATCTTCCTCTTACTTGTTGCCTCATGGTTACAAGTCGCTGCTCCAATTTCCATCCCCCCTTTGTTCAAAGCAAAAATGAAATAAAAAATAGTTACATTTGTCATATGTTTTGAGGGAAAGGACAGATTTCCCAGACAAGTATCCAACAGATTTTTGCTTACATTGTTTTGCTACAACTTGGAAATATGTATATGCACCAATAGCCAAGGAGTTTAAGAAACTATTTTTGTTATACTTGGTTGGAAAGAACATCATCTTTTCCTCCATGCGACGTGTTAAGCAAAAAGACAGGAGACAGGCACACTGAATTGGCAACTATTCGTGAATGCCAAAGACTTTTAGGTTGAAAAATAGCTGGTCATAATCAAGAGTCTCAGAGAGAACTTCCAGAATGGCAATCTAGGTGGAAAAATTTTTTGTGTATCTGAAGAATAAAGGTAGACCTATCATAGCTTGTTGGAAATGAGAAAAACAGGGTGTGGTGGATGGCAGAGTCAGAGGTATGGAGGCTAGATTGTAATGTCTGCTCTTGCACAGGAGCCTCCGTTACTTTAATTGAGGAGCCACTTTTTATGCATTTCTTTATGCTAAGTACCTTGCAAAATCCTAGGCTAATAGTAAGTTTCATTTTTTTTTAATGAGTGAATTAAGGATAACACTTTATATAAATATATGAAAGAGCTCTGTGATTTCCTTGTTTATAAATAACTTAAACTGTATTCACAGGAACATATGTTAATAGGTCAAAATCATCTCATGACTGGTAGTCTTCATTTTCAGCACAGACTTCTCCAGCGTTAATCACGTCATTTGAAGCCATGAAGGCCTAATTTTAATTGTCAATTGCATCAATTCCATAATTCCTCTTTACATATGTTATTTTGGTTTGTTTTGTTTTGGCAAAAGAAGCCATATGAAAAAATATATATGTTGGCATGTTGATCTCAAGTATCAAAATAATTTCATAAATTTTCTATTTATTTTTAACTGTGGAGTTCTGATCATATTTGATATTTCACAGCTGTGAAAAATTCACAAATAACTTTGTTCAATACTATTTGATTAAGAAATTACAGACTCTGATTTTTAAAAGTGGGCACTGAAATTTGGGTAAATGGTCTATTTAACCAAATGTTACATTGAATACGTGATGCATTAGCCCTAATTTAGGTGCTGTGCAATTTTTATCATATGAACTGAAAAGAAGTGATTGACCCTGTTATTTTCAAAAGCAATATGCTAAATTGCAACTAGTGTTACACCTTACATCATCAAGTACTGCATATTTTTTTCCTTTGTAATTGTTCTTTTGAATTCTTTTACAATATAAAGCACAAGTTCCAATAAGGAAAATATTAACCATAATTTTCCTTATAGTCATAATAGAGAGCTATTTGTGGAAAAGTTTATAATATGCTATAGTTGATTAAATTCAGCACCATACTATGTGTTACAACATTCAGAAAGGTTTCTGTGATTTTTAATAAATTCTATAAAACCAGTGAATCATTTTCTTTCTAAGGCCAAAATATGTGTACATATGTATATATATACACACACAGACACACAAACACATATATCCACACACACACATATAGCCACATGTATATATCCACACACACATATACATGCAAATACAGACATACACACACACACACATACACATATATATGTTTAATTTTTTCCATGTGAGCCCTAATATAAAGTATCTTTGCTAAATTTTTGTGTAATTAATAAATTTTTTTTTTCTAAAGCATGGGGTTATTTTCCAGGTTCCCTGTACCTTATACTAAATTACTTTGAAAGTCTAATTTTTGTTTCTTGTTTTTCCCATCTGGTCTTCTTACATTATCATCCTATGATCTGTTTCCAAAATAATGCTGGGAAATGGAGTGTTGATTTCTTCTTTACTAAAATATATTTTCATTATTTTTGAAGTAATGAAAACATTTCTATTTTTGTTCAGTTAGCTGACAACACCTTTTTCCATTATTTTATTTTTAGCTGGCTAAGTTTAAACTTGACTGTGTGCCTTTTAAAATTCAAAGTGAAATAATCAGACCATTTTACTTCCATTTGCCATCAGCTGAAGGATTAGTTACTTCAACTAGAGGACAATATAATCAATAATGGCTAAATTTATGCCTAAGATGACCATGCTTGAAGATACCCTTTTCTTTCTTGGAAGCATAGAAAAGTCTATCATAAATTTGGCCAGGAAAAAGACCCTTGATTCCTTTTAAGTGTCTGTAACTCTCTTACAGTCCATTTTTATGGAAGGGAGGTAAAATGATAAATCACAAACCATTAGTCATGAAGGATCAATCATATCTTCCTAAAATATGCCATTCTACCGTTTAAGTCCCAAATAGTTTTTATATGCAGCTAAGCAGGCTATTTCTTGCCATTTTAATATAAAGCAATCGCAAAAACGTTATACATTCAAACTTGGAATTATCAGGATAATTTAGATCTACATTATTTTCCTGGATTAAAAAAGTTATTTAGCAGGTTCATACTTCCTTTTGTTACTGAACTATAATTTCTATCTTCATATGTTTTCAGAGTATGAAAGTTACAGACCTAATAAAGATTAAGTATTGATTTTAATACTTAACAATACTTTCCAGGTTTACAAACAATTGAAGATGAAAGCAAAATTTTACTGTGCTTACCATACTCATTCTAGAAACACGAAACTGCATTAACAATTAAAATTTTGAGAAGATATAAAAATGACATTGTATAATCTTTTATAACTGGAAGCAAAACCAGTTTCATCTCCATAATTTGTTCCATTTGGTTATTCCGTAAAAAAAAAAAAAATCAAGTATATTTATTTTTCTGAAAATAAAACCACTTCAGTAAGATATGATTTTCCTCAATTAAACTTTGGCTTTCCCTTCAGTAACATATTAGGTATCTTTATAACTTTTCCCCACCTCCTTCTATTCCAATCAAATTCAAATACATATTTTACATCATTAGTCAAAAACTTGTTCTCTTTTTCCAAATTAGAATACAACATTTCCCAGTAAAATATTCTGATATTAACTTCTTAATTGCCGCAGGTATGTTCCAGAGAAGTTTCCACATAAGAGACCTTCATGTAAGGATTACTTGAAGAACTGCATTAAGTCATATTTTCTATAAACTGAAGACCTCTACTTTCTTTAATTTCCCATTGCTGTGCCAAATCTTCTAGTATTTTTCAGCTACCTTTCAATCTGTGCTCAAAGAACTTTCTCTTGAAGAACATTGTTCAAAATTCTACGCATTCTCCTAGAAAATTATGACCATTGCTCACAATAGCAGAACTGCTATATTCTTTCCCTTCATCTTGCATCACTATATCTAAGTGTATTTAAAAGTTGAGCTTTTAAACTTATGATTATGTCTGCTGAGACTATTAATTCTCCACTCCTTACAACACACTGCTCTCTTGGTTCTCATGGTATTCTATTCTATTCTTCTATTCTATTCTTTCTATTCTATTCTATTCTATTCTATTCTATTCTATTCTATTCTATTCTTCTATTCTTTCTATTCTCTATTCTATTCTTCTATTCTATTCTATTCTATTCTATTCTATTATTTATTCTATTCTATTCCATATAAGTGTCCTATTCCATTACTTCTGAATGTGTATCTCTTTTTTTTTTTTTTTTTTTTTTTTTTTTATTTTTTTTTTTTTTTTTTTGTGTATCTCTTTTTATATTGACACGGTTTAATATATACACTCTTTTCCCTTTATTTATATATTTCTTTTGTTGGACTCTGCCTCTGGTATCAGTGTCTCTTTGTTTTTGCTCGGTTAATATATTCAAACTCATGTCTTAAATGATTATTGATTTAACTATTAACCATAGATTAAATTTCAGTGTTTCTCCACATCCGTCCATCCTTCTAGACATCCCCACATGAATATTCTAAAATCTCTCTCCCATTTTTTCCTTAGCACTTCTAGGTGATGGTGTTAACTGTCCCGGGATGTTAAAGTCTGAAATTCAGAAGCCATTTTTTATCCAAAATGTCATTGACTTAGTTCGGAGAGTTCCCTTAGATTACTCAGATAACTTCCTTATCTTTTTCTCTGTCTCTAGTTTCATACCTTCTTCTCCTCCCTTAACTGCTGAGCTTTTCAGTTTATTGTTAAAAAATTTGCCACAGTATTTTCTATAATGTGCCAGTTAGATGACACATTGCTCCCTTTGTCTGCACTACCTTTTCTAACTCTGTTAGTATCACGTAAAATATTACAAAATGTTTCATAATTTCCAGGAAGTCTCTAGAACATCCCATCTCACGTTTCCATTAGACTTTGATTACCTTCTCTTGAATGCAAACTGTTGATTGTAATTTCTGGAATATGACTGAAGTATAGTGGTGGACTACAAGGCAGAGCTATTGCCCTTTCATGTGAATACTTGTAATGCTTAGTGGAGTGCATGGCGCTGGGTAAGGACTCAATAAATATTTACCCAAACCAGTGAAATGAATGAAATATAAGTGAATGAATACATTCTTCATAGGCAGAGCTTGTTATGGCAAATAGCTATGATAAGGCACGTAATGCTAGAAACTTATATTTTTAAGTTATTCAGAGGTTTAATATGCTAGGTTAGTATTAATGCTGTCTCAATTTACATGAAATATTTCATTTTAGGGATCCCTGGGTGGCGCAGCGGTTTGGCGTCTGCCTTTGGCCCAGGGCGCGATCCTGGAGACCCAGGATCGAATCCCACATCGGGCTCCCTGCATGGAGCCTGCTTCTCCCTCTGCCTATGTCTCTGCCTCTCTCTCTCTCTCTCTGTGACTATCATGAATAAATAAATAAAATCTTAAAAAAAAAGAAATATTTCATTTTAAGAATTTATTTAAGAAAAAAAGAATTTATTTAAGGAGCCTTATTTCACAACTTTGTACATCTCTTTAGTGTCTGGCTTTTAGAAGAAAGCTGAATTCTTAGTCAATATTTCCACATTCAATCTCTTACCATATATTTTTATGACTAAAGAATTTGGAATAAATATTTGTATACGGCACACAGATACGTAGTTGGAAAAGCAAGGGGGATATTTCAATCATCCTTTTGGATAATTATGGGTATTTTATTTTGGTACCACACTAAAACTTGACAAATAGTTGTTTCCAAATGTTGGTGGCAATGCAGAATCTGAAGCAGCGTCAACAAACTTCTTCAAATTCTATTTTTATGAAAACAGCTGACATTGTGGACCTCATTGAAAGTGTCTTGGAGACCTTGAGAATTTCTGTATCATTCTTGGAGAACCATTGGCATATAGAATTATGTGCTTTTAAAACAGATTGTACGATGTATAAGGCATGGTATTAGGTTCTCTGGAAGGTTACAATGAGGAAGGCTAGCTAGTTGAGAGATCACAACACTAATGCAGGGACAATGTTGGATTTAAGAAAAAAGAGAATTACCCTGGGTTCTCAAATCCCAACCTTTCATTACTTGAGATACAGTTGCTGATTCAGTAAAAGGATCTCTAGTTTCCAAAAGTACCTCTAACATGTTATTTCCTCCAAACCTTCCACATTTTGATCACACTTTTCTAGAGGAACACTAATTTGATAATATTGGAAACTTGTGGTCCTTAAAAAATAAAAAAGTTCAGAGTGGATCAGTATAGTGTATCAGCATGGGAGATCATTAATAATGTGAAGAAATTTGAATATATCATTGATTTGGAATGAATTATTAATTGTGTCCTGGAATAAATAACTTATTCCTGACTCAGTTTTCTCATCAGTAAGATAAGTTATATCTAGAAATTACTTTTAGGTCCTTTCGGGTTCTTCATAAATTTTGTGATATAATGCTACCACACTATTAGTATTACATGCTCCTTAATATTAATATAGTTTAATAATTTGTTACATATTACTGGAAAAGTATCACGAATTAGCTTAATATATTCTTTAAGTTACAATGAATATTAATTACTTCCTGTCAGCAATAATATATTAATTAGGTTGATTGTATTTCAGGAATTATTCTCTTAAACAAAATTGACTGTTAAAAATATCTATGAATGAAGTCAAAAGGTTAACACATTCAATATTTAATTGACATTCTTTCTAAAATATTCATCAATCATTCCATTACTGATCAAGATGAATATTTATTTATTTTAGTTTCAATGACTTACCTAAAACAAAAATAGAAATAATATATCTGTTTTTAAAAAATATTAAGCCTACAGGCATTTATTTTCCTAACTCATGACAACTCAGTCTTCTTTATAGCTATTAGAACATTTATTCTGGATCTGTTTAAGTATTTTGCATGAGAGGTAGTTTAGGAGATCCTCATTAAATTTTTCTTTATTAGTTGTGCTATTAAAATTTATATTTGGAGTCAAATTCTACCCATTTATGACTTCCACTTATTATTCCTAATGGCCTTTCTAACAAAGAATTCCTCAACTATTTGTAGATACTTTTTAGTCCTTTAAACTTAAATTTTCTAATACCTAGGCATTAATTTCTTTGTTCTTCAAATTAATCACAGAATATGGTCTTTAAACATTTTTTGAAAAATCAGGCCAGACCAGCCTTATCTGAATAAAATTAATTTGTCCACGTCTCTCTTAAATCTTGGCCCTCAAATCACACATAATAGTCCAGACATGGTCTTGTATATCATGATTTATACAATAGCAATTTTTGAGTTATAATGTGAAGGAAAATATTTTATTTCTTCACATATCTCTTAAAGTTAATATTAAATAAAGGAAAATAATAATTTGGAAATCATAAATGGAAATGATAGTTTAAAAAATATTGTCATTTCCCAAATTTGTGTTTCTTAAAATGCTTGACTTGATAGTTCTGATTTTATATTATTATTTTATACCAACAAAATAAAATTATAAGTACCTATACTATATGAAAAGTATAGGGGGATCCCTGGGTGGCTCAGCAGTTTAGTGCCTGCCTTGGGCTCAGGGCATGACCCCGGGATTCTGGGATTGAGTCCCACATTGGGCTCCCCGCATGGAGCCTGCTTCTCCCTCTGCCTATGTCTCTGCTTCTCTCTCTGTGTCTCTCATGAATAAATAAATAAAATCTTAAAAAAAAAGAAAAGTATATTAACTTTATATATCTCATAGGAGTCTCTATGAATTGTATGTATGGAAGTTTTAAATACCTTAGTTGTAGAAAATATAGTAGACTGTGTTTTTTATTTGTTTGTTTTGTCTACTTAGCATGGTTTCCATACATTTTCTTCTAAAATAACTCATCACACTTTTTTTAGAGAACTTCCCCACTACCTGTAGTGTTGATGGGATTTTCATTCTCTGAACTAGTCTTTGGTCCAAAGGTAGGACAAGTATCCCACTGTCTAGGTTGTTCTGAACTGTTAGTAGGTAGTAGTTGGAAAAGGTTTTATCTCATAAAGGTGTTAAGATGGGATGCTGGAATTTTACCCTCCCCAGAAAATAGATGTACCTATTTGAAGAAAAAATGGATGAAATTAAGAGATAAAAAGTAACCAAGACAGGCAAAACTAAGCAAATGAAAAAGATAGTTGATGACATTATGTATTTGCATTTTAAAATCCAGGTGAGATAAATGATCTTTTCATCATGAGTTACTTTGTGATGGTGTTCTATTCTTTGCAACCAAATGCATCCTTATTAAAGTAGAAAGTATTAATAATGTTTCTTCAAATGTACATTGAATAAATTAAATCAATTTTAAAATGATCTCTGGTAAATTCTTACTTCTTCCACTATATAGAATTTGAGTATTCAAGAAATATTACCTGGTGGAGATAATGGAAGATAATTCCATATTCTGATTCCATCTTTGTAATACGATGAGAAAAAGAGACTAAAGTCTTTTATAAAAGGTCATTGTCTGTGCCTTTTCTTTTGAAAAGTGAATATACACTCTGTCATTTAATTCAGTATTTGATTTATAGTTTCCTAAATGTATTTTATATTACTTTTCTTTATTATGGAATAATTAGCAGTGGGAGTAAGGAACAGATTTCTATTGAGAGCTTATAGATCACTTCTAAGTTTCTAAAAATATTCAACATTTTGTCTCTGCTAAGATTTGGCCACAAAGCTGACAATTAGTTCCTTTCTTTTAAAAAATTGATTACACTGATAATGAGCACTTATCTTAAGTTTGGCAACTTTACTTAGTGGTTAGTACTGAAAATGAAGTTTTCTGTATCCTTTCCATGGGTTCTGAAAGATATTAGAATCTCTTCTAAAATAAGCTTCTATGTAATGAGACATTAATGGGTGCCATTTAGCCCGCTACTTGCTACAGTGATCTAGCTTACATGTGTCAGTAATATTTAAGAGTAAAAGTGCCTACTTCAGAAGGTATCTATATTTTGATGAGGCAGAGATTTAAGTTTCCAAATGAGCAGAATACTCCATGAGCTAATTCCCATGTATACTCTAGGTTTTCTAATATAACATCGTATTAAGATAACTTCAATTTGAAAAATCTTTTATTTATTTGGAAAATACTTCAGTGGGAAAATAAGCTTGCAGAGACTGCTTCACTAATACTGAAGGGAAAATGAATGTTTTAACCATATAACCTATTTTGTAATCAACATTTTTATGTATCATACAACAGGAGGAAAATCTTACCTCTTAATACTTTGGATCTTACTACTCTCAATCTAATTTACAGTAACAGGCAGAAAAGACTTCATGCTTTGTTACATAAGTTAGAGATGTGAAAGTCCTTCCATTTCTACACTGTCTGATTTTAATTTTATTCTTTTTAAAATAAATTATTGAAAATATATCATATGTCTTTCACTTTACATTATTACAGCTACTTAAAATATTAATTTTGTAACTAAATTCAGTAGTATGTACAAAAATAATTGACCTGATATATTCAACATTGGATCATACACCTGGGCAGAGCTTTCTTCATTGTTATTATTGTCTACAAAAAACAGTTTACAACGTTCTGTTTTACAGAGGCTGCACCAATTGTTTTCCAACTATTACTTTTAGATGTAAAAAAATATTAATATATGATTCTTTATATCCAAATCCAGTTTTGCATGTCAGTGATTAGATATCTGGCTCAGTATGGAAGTACCATTTATATTGTCAGATAGTACACTGCACAGCTCCAAAGTACCCCACTAGCATGGCCAACATGGAAATGATGCCCTCTAAAGATGTAGAGAGCAAAATTTACACAAAATGTCTAACAGACCTGAGTGGAGCATGCTATGTTCTGCTCTTTCCCTTACCCCTTTCCTTAGACTTCTTGCTCAGGACAAATTTCTTGAGATTGGAATTTATGTCCAAGTATCACAGTCCTGATTACTCAAACTTTTGTAGATTTTTGGTCCCTTAGCAGCAATGCTGACAACTGACAATTGCTCAGTGTGGAATTGTGGTCTTGTCTTTTCTGCTCTCCTTATGGCAATACTACGTTGTGTGGCAGAAACACAGCCTAAGTATAGATATAGACAGAAATTTTCTACCAGCACTGTAGGAGATGTTCAGTTGCTTCACATCTCTGCTAACACTTGGCAGTCTCAGATTGTTTAGCTAATCTGCTGTATGTCATTATTTCTAAAGTGGTTTTAATTTGCAGTATTCTGATGACTGCTGAGCATCCTTTTAGACATACCATTTGTCTACTAGACATATCATTTGTATATAGCCTTCTTGGAGTCTATTTCAGAGGACTCCTAGCATCTGGTAGTTCTTGGCTTATGGCAACATATTTCTAATTTTCAAGTGATACTCTTCAAATACTTGTGTCTTTGTGCCCAATGAGGACATCAGTCATTGAATTAGGGGCCCACCTGATTGAGTATCACTTTATCTTAATGTAACTAAAGACATCTGCAGTGACCAAATATGTTTACATTCTGAGATCCTGGAGATTTGGAACTTTGGGAGGATGAAATTCAGCCCATTACAGTGACTTTCTCTTTTAATTGGAAAATGTAGCCCATTTGTTTGCCTTTTTTTAGAGTAATCAAGTTTTTTTTTCTCATTATTTCATTTTTTTTGTCTATTAGTTTGTGAATTACTTTCTTTTAGTAGACTTTTATCATTATTGCATTAGAGTACACAAGCTGTTCCTTAAGTTATTAAAGTCTAATGTAACAGTACTTTTTGTACTTCCCAGACAATGGAAGTAACTTAGAATACTTTATCTACGTTTAACTGTATAACTAGATGCCTCCTGCCATTTTCTGAGAGCTTATATTAAGAAGTAGGTGTTATGTTAGCATGTACATTTAACTGTGAATTTCAGCTGAGAAAACTAATGTTATATTCATTAACTTTGATAATCCCTCAGACAAAAGCTGTTCATCAAAGTGATATTTTAAGTGTTAGTCCATTACATTTATTTCCACTATTAATTCTATGTATTATTTATTTCATACCCGTAACAGTCTATTAGAGGAAAAAAAAAAAGCTACCACTGAGGTTGAAATACTGCAATATTAAGGAACAAAGATCTTAAAATTCAAAAATTATCCTCAATCTCCAACAGACCTCAAATTTTTATTCCTATGATCAAGCAAAATATTTCTGTTATGTCAAAATCCAGTATTATAAAGTGAAAGTAAAATTATGATTCCTGCTAAGTGGATTTTATTCATGGTGCATAAAATTTTTAAATCTTTTTCAAATTTTTTTGAGTAAAGGAGTTAGCAAATAGCACCCTGTAACCATTTCTAATTTTTTCACTGAAAAATTATCTATGTAATTTTAAAAACAAATTAAGTTTTTATCCTTTAGGAAACAGAGGTGATTCAAAACATGATAGTGGCTTTTGTCTATTTTGGTACCATTGATATAAAACTAAACTTATATTCAAATCTTTTTTCATAAAAAGCCAAAATACAGTATCATGTACAATTTAAATATTTAACAATATGTCTATACTGTAAAATCAATTAATTTAAATTAAGTAAAGAGTATGTCACTGTTAAATATAAAATAGTCAATATTGACTCTATTATGAATATTGTTACTTTATCAAAATGAACTTTATAATGCATTCTTTAACAAAAAGTTATTATGAAATACATTTCATACTAAATACTTCTTTAAGTAATTTTTTACACATTTAATGGGATTATGTCTTACTCTGAAAGGGGCTGCTAAATCAAAAAGAGGTTGGGAAATGTTCCTCTACCAGATAGGTGAGCAAATGCTAGAAACTAGATTTCAAGATTTAGGTAATCCCTTCATGTTAGCAACTGAAAATCACAAAAAATGGAAACAAAGTAGATGTGCCTCTCTATTTGCAAAGAGAGAGATAAATGTATATTTGACCATGAGGGGAAAAAAAAATTTTCTACCTGTTGAAAAATAATCAGATGTAACTGAAAACAACAGAAAATGAATTGTTGCCAGTATTGAAAAAAATAAGGATTAGAAATCCTCAATAAGAAGCTCTATGAAGAAAGACAAAATATCTCCCAAAGAGAGAACAATCTAAAATTAAAGGTTAAAAAAAGATGCAAATGTATCTAAATTAGATTAAGAAAGAAAACTTGAAAAGCACAAAAAAGATTTAAGAGTGAAACAAGTGGCACAAGTATCAAAATGATGTGAGATAAGTATAAATGGTAGACATCAAGAAATTTCAAACCTAAGCCTTAATAGATATTGTTAATTAGAAACCAAAACAATCATTATAAAAGTTATAATAGAAACTTAATAGGAGAAAAAGTACTGGAGCTGAGAAAAATTCTGAGTCTGCATGTCAAATTTGTCTGTATTTCAGTACCCAACAATTTCACTACCAAACAATTCTTTCAGAGATGTAGTCAAAGTTGTACCTGGAAAAAAATTTATTAACAAAAAGCAAATCCTAAATAAGAGAGAAATAATTCATTTAGGGGAAAAGTTTTTTTTTTAATTTGGATTATTTGTCTTATGTGTAAGATGTCAAGTGTATGCTGGGTATTATCAAAGTTGTTGGAGTTGCTGTGATGTACTGCTCCAGAGAACTAGTGTCCTGTTAGGGAGGCCGGAAAATACTAATATACTATATGTATATGTATATGTATATGTATATGTATATGTATATATAAAAATATTTTATACATATTAAATATAACATATACATACATATATATGTATACTTTTTTCATATATATATACTACTAAAATTAGAGCAGAACAACAATATCATAAATAAAAATGAGTTTGTGAGTGGCCATAGGGCCATAATGATCCTAAAGTGATTAAGTAGTATATGGAATGCTAAACAAATACATACCTACTCATGTTAGTGAATTGATTGTTGCCTATTTTCCCACGGGAAAAAGGAGAAACAACCTTCAATTCACAAAGAAATGTGAAATTATTTAGATTTAGTTAATTACAATAATAACCTTCCCTTCCTGAGTAGTGCAGTGCATGTAGTTTATCATAGTTAAAAAGATAGATATGCAAAATGTAAGAGACATTTTAGAAAGATAAGTAATGATAAAACTAGCAAGGTGGTACTGCAAAAATATTGAATCATAGGTAAGGTGGATTACAGGAAAGAGCCTCAAGCAAGCCTGAAACCTCTTTCTTCTTTTCCAGTTAAATTGCCTTCATTTCCTCCTGAGTGAAGGTAAACATAGAATTTGCTGGATTTTAAGGGCTTGGGAAGGTTATCTGAAATGCAATATACTGATCTGTCCTCGGCTTTGTCTGTATAGCTTCTTTTACACAGAAAGGTTAAAAAAAGAAGTCTTTACATTAAAAGGACTTCTAACCTTTCATTGTTTTTGTTGGTTTCCTAAATCAAGTGCTGTCATTCCTATGACAAAATTGCTATCAAGAAAATAAAACAGAGTGACATTCTAAATAGTGACTGGCATTGCAAAAGGTGATAGTACTTTAGTTTGGAGAGTTAAAAGGAAAGTTTCTCATAGGGAGTCTCATTGGAGCTAAGACTCACTCCTAGGCAAGAATGAGAATTCAAAAGTAAGGAATTAGGTAAATAATTCAGGATTTCTCTGTGTGTGTGTGTGTGTGTGTGTGCTTTTTTTTAAAAGACTTTATTTATTTGAGAGAGAGAGTGCAAGAGGGACAGCAAGAGCTGAGTGGGATGAGGGGCAGGAGGAGAAACCAAGTCCCTGCTGAGCAGGGAGCAGAGGGTGGGTGGGCGGCTTGGTCTGTGACTCTGCGATCAAAGGGATCATAACTTAAGCCAAAGTCAGACACTTAACCCTTAACCGACTAAGTCACCCAGCTGCACCAAATGAACATAAATTTGTTTATGAATGCTGAAACTTCCAGCTTATTTTCAAGAAAAGTAAGAGATGTGAAAATAATGATTATTTGTGAAAATCAGACATTATTTCTTATTGGTGCTCTCAGTATCAAGACTGACTTAATATTCAAATTTAGTGTCTTACAGATTTAAAAAAATGACAAGAAAAGGATTTAGACTGTAACCTATTACACGTAAATATATGTATAGAGACACAGAAATAAACAAAATTGAAACACAACTTTCATAAAACACTTCTTGGCGTTGCTAGGTGTGATACTCTCTGATATTCATTGGTGCATTTTCTGTTTTATAATTTTTCTTGTGCTGGGGAAAAGCTAGCTAATATATGGCAGATCCACTGCTTGAAAAAAACATGAATTTAATACTGCCAAAAATGAGAACACTTTTAAATAAAATGGATTTATAAATTGAATTTCCACTTTTATTATTAACTGTAATTGTTCATCTAAAGGGTGGACAAATTGTTATTTCTTTGAGAAAGAAGTCTCTCTTCATAAAGCACATCATTGTCCTTCTGGGTAGAATTGCGTTTTGGGCCTTAATAAATGAGTAGGTAATGGTTAACCCTAATACATGTTCATGTACTTCTGCAAGACTCATTTTTAAATAATAGACAAAAATTATACAAAAAAATATTTCATATCCCGTTCAGAATAACAATACCAAAAAAAAAGAAAACAAAAAGCTTCTGGGTCAACTTGCTGAAAGTAGAAGCCAATTTTATGTTATTATTCTAGAACCCTATCCTTGTCCACAATTAGGAGCCCCTTTTCATCTACCTTAGTCACTTTATTCAACCCATTAATCTTTTAGTGACTTCTGATCACATTAAAATATCCAGTGGTACCTCCAAGTACAAAGTTTTTCTTTAATTTATATTTAACATTAAGGATATTAAGAAACACTGGAGGCTCTCAAACAAGTTAGGAAAAAATACTTTTGAAAATGAATCAATTCAGTAATATTAAAATAAGTACATTTTCTTTCAAAGTGTTTAAGGAGACATTATATTGGCTTAAATATCACATGCTGATGTACACCATACTCATGATACTTGAGCACACATATCATAGCAAACATTTCTTCTGTTCTATGACTTTTTCTTTGCCTACTTTTCCTAGCAACTAGAACTGCACCTGGCATATATTATGTACTCAATAAATAGTTTTAATTAACCAAGCCACACTATAATAGCCTTATGTACTCATATTTCCAGAAATTATGACATATGTTAAATGTTACATTGACCAAGAGGAAATAGCCTTTCAGGAAAGTAAAAACTTTAAGAAAGAAACAGTGCCATTTTAATGAGTTATTGATGAATTGCTCCAGGATAGCAGAAAAGCATTTATACACTGTAGCTAGTTTAAAGACAGGTGACCTTTTAAGAGATTAGTTAACCTTTCAGCAATTTTGGAGAGTTACTGTTTTGAAAGATAAAGGTCAGAGTAGAACTCAGAATGCAGTTATTGTCTTCTCTGTGTTTGGTGCCATGCCTTTAATTTTCAATAAATTAATTCCAACTGTAGAGTCTGCTCACAAATAGATTTATTTTTTAAAATAAAAGGACAATATAGGTCGCAAGTATTTTTCAGGTACTAAATATGAATAATCTGGACACAAAAACTCAAAATCTTAATTTATTTGTAAATTTCACCTTTAATCTTTTTCATGCTAAAAGTTACTAAGACAAAAATGGTTTTGAAGAAAGATGCATGATGCTTATAGTTATTTTTTTCCTCTTTAAGAAAGTTCATTTTGTTTTTTGTTTCATGGAAAAAAAAATTTTTTTTCAGACCCAGTCATTCTAATTCTCTTCACCAGAGCCCCTGTATTCCTAAACCTGGTGTTTATATATCTCCTTAGATATCTTAACACCAAAAGGAAAATTGGACTGAATGTTTAGATAACAGTAGTATAAAATCGCATTTCTGTGTAGGCTTTCATATGCTTGAAATTTGTGCAGAGGAAATAACCTAAAATATTTTAACATTTATAGATTTTGTTCAGGTTGTGATAAGCAAAGGATCATTAACCTGACCTACATGCTCTCTTTTTCCTTTATAGTTTCCTATATCCATATTTTAAAATGCATACAATTTTATTTTTTGACCTATTCATTTCAAAATAAAACACCCTCTATTTTGGAAATAAAGAAAATGTGTTTTTCTGCGAGATTTGATGGTATTTACAAAGAGGTCAAGGCAATTTTATATACCTGGACATATAACTTAGTTTCTGATGTTTTATTCATATTCAACCAGAAACAAATATAGATAATACAGTGTCCAGACTTAAGAAAGCATTAAAAAACAAAAAAGTCTAAAGTCATACTGTTTCAACTGTTGTAACAACAGTTGAACAACAGTCATACTGTTACAACTATAGTCCTGTTTGAATGAACTGGCACTATTTTGAGATGGCAATAAGCTTACTAACAGAATTTTATCTATTCAAAGATCTGTTAGTGCTTTTACAATAAATTTCACTTTACACAACAATTATTATTCACCAGTTCTCATCATTTCAACATCAATGCATTCTTAAAAATGAAAGAAACCCAGATTGACATTTGAATTCTCTGGTCATTCAGTAAACAAGTATGGAGTAAAACGAGAAGACAATTGAAGTTAGGTGAAAGATATTTTAAATAAATCAGACAGCTGTGTTTTGTTTTGTTTTGTTTTTTTTTTCCTTTAGTGTGTAATTTAGCATTAACTTAATCATTGCTCTATGTGAAAATATCTTTGGGTGAGAGAATGACAATAAAAACATGGGTATAATTCTCATTTGTATACTATTCTATACGAAGGCCATACTGGCCATACCAAGTATTAAAAATAAAAAGTTAAGAGGTAGCTTCTGGTTTCATAACCAGATTCTTTCATCTTACCATTCTGATATTTCCACAGGTGTGAACTTTGTGCTTATGAGTCAAGATGACTGCTGTAGTTGATAAAATTATATCACATTGTGGGCAGCTCAATGGAGGAAAGCACAAAGACAAAATGGTGAATGACATACAACATCTATCTTTAGTCTTTGGTAGACTACTAGAGGGCATTGTGCCTAGCTTCAGCTTTTGTTTCTATTTTTGAACACGTCTAACTATGCATAGTGATTAATATTTTATTATTTTCTTAGATATCTTCCAAAGACCAGAGGAAAAAATATATTTTCTTTTGTATTAGAATGAAATCCATTGTATCTGGCAAATACTTGTATGTGTCCACTAGATCCTCTTATCAATCTAAGATACATTATGGGTTCTTAACTTATTTTTGCTATGTCTTAAAAATATTTGCTATCATCATCTTAGGAATTATTTCATCACTCATCATTTATTCCAAACCATGCTATAAAAAGATGATAGATGAACAGATGCTATAATGGTATCACTGTCCTTCAGTGTTATCATTCAGTTGTCCCAGCTATTACACTGTTATTTCAAGAAGATGTAAAGAAAGCTGATAGTCTGCTGTAGCTTTTAGTGAACACAGTTGAGAATTCAAATTTGCATTTTCACCTCTGATGACAAAGAGAAGACATTTAGTAAAGTTAGATATTTTGCTATTAATGGAAGATAAATGCAAGGAGATAAGTAATTGTCTAGAGGTATGTTAATCAATATGGTAATCATTAATAGCCACATGTGACTATTACAGCACTAGGACAAATAATACTAAAATTTGTATAGAACTGAAGAAGCGGGCAGCCCCCGTGGCGCAGCGGTTTAGCGCCGCCTGCAGCCCAGGGTGTAATCCTGGAGACCCTGGATCGAGTCCCAGGTCAGGCTCTCTGTATGATGCCTGCTTCTCCCTCTGCCTGTGTCTCTGCCTCTCTCTCTCTCTCTGTCTCTATGAATAAATAAATAAAATCTTAAAAAGAAAAAAGAACTGAAAAAGACTCCTAATAGTGAAAACAATCTAGAGAAATAACGAGAAACCTAGAATTACCATAATTCCAGATTTCAAGATATACTATCAAGCTATAGTCATCAAAACACCATGGCACTGGCACAAACATTAAGGTACTCTTACACTTTCCAGTTAAGGTATCTTGTTTTGTTATTATTTGAGGCAATCTTTCTCTTTTTTAACAATTCTCTTTATAACCACCTCCTTCTCCCTCTCTCTGTTCCAGAAGGGATTTTAGTGTGAAAAGTTTCCTTAAACCCTGCATGGAGGGTCATAATGTCACAATATAATGTCATCACACAAAGGTGAGCATCCTAATATGGACACTTATTCTTCTAGGGCTTATAGTGGGCAGTCTTAACAACCATACATGATTTTGTTCTACAAAACCAGATGATACCAACAATATTGATTTGCAATTTCTCCTTGACATAACATAGAACTTTTTCTTTGTCCTTGAGCTGGACTCAGCTGTGAGGTTTTTGGCTGGAATGGTCTCTAAATTGCTTGTACTTTTATCTGTCAGGATGACTACTGATGAAATTTTCTATCCTTTTGTTGGGTGAGTGCCCAGTGCTTTCTCCCTAACAAGCCCAGTCTTAATCATACATGTTTATTTCATTATCTGAAATCCCCCCATTGTCACTCTCTCCTTACAGGAATGGAAGTATCTGTTCTACTTTTTGTTAATGTCTGATAGAGACATCCTCTATATCATCATAGCCTTCTTCTTGTCCCAGTTGAATTCCTCTATTTTATTCCTTGCTATTAAAAAAAAAAAAAACTGGTATGGCAAAATCTTAGCTAGGAACAAAAATTATTACTTAAGATATTTTAATCCGACTATGAAATGAGCTATATAATGAACTAATTATGACCTATGTCGTGACCTAATTAAATAAAGGTCATTAACAGCTAAGAGAAAGTAAGTTTGTTTTGTTTTGTTTTGTTTTGTTTTGTTTTGTTTTATTGGAGCATCTATATCCAAGGCAGTTGTTAGATGCACGCCAGTACATAAGACGTTTTACAAAATCTCTAACCTCAAGTCTCAAGTATGTGGCCAAACAGCCACAGAAAGGATAAATCTGGCACATGGCATGTCAAGGGTGTTCTATAGGAGCTTAGAAGAGCTAACGATTTCTGACTGACACAGGGCAGGCAGCACAAAAATGTAGAGACTCAAAGAGGGGTCTTAAATAAATGCCTGTTTAGTTAAACATAAAGCAGAATTGGGGGTTATTTGGATCTGATTATGACTACAATTAATAACCAGTGCTAGTTTTTTTTTTTTCAGTGCTAGTTTTATTAATGGCTACATTGGGTACCTATTTCTCACTAGTAACATATAAGAAAATGGTATGTAAATTATTGCATTTGGTCCCGATGGGTTTTGAGCATGTGTGCCATTTACAGTGATGTAGAAGAAATCTGGTATGGCAGGGATCTGAAAAACAGCCTAAACTAAGGAGACACCTGAAATAGGCTACATACTTAAAGAATTATCTAAACATTAGGTAGTAAGAGTGGTGGGAGGGGACAATAATGAGAACTATTAGAATGCTGTAGTTGTTGAAGTATAAAGAACATGGACAACAGAGTCCGTCATAGCTGTAAGTAAAACACACACATTTCCCAGTTATTTGAACTTAGAGACTTTCTTTAACTTTGCTTCTTTGTTTTCTTACTTCAAAAACGAGAATAAAAATAGCTAACACATGTATTGTAATGATTAAGAAAAAAATTTATGAAAAAATGTTAAAAATATCTGGAAAATTAAATTGAATTCTTTTAAATATTGATAATACTAGCTGAAAAATGAAAAAAGGTAATAAATTTGTGGATCTAAAATTAAGGTACTATGAGACTATTGTTATTATCCTAAGTCATTAAAAGTAATCAAACTTTTTAGATGGAAGTGAGCAAACCAGCAACTCAAATATCCATCCGTCTACTTTGGGCTAAATCCCAAACCAGGAATGGGTCTGTGAGGCATTATGCCCTGGCAGTCCTTTTTATTTGCTTTCACTCTAATCTAGAACAGGGATAGACATGACCTTCTGCTGTTTGTGTGCAACTCCCCTATGAATGCCAGAGAGTAAATTTGCCAAAGTATAATAGTTTGTTGTCAGGCAAAAGGAGTTTGGACAGTAGAAAGAGAATAAGAAGGAAGTAGCTTTTATAAAAAGCTTTAAATGGATGTATTGACTAATTCAAGTTAATTTTAGATCACTTCACAGAGAAATAGCCTTGGTTCTTCCCTTGATATATTGACATTATTATGCCGCTTTAGAAATGATTTTTCTGAAAAATGTCTTAGGTTTATCTTTGCCTCTTTCAATTCCTGTATAACCCAGCATACCTTATGACATGCCATCTATGGTTTGTCTAACAAAAACAGCACCCCTTGCCTCTGGAAAATTCTCCTAAACATGTGGTTCACATGGAAGCTTTTACCTTCTTCGAATCTTCGGTTTTGGAAGTTGAATACTTGATCTAAGCTAAGGCCATCATTATCCCCTCTCCATTAC
Source organism: Canis lupus dingo (assembly GCF_003254725.2). Taxonomy (NCBI): domain Eukaryota; kingdom Metazoa; phylum Chordata; class Mammalia; order Carnivora; family Canidae; genus Canis; species Canis lupus. The sequence continues at coordinate 8,897,027 of NC_064261.1, read as the reverse complement.
AGCTGCTTAGCCCAGGAGTGGAAATCTGGCTCCTATGGGGCAAATCAGGGAGCTCTCCCAGGACAATGACCTGCACTTCTTTTCTGGTAGAAGAGAGAAAGACGTGAAGTGCTAAAGATTCTGGTACTCCTGGTCCCTGTCAAGTTGAAGAATTTGGCCTGCACAAAAAAGAAAGAACACCCAAAAACAGAGACAACAGAGGAAAAGGCAATGGGGGACAAGGGGACAGATGAGGGAGGGAAAGTAAGGTGAACAGATGGATGGAGTGATGGGTGGAGAATGGTTCTCTGAAATTCCTTCCCCTTCTTTTCTAAGAACATATTACATTAGTTTGATCTCACTGGTAGTTGAGTAAAAAAGTTTTTCACAATTACATCTCAGTTTTCTGAAATTTATATTAGTATTTCCACAGTTCCTATGATGATTTTTATCTTTTAATTTTTTGGTAAAGACTTATTTATTTGAGATCTAGCATGAGCGGGGACAGCAGGGGGAAAAGGAGAGGGAGAAGCCGACTCCCACTGAGCAGGGAGCCCGATGCCATACCGATGCTGGTTGACAGACTCAATCTCAGGACCCTGAGATCATGCCCTGAGTGGAAGTCAGACTGCTAACCAACTGAGCCCCCCAGGTGCCTCCTAAGATGATTTTTAAATGACAGTTTAGCAAACATGTTATTTTTTGAGAGATTTATATACTGTTTTTTCACCTTTGTACAGATTCAATATTTATTATATGAATGAAGAATTAGTCACCTCAGACCACTGACCTAGGACCTGCATTTGAAAACAAGTTGGAATAAGGATGTTGCTGGATTTTTTTCTCTCTTGTTTTACAAATCACAACTAATCTTAGTATTTTCTGACTGTAGCCTTCCCATACTCTGTGTCTTATGTTCTCAGTCTAATGTCTTCTAAATTTCATATTAGCAAGATAATTTAACTTACATGTTTATACAGACGATCATCACTTTATCTCTGAGACTTTCAAATTAAATAGTGTTCTTTTTAATGAATCACGCAGTCGAGTAAATTACTAACCTGAATATGAATCTCATTGAATTAGTAAAAGTATTGAACAAATGAGCAAATATATTACACGTTTTAATATTTTGTCAGCTCTATTCAATTAAACCTGATTATAGCACTTAAAATAACAAAGTTTTAAAATGTTAAAAGTTGTAGTGTTACCAAGGAAAGGATATCTAATGGATTGTTTTCTGATTTTCTCTTAAAATTGTGATTTTATCACCTGGAATATCTTTTTTTTTTTTTTCTCCTTCCGATGAATTGGCTTAACACATCATAATTTGACAGGTTTTAGGAAAAATCTTCTTAAAATGTCAAAACCTGCTTATAATATTCATATATTGAAAAATGTCATTAATGGTCATCTCTAGCATGCCACATTGAGGAAAATGAAAATGTGTTTCTTTCATTAAATATGGTATTATTGTTACTACGGTTGAATTAATTCTTGCAAATGAAGTACAGGTTGATGACTCAGCTAAATACTTCCTATTTGATTAAAAGATTACTTTCTCACTTTTCCTCCTGCTTTAGCCATTATCCCCTTTCTTCCTTTCCTCACCTTCCATGTCCCTTCCTCCTTCCCTTTCTCTAGTCCTTCTTTTTTGTCAAAAATGGTATTCAGTGCTCACTCTGCTAAAGACTCTGCTAGAAGAAAGGAATGAGTAAATAAGAAAATGCAGAGCAAGGCAAGTTCTCTTATAGTGTAAGGATGTAGTCCCAAAGTTGCATAAATTCACATTTGAAATGTTCCAACTTGAGTGCTCTGGGGGTGAGAGAAGGCAGTCTCAGGAAAGGAAAACTTAAACTGATGGGTGAGTCATGTAGATCCAGGAAAAGTTGATGAATGTGGTAGAAAAATATTTACTGGAAAGAAGAGTCTTCTCAAAGGTAAAGAGGTGAGTTAGGACATGATGAACATGGCATTTTAATGGCACAGACAATAAATCAGTAGTGTACTTAGCGTGTAAAACTGGTTCTCAATCATGAAAAACTTGCAAATCATGTTTAGAAGTTTTGACTTAAATCAGAAAAATTTAAGGGTTTAAACAACAGATGGGTGTGGTCAGGCTTGGAGTTTATTGTGGTTTTGGTCAATGGGTAAAGGATGGATTGACTGGAACATTTGAGATAACTACTGAATCCAGGAAGACCAGTTGGAGGCTGTTTCTGTAATACAGCTGAGAATATGTCCAGAAAAGAATGGCAACAACAAATTCTGAGAAAATTAAATACCATTAAAAGTGATTTTGGAGGTAAATTTAATGGAAATTAGTAATTATTTTTGTAGTTAAAAGCATGGAGGCAATAATTCCAAAGTTTATACCTTAAGTAACAGTAAATAAAATGATCTCTATAAATAAAATCTATATGGGGCCATGACAGTATACATTTAATAAAATTTAGACAGCAGATACACATTTTTTAGAACATATGGATAGTTAAATATACTATATATGTCTGTGTAGACAATGTACAAAGGCCAAGGACAGGGCGTTACAGGAGTGTCAGTAATATCCTCACTAAAGATTTCATCACATATATTATTTCTCTCTACATATGACAAGCTTATGTTGGCTTGATTCTAGGGTTAAGTTTGAAGTTTGATGCCTATTATTACTCTGTGTCTGGTAAGCAAATGGAATACAAACCCACATTGGGACATAGGTGGGGACACAAGAGTCACAGAGCTAAGCATTCAAATAGAATCATAGCATTGAACGAGTGACACATCCATTGCAGGTCTTGTCTAGTACACCATAAACCAAGTATGGCACTGAAAAAGATCATTAAAGTTGGAGAAGGCCACACGGGGAAGTAATCATCCCTTCTATCCACTCTTAGAATCCCTTCAGAACTGTCAAATCACTAGCCCGTTTGTATTTTATTTCTAGAAAATAAGATCAACTACATCCAGGACTTTCGCTTGATTGAAAAGTGAAAACCTCATCTAAAAATAAAGTGAAAGCAATTTGGCATCACTTGTTTTTGATAAGTTCATGTTGACTACTGAATCAGCTATGAAAGTACTAAAATACCTGTAAAACAGAGAAAATAGAAGACATAAATTCCCAACGCTTAATATAGATTTCTCTTGAGAATGCAAACATGGTTCCAATAATATTTTTTAGGATGGTAATACAATATTAGACTTCTTATTTATTGTTAACCTAGTCCATGTAAAATATTGAATATTTTATTATATATAATATGGAATACTAAACATTTGAACATTACACAACACATAATAATAATTAAGAAGTGCATTACATGCCCAAATTTGTTAGTTAATATGTGAACATACATATATTCAAAAATTGAAAATATTCAATAAAGTATTTTGGCATGTAAAGTAATTTAATATAAAAGGATATCATTGGAAAATATTTTTTTAATAAATTTTTATTTATTTATGATAGTCACACAGAGAGAGAGATCGAGGCAGAGACACAGGCAGAGGGAGAAGCAGGCTCCATGCACCGGGAGCCCGACGTGGGATTCAATCCCGGGTCTCCAGGATCACGCCCTGGGCCAAAGGCAGGCGCCAAACCGCTGCGCCACCCAGGGATCCCATCATTGGAAAATATTTAAGGATATATGCTTATTAAATTGCTAAGGAAATTCATAATAAAATATGTCTTGCTCAGTAGGTGATTCCCTTAGCCTTTAGATACAATTATAATGACTTTCCATATGCAAATATATTGTAAAGTATTTTAAAAAGTAAATACTTTCTACCTGTTTCCTGCTGTTATGGTTCATATATTTGTACCTTTTTGGGACTTTCAATATATAACAAAAGTGTTGAAATCCATAACTTCATATATTTTTTTAGTATCTTGTCCAAAAACTTGAATGAAGTTTTATAAGTCTTGCATATTAAATTTAAAGTGGTAATTGTATAAAAGACAAGAGTAATTATCGCAAACACATATACTTAAATTTGTTCATAGTTTGCTGTTTACTTAGATTTACATTATAATGCATTGGTCACTATACACAATACTATACGAGAAAAGAAAAAAAGAAACACTAAGTTTTTTCACTAGTTTACATTAGCCTTCTTAGCTCACTGGTACCAATATTTTAGTTTCTCTTTACTTCTTATATCTAGATTCTTATATCTTATATCCAGATTCTGTAGATTTTCTACAGACAATAAAATGCACTGTTTGGGATAAAACACATGTAAATATCTGGGTTCATTTAAGATGTTAATACATCATTTTAGTGATTATAATGAATAATTCCGGCATTTTGCTCAATCCTGGAAATGTTCAGGTATTAAAAAATTTAAACCAAAATATTCTCATCTTGTTAGAGAACCACACTCAGTGGTTACTGTGGCAATGATTGCTATTGTGTCTTTAAACTAGTGTTTAAAAGTAAGTCTGTGATAATATAATAATTAATTTATGAGATGTAGTTTGTTGGGATAAATAGATTGATTATATTTATTTTCTCATTTTAATTTAATGGGAATTACAGCAATATCCCATTGTCCTTCTTTTACCTTTTATATGGCTGTGATCTTGTTAACCTAATGTTTTAAAATTTTTCCAGTTTTAATTTACTCAGGAGTTATAGTATTCCTACTTAGCAAATATCTATTTCTTGGCTTAGGTAAAGTACCTAAATTTAAGTTTACAAGGTATATCTTATTTTAGTATTGTCATTTTTCATATGAGGAAACTAATGATTGGAGAGCTTAAGTATCTTGCCCAAGGACACAAAGCTATAAAATAGAAGACAAGACTCTAAGCATAGTTGTTTTTTTTTTTTTTTAATTAACATTTAGCATTATTTTCCATAATAATTTTGCTGCCTGGTAATCACTTATCATATTAATCATATTAAAATTAGAGTGCCAAATTACTAATTTTCATAAAGGACAATATTATTAAGTGAAAAAAAATGATAGCTAATAAGTTCTTTCTTTCTCTAAAAAAGACCCACATTTTTCAATGTACTTTCTTTTTATTTTTTTATTTTTTTATTTTTTTATTTTTATTTTTTTATTTTTTATTTTTTCAATGTACTTTCTTTAAGCAAACTCTATCCTTAATGTGGGACTCCATCTCACAACCCTGAGATCAAAAGTTACATACCAGAACTCACATTTTTTTTTTTTCTTTTAATGGCTTTGGAGTACTAAGTTTCTAGATACATTTTCACAAGATAATAGTAACTTAAACTTTCTTTTTTTTTTTTCATTATGAAGATATAAGTGCCAAGTCAGGAAAAATAATGTATATATATTATTTATTTATTTATTTATTTATTTATTTATTTATTTACACATGAGAGACACAGAGAGAGACACACACACAGGCAGAGAGAGAACCAGACTCCATGCAAGGAGCCCGATGCAGGACTCGATCCTGGGACTCCAGGATCAGGCCCTAGGCCAAAGGCAGACGCCCAACCGCTGAGCCACCCAGTCATCCCAGGACCATATATTATATAGTTTGGTAAATAAATTGTATAATGTTTTAAGTAGCTTGGATTCTTCTTCAAATCATATATTTTTTCAGTAATACTTGCACATTGTTTTCAAGTCTATTCCTCTCTCAGTCTCTTCAGAACTCTAAAACACATAATATGAAGTAGTTGTGATCATTAATTTTATGTTTGACTGGGTAAGGGATGTGTAGATAGCTGGTAAAAGATTATTTCTGGGTGTGGTTGTGAGAGATTAGCATTTGAATTACTAGACCAGGTAAACAATAGCACCCTTACCAATGCAGGTTAACATTCTTCAACCTGTCTGGACACTGAATAAAACAAAAAGACAGAGGAAAGACAAATTTTCTCTCTGGTTGAGTTGGGACATCAATCTTCTCTTGCCCACGGACATTTACAGTCCTGATTGTCAAGATTTTTGACTCAAACTGAATTTCTTACAGTTTTTTCCTGGTTCTCCAGCTTGCAGATAGTAGATCGTGGAAATTTTCGGCTTCCATAAAAACATGAGTCGATTCCTATAGCGAACAAACAAACATCAATTTTATCTATCTATAGATCTTCTACTGATTCTGTTTCTCTGGAGAACATTGGCTAACTTACTAACTCTTACAATTATGCTCTTTAAAGCTTTTAACCTTTTCATTATTCCTAGAATTATTTACTAGTGTTTGATAATACTTGAATAGGTTGTTAATCTCTTGTGAATTAGATTTTGTTGTTTAGATCTTTGTTTTGTACTTAAAACCTTAAAATCTTTCAGTTGGATTAAAGATCTATTAGAACTCTTTAATAAGAAAATTCAAAAGGTTTGTGAAAAGTTTTATACCCTACTTGGGGAAATTACAACTTTATCATAATATATATTAAAATAGAGCTCAAGAAAATTAAATTTCTCTTCCTTTCTTTGTGCAATATTTTATATATTTTAGTAGTTTTCAAGTAAACATTGCAAAAGAAAAATGCTTCAAAAATAATTTAAAGTTATTTTTCATTTAAGATCTTTTAAATATTTTCTATTGTTCCCTTTATTGAAATCATTTTTAGTTAATGAAATTTATATAGAAATTACATGAAATTGTTAAGACATTTTGTAAATTAGCATCATCTTGACATACTCATTTGTTTGAATATTCCAAATTGATATCATACAAGATTATGTGAAATTTCCAGTTCGTCAAAAGTTAAATTCATTACCTTTTTAAAATTCCATCTTGCACTCATTGAAATTTATTCTAAATCACATCGTTAGATCAAACACATTCACTGAAATCTGGATAAGAAAAAGATTAAGCAAGTAACAGTGAAAAGCCTAATTAGTGTATTTCACCTTTGTCATCAAACATAAGTAGAGAAATGATCAAAACCTTTTAATGAAAAAAAAAAAAAAAAAACCTTTTAATGGTCAGAAGTGGACAAGTTTGTGAGCATTATTTTTCATCTGAAATAACTCTTTTCTGGATTATCTGAGAAGGTCAGTTTTTGGCTTTGTTTGAAAGAGGTTCAAAAATTTAAGATTTAAAAGGAAATTATAGAAAGATTTTAAAGTCATATTTCATGCATACATTTTTCATGATTTGAAGTCTATGAAGTGGGAGAAATTAATATAAAATTGCTAAAACGAAATCTGAATTTAATTGAAATTTAATCATGGTTATTATTGTATTTTTTTATGTTAACACTTTTTTTAAAGTTTTTTGAAACAGAATAATTTAAGTTGCATTTTCAAATGGAAAAGTTGGACTGTTAACATATACTGGAATCCTGTAAAAACTCAAATTGAAATGAAGAAAATTGTGAACACATTAGATGTAAGGATTTTTGAAATATATAGATGATTTAATAGCAAACAATATTTCATGATATTAATTACTAATTATTGTTTATTGGTTAAAGGAAAGTTCAGGCATTTCCTCTATATAAATTAACTTATATCATTACCATTGTATTAGTATTTCTCACATTTATAAATGAAAAAATTGAGACAAAATATAATTATGGGATTGGCCCAGATAACTATTAAAGCCAGTATTTAAATATGTACTGATTGTTCTGGTGTAAACACTTCCAATCACTATATTATAAAATGGCTACTTCATATTGAACTTGATGCATTGAAATAAAAACTCTATACCAGTTACAAAACATGAGTTAAGATTTACTCATAATATGGGGCTGGTCAAACAAGTGATATATATATATATATATATATATATATATATATATATATATATATTTTTTTTTTTTTTTAACAAGAGATAATTTTGAACAAGTACATGAAACCATTGCTTTTTCACTGATGCATACACACACACATTTTTCCATTAGTTTCTATCAATTGTGTGTGTGTGTGTGTGTGTATATATATATATATATATATACATATTTAAAGATTTTATTTATTTATTCATGAGAGATACAGAGAGAGAGAGAGAGAGAGAGAGAGAGAGAGGCAGAGACACAGGCAGAGGGAGAAGCAGGCTCCATGCAGGGAGCTCGATATGGGACTCGATCCCGGGTCTCCAGGATCACGCCCTGGGCTGAAGGTGGTGCTAAACCTCTGAGCCACCCCGGCTGCCCTGTGTTTATATATATTTTTATGTGTGTATCTACTCACATGTTTTTCCAAGGGGTATCAGGAGAATTGCTAGAGAAACTGTCAATTAAAAAGATAAAAAGTTTGCTCCAAAATAATACAGTTAAATTGAATATACCATCTAACAAACAAATATAAACTCCATTTCAGAATTGTTTTCCAAAGTGAAATGACCAGTAGGCATCACAGCAAGAAGTTAAAAGAAAAAAAAATTACTCTAAAAGAAATATACAATGTAATCAAAGGAAAATAAAATAAACAATTGGGAGCACAAATGATATTTTTAGTAGCTGGTAACCTGAATAGAAACATCATTATTTTTCTCAATCCTAGATTTTAAATATAAGATTTTCCTAATCTTAGCCTTTTTTAACCCAGACTCCATTTTAAAATGTAGGAAATGGTTTTTAAGGATCCACATATCCTGGCACTGCTCAAATATGCTGATTCGGGGCAGCCCGGGTGGCTCAGTGCTTTAGCACCTGCCTTCAGCCCAGGGCATGATCCTGGGGTCCCCAGACGAGTCCCGCATCGGGCTCCCCGCATGGAGCCTGCTTCTCCCTCTGCCTGTGTCTCTGCCTCTCTCTCTGTCTCTGTGTCTCTCATGAATAAAAGAATTAAAAAATTTTAAAAATACGCTAATTCACAATTTCTGGGATCAAGTTATTTGTATGTTTGAAAATTTCTGCAGAGTAGAGAGACTATTTTAGAAATCCCTGATGAATAAATCTGTTCATTTGGTTCTTTTTATGGTGTTTTATTTCACCCCTATTTCTGAATAAGTTAGTTGGATATAAAATTCTTGATTGAAAATTATTTTCTTTTAATCTTTAAAGATATAATGTGTGTTGTAGCTTTCTTTTGCTATTTTGATTCCTTAGTTGAAAACCCACTGTATCTCTCCAATTGTTTTTAATAAAAAGCAACAAAAACAAAAACAAAAAAATCTTTGCTTTATAAAATATATTAAATATACAAAAAGGTATTTAAAGTTTACAGCTGAATAAAATCCATAAATTGAACCAATACAACCAACTGCCATCTCTGAAGAAATAAAACCCCAAACCCTCAACCTCTGATCTCAAACTACCTTAGAATTATTAGCTCTTTCCTCTCACTGGTATGCATTATTAAATCTTCTAATAAACTTTACTGGTTTTTGCTTCTTTTGGATTCCTAAAGAGGAATTATACAGTACATAGTATTTTGTGTTTGACTTATTTTGTTCAAGATTGTGTTTATGAGATTTATGCATTTATGTTGGCGTTGTTCATTCACACTGCTATGAAGTATTACACTGTGTGACTGTGTCAAAGTATATTTGTTCATTCTGCCTTTTGAAATTTTGAAATTTATTTTATTTTTAAAGATGTTATTTATTTACTCATGAGAAACACAGAGAGATTGGCAGAGACATAGACAGAGGGAGAAGCAGGCTTCTCACAGGGAGCCTGATCTGGGACTTGATATCTGGATCCAGGATCATGCCCTGAGCCTAAAGCAGATGTTCAACCACTGAGCCACTCAGGCGTCCCCTGTTCATTCTGCTTTTGATGACATTGGAATTCACAAGCGCGGTAATGAATATCCTACTACATGATGGTTTGATTTTGTTTGGGGAACCTATGTATGTAATACTGTTTGGATTATACCTAGGAATTAAATTTGCTGAGCTATAGGTTAGGCACATTTCATTTGAGTAGATACCTCAAAAACATTTCTTAAAGAGGGGCACTAATTTACACTCTCACCAAGAGTTTATATGGGTTTCGATTGTTTTTATGTCACCATTGTTTGTTATTTTTCACCTTTTTCATTTTAACCATTGTGGTATGGTGAGTTCCACCAAATGTATTTTTTATTTGCATTCCCCAATGACGAATGCAGTTGAATATCTTTTACTTATTGGCCATATGGTTATCTCCTATTATTGTCTTTGTAAAGTTTTTTGTCAATCTTGACCATTTATTTCTATCAGCTTTGTGCCTTTTTCTAGAGTGTTGTGGGTTTTTTGTGGGTTTTTTTGCATAATCTTAATACAAGGCCTTTAATAAATATATGAATAGAAACTAAGAGGCTGATTTTTTAAAGAGATTTTATTGATTTGAGAAAGAGAGTGCATGCACACACAAGTGGTGGGATGCACAGAGGAAGAAGGAGAAATGGACTCTCTAATGAGCAGGGAGCCTTACTTGGGGCTCTACTCCAGGACCTCAAGATCATGACCTGAACTGAAGGCAGATGCTTAACCTATTGAGCCACCCAGGTGTCCTGAGACTGATTTTAAGATCTTCTAATTTCATTGTTATTCTGCAGGGAACTGTCATAGATAAAGGTTCTTTAGCATCCTAAATGTAGAAGACTAAAACAGCTATATTATTGTACTTATTATGGGTCAAGAATCCTCGAAAGCAGAGCAGAGACAGTTTCTCTGTGCTCCACAATGTCCAGCACCTCAGCAGAGAAGATATGAATAGCTAAGGCCTGGACTTATTAGGGGACCTCTTCACCTAAGTGAAGTCTGACACCTCAACTGCCATGACTCTAAGGAGAGGTTCAGCTTGAACAGTTGAGTGGTGCAGCTACCTATGGCCTCCCATGCACCTTGAGCTTCTCCTGGCATCCAGCTGACTTCCAAAAAGGAGGTTTCTGGGAGGGAATTCCCCTAAAAGAAGTATTTGAAAAGAGGCAGAAGCCACATGACCTCTTCCAATCAAGCTGAAGAAGTAAAATAGCATCATTTCCTCCACATTCTATGGTTTACAAACAAATCCCAAGGCCATCCCAGATTTAAGGAGAAGGGAATTCAATTTCTCCTCTTGGAGGGAGAGTGGTATGGTAACACTATAGAAAATCATTTGGAGTATAAGACACTGTTGCAATCGTCTTTGTAAAAATATAATCTTTCATAGTATAGATTCTTAAAAATGCATCCTGTTTGGGATGTGTCATGCTTCGTAAATAAGACGATTCATGTTTTCTGTTTTCTGTTTATCAATTCTGAGTCATTCTCAGTTATTATATTATTTTTTAGTATGGCTTGTCCCTTATATCCTCATTTTTCTTCTTTCTGAAATTCAATGAGGTAACTTTAGGACTATTTTATCATCCATTATTTTATCAGCTCTTATATCTGCTTCTTGTAAAAGTATGCTACAAATTGGAGTAACTTTTTCAGGTCTGCATCCAGTAGCATCACTTCTTTTGTCATCCATACCTACTTGAGTATTTAACTTAGCTCTATATTCTTGCTGTAAAAGTTTACATTTGTCAAGTCTAGAAAACGAATTTCACTCATCATCAAATATACTTGGACTTTTTTCATAATCTTTTGTTCTTAAATCACAGCTGCGACTCCACCTTCAATTTTTTTTAAACATTTAAATGTACCTATTTGTATTTTATATCCAATTACTTAATACCTTAATTTTTGAGCATATTGATATTCTGTGGTGATGTTTCTACTGACTCTAATTCATAGATGCTTCCTTGTGTGTTTGATAATTTAGGATCTTGAGCCTTTATGGGATGTTATCTGGGTAGGATGTTATCTATAGAAATCCTGTGGAGCCTGCTTTAATATTGCCCCTTCAGAGGAAAGTTGCTTTTTAGGTGAATTGAAATGCCACTATCTCATGTCATTTTTGGTTAATTTCTTAGTTTCTTAGTTGGGGAGTTCCTGCAATATACTAAAACCCAAAGCTGCATGGAATCAGGTCCAAATTTTCAAGTTCTCATGAGCTGTATATTCCCCATCCAGTGCCATTAGGAACTCCTTTTTCTAATCATACCTCTTCATAAGTGGGCATATTTTTCTTAGTACCCTTGTGGTTAACATCTTTGTCTTCCATGGGTCTCAGTTTTAACCCAACAATTTTTGTAGACCCAAGGTATTGTTTCCAGTTGTCAAAAAAGTAAATTGCAAGCCTCTTGGTTCTTTTATCAGAAAATACTCCCCAGATAGCTGTAGTTCAGCTACATTTTGCCACTTCTGGTTTCCACTGTCCTCCATTTGGGGTCAAAGGAGTTTTTTGTTTGTCTTCTTTTGTTTTTAACTTATGAGTTCAACTATGCTTTTTAAAAATGTTATCTTAAATCCAGACTTGTTGGTATTATGAATCAGGCTAATTTTGAAGATGTCAAATCTGCTTAGTGTCAGGAATAGAAATCCTTCTGAGGTATGTTTTTCCAAATACTTTATAAATGATCAATCTATCTGCATTATTTACACGGACTCAAGACTACATGTTTTTATAAATGCCATTCAAGCTTCAATATCTCAAGGTTTTCTTTGAAAATTAATTTTCCATATGACTTTTAATCATTAATGTAAGCATTTTGGGATAAAAAGTTTTAAAAATATGAACATGTTTTAAATTTTTCTGAAGACTGAATTTCCTCCAATATGAGTCCCTATGTAGCTAATTATAGGTTATTTATTAAGAAAGATGAAATTTAATTACAATATTCCTCTTAGCTCTTATATGACTGGCAAAGGTGATACTGCTTTGTCACTGTGTGTGCTGAACCTACCCTGGCAGCCTCTCGCAGGACCTTTACATTATTTCTAGTGATGATAGCTTGTATTGCAATACCCTAGCATTGACCCTTTCATAAGAGATTTATAAATATTGCCTTGTAAGCAGCCTGCAGATCTGGGTTTCTGGAAACCAGACAGGGCATTTTGGATGCTGGAGATTTGGCTTCAGGAAATCCTTCATCCTCTCTCTTTAACAAACCCATTGACCTTTAGAACCTGGGGCAGTACTAATCCTTTTGGTCTGGCATTTCTTAGCAGGAATTCACTAGAATTTCTTCTTTCTGGAAAGTTTTAGTGGGTAAAATTAGCAGAAGTGCTGAACTTGTATTTTGTATATGTATGCAGAAGCCATAAAGGTATAAATACCTAAAATAAATCTAACAGTTTGCTTCTCACATGTTCAAGGGGTTGTCTTATTAAGAGAGAGTTACCTTTCTCTGTGTACTGTTAACTAGAATCAGGTAACTGCAGAATTAGGAAACATGAATGAAAATTATGGGATTTACTCTTCAACGGAAGGATAATATTTAATAACCAAAACTGTTCAGGAATGGAGTAAACATGCATGTAAGAGAATCAGAGCTCTGGCATTCAAGATATTTAAACATATTTTATAATGATAGTTGTTCTTTGTAAAGAGGATCTTGCATTTAGCTGAGGATATACCTGAAAACACTTCCATTCTAAAGTCAGGACATCCATCCTGACTTTAGACTTTATATACCATATAATATGGTATTATAGCGAAATACCATAATACTTTGCAGCTTAAACCCAGAGCATGTATGATTTCACACAGAAATGATATGCTCCCTGTCAATCACTCCCATTCTTCGTAGGTAAACACCCACCTGGTTTTTAAGTTCATCTTTTTTGTGTGTGTGTGTGTTATTTAAGTAGATCATACAGAGTACGCAGTGTGTACTTTTTATGTGTGTCTCTCACCATCCAAACGATTTGTTCCCAGATTTTGCTATATTTTATAGGTAACACTAGTTCATTCATTTTATCTCTAGATAGTCATGAGTGTGGAAATATACTATAATTTCTTTACTAATTTTAGTACCGAAGGACGTTTGGGTTACTTTCCATTTTATATTTTTTGAATTGTGCCAATTCAAATATTGCTGGACTTATGTTGTGATAAGCAGATATATGTGATATGCATATATATGCATAGTTTTTTAGTGTGTTCAGCTTTAATACATACTATCAGTTTTCTACAGTGGCTGTACCAAATTCACTCCTGCAATAATGTAGGAGAATTTCCTGTGAGCTACTTCTTCAGAAAAATGTATAGGTTTTGATTTTTGTTTTCTTATATTGTTGTTTTTATGATGTTTTTATTTTTGCTTTACTTTTCTTTCATGTGTATATGTATATATATACGAGTGTATTACATACAAGTAAACATGTTGGACAGCCCGCTGAGTTGAGCTTTCAGGTGACACATGTATCAGCTGTCATCTGATTGCAACCAGATGATATTCTAAGTGAAAATTACCCATTTGAGCCCACTCAACTTTTAGAATCATGACAAATAATAAAGTATTGTTTTTTTGTTTGTTTTTGTTTTTACTTTTTAAAATAGTTTATGTATTTATTCATGAGAGACACAGAGAGAGAGGCAGAGACACAGGCAGAGGGAGAAGCAGGCTCCATGCAGAGAGCCTGATGTGGGACTTGATCCTGGGACTCCGGGATCATGCCCTGAGCCAAAGGCAGACGCTCAACCACTGAGTCACCCAGGCATCCCAATAAAGTATTATTTAAAGAGCTATATTTTGAGGTAGTTTTGTTACATAGAAAAAGAGAACTGAAGTGAGTTCTCATATACTTAGTATTTTTATATTTTCCTGATAGGTTGATACTGTTATGATTATTAAATGAAGCTCATTATAACTAATAATGTTTCTAAGCACAAACTGTATCTTCTCTGATACTAGTATGTAATATATATAGCATATAGTATGTATAGTTTATAATAATCTTTTAATCTGATTGTTTAATGTTGGTATAATGCATATTTTTTAGCTTTAAAGGTTTCTATATGTATATATATGATGTATGTCTTGTATAAGTACATAGTTGGATTTTGTTCTTTACTCCAGTGGGTCAAATTGTCTTTTAAATAGTGCATTTAGACTGGTTTCATTAAATTTAATTATTCATGTATTTTTTATTTAAATTAACTATATTTTTACTCATTTTTCTTTTTTTCCCTGTATTCACACATTTTTTTTAACTTCCTTGCCTTTTTGGATTAATCCAGTATTTTTATTATTTTATTTTAAACCTAGAAACTCATTATTATGCATTACATCATTATTTCTAGGAGTTACTGAGGAATTTACAATATACATTCTTAATTTCTTAAAGCTTGGTATAGGTACTTTTAGATCTTTGTTTGTCAGTAAGTGCTTTTATTTTGCTTTCCTTTAAGACGCATATTTTGGGGGACGCCTGGGTGGCTCAGCGATGGAGTGTCTGCCCTGGGCTCAGGGCGTGATCTTGGAGTCCTGGGATTGAGTCCCACAACATCAGGCTCCTTGTATGGAGCCTGCCTCTCCCTCTGCCTATGTCTCTGCCTCTCTCTGTGTGTCTCTCATGAATAAATAAATAAAATCCTTAAAAAAAAAATGAGGCATATTTTGGGTGGGCATAGAATTTTAGATTGGCAGTTATATTCTATAAATAACTTGAAGACATTATTTTATTATCTTCTAGCTGTAGGTTTTTTTCTTCCCCTGTCAAAAATTAAGTGTCAGTTTTATTATAGCTTCTTAGAAGATAAAATACTTTTCCTTTGGGTGCTTTAGAACTTGTTTTGTCTTTTGTCTTTTGTTTTTTGTTTCACTATGTATGATGTGTATAGGTGTAATTTTCTCCGTATTTATCATTTTGCATTTTGTAATTTTTTTTGAATTTGCGGTTTGGTGCTGTCATCAATTTTTAACATTATTTTGACTATAATTACATCACATATTACTTCTCCCTCATCTTTTGTTTCTTGAACTCTGGTTAACTGTTTACTGGACTATTTTGCTAAGTAGCATAATTTTCTTTGCAGGCTTTTTTGGTATTTTTTCAACTCTTTTACATCTCTGTGCTTTATTCTGGACATTTTCTAATTTATATTTCAATCCGCTAATTTAGCTAAATCTAATCAAATGATAATGCTATGGAATGAACTCCTAATTTTGTTATATGTGTTTTTTTAAATATTATATTTATTTATTTGAGAGAGAAAGAGGGAGCATGAGTGGGGAGGAGGGGCAAAGGGAGAATTAGACTAAGTGCTGAGCAGGGAGCCAGACCCCCGCTCCATCCCAGGACCCTGAGATCATGACCCGAGCCAAAGGCAGATGCTCAACCACTGAGCCACCCAGGCATCCTTGCATGTATTATTTATTTGTATATCTTCCACTTGACTATTTTTAAATATCTAAAATCTTTTTTTAAAGTTTTTTTTTTTTTTTTTTTTTTTTTTTTTTTTTTTTAGAGAAAGAGACAGGGAGAGAGAAGGAACAAGGGGAGGGGCAAAAGGAGAGGAAGAAGGAGAGCCTGATGTGAGGCTCCATCCTGGACTCTGGGATCATGACCTGAGCTGAAGGCAGACGCTTAACTGACTGAGCCACCTGGTCCCCTTAAATATTTCAGATCTTTATGGAAGTTCTTCATGTTGACATTTATATTGTAAAACATTAATTATAGGCAATCTGAAATCTCTGTTTGCTATCTATGTCTCTTCTGGATCTGTTTAGATTGGCTTTTTTCTATTTTTGTTAATTTTTATTCGATAATTTTCTATTGATTATATAATATAACATATAACAAATTCTAGAGATGATTAGAAGTTCTTGATGTTGTGACTTTCCTCCAGAGAAAAATCACCTTTGTTCTTGCCAGGCTGTTGTTCAAGGGGCAAATCACCTTAATCCAATAAGGAATTAAGCTGTTTAAAGTTGAGTTCCAGTTCTTGTATGAACTGATATATTTCTATTTTGCCCTTTTTCCTGAAGTACATTATCTCAGGGCTCCCAAGTGAACACTTAAAATATTTACCAGACTATCTTTTCGTAGGGTTGGGAAGATAGGGCTGGTTGGGTATATTAATATGATTACCCAAGAAGCATGAACAATGTACTAAAACAAGCAGATAGCACTAGACCATGGGCACATTCTCAACAATATTGAGAAATATTATTGAGAAACAAATCATCAGAGTAGTGTGAATAAGGCTATGTTCTTATAAATGTTAATTAATATGCATAATATTAATTTCCATATACAGCATTTTATATATTATGTATTGTATGACTTAAGTGTAAATGCTTTCATATCCTAATTTTATCTTTTCTACAAAATTTAACTTTTAAAAAACACATAAAATAATGTGATTTTGAGTAAAACTAACTAGAGATAAATTTTTATAAATATGAAAAAGATACATATAAATAATGTATTCCAAAGCAGATAATATTTTGTAATTTTGCTGTAATAAAAATTTTAATTATTGTCAATTCATAACAGAGGTGAAACCTAATTTCCAAGGAGAGATGAAGTGATTGATTGAGGCCCTATTTCTTGTTAGACACAGGTTAGGGTCATTGTACCTGACAAATATATTTGACATGGTTTCTACTTAAAGCAAAATGAGATTATGAGGAATGACTCTGTGTGTGTGTATGTGTGTATAGACAGATCTACAGATGTATGTATGTATATGTTACAAGTTAGAGAGAATCTAGACTTTT
Source organism: Canis lupus dingo (assembly GCF_003254725.2). NCBI lineage: Eukaryota > Metazoa > Chordata > Mammalia > Carnivora > Canidae > Canis > Canis lupus. The sequence continues at coordinate 8,879,642 of NC_064261.1, read as the reverse complement.
GTATGCAATAAATAATTATTTATATAAATGTGCTAAAGCCAGTATTATCTTTATCATTGATAAGTTCTATACCAGATCAGCCATTTTCTATTTCTTATTTGAGAGATTTTTCTCATTTGGAAAATGAGGAGTTTTAAAGGCAGACATATATTTATGTTTACTCATACTCTTGGGAAATAAATTGGCAGAAATAAATAGATAAGTAAAATGTCTCTTCACTATGCCAATACTGATATTCTTTTATTTATTTTTACACAAAATCCCATTTAGGAAACCAGAGATGAAGACAAATCAATTTTTTTTAAGATTTTATTTATTTATTCATGAGACACACAGAGAGAAAGGCAGAGACATAGGCAGAGGAAGAAGCAGGCTCCCTGTGGGGAGCCCTATGTAGGACTTGATCCCAAGACCCCAGAATCATGACCTGAAGCCAAAGGCAGACGCTCAACCACTGAGCCACCCAGGTACCCTGATCAAATTATTTTAAAAGTATTAGGTAAAAATATTTGGTAGCCAATGTATTGATACATGAATTTTAATTAAGAGTTCTAGAGAAGCTGTCTATTTCTCTTTAAAGCTCTTCATTTTCTAAATGAGAAAAAATAAATGGCTCATCTGTTATAAATTTACCATTTGTAGACACAGCACTGGATTCCAGCCCATTTATATAAATAATTGCTCATTTGTAGTATAAAAAAAAGTCAAAATTTACCCTAACTTGTTTTTCTGCCTCAAGTAGGCTCTAGATTTCTCTATAATAATGTAGGGAATTATGTTGTTACTTCCAACTCTTTTGTTGTAAGTTAATATTTATATAAAGACACTTGGCAAGTATTGAAAAATACCTAGTTGGCAGTATCATTATAAACATTATCACTGAAATGTATATAGATATATTTATAGAAATGTAATTTTTTGATTCAGAAATATAAATGTTACTATGACTCCATAGAAATATAGCTATGTAGAAATATAGCTATAGAAATATAACAAGAACTTTAAAATTAATGTAGTATAAGTTCCTTGCAGATTTTTATAGAAGCTTCTAAAGATTTTCCAAATTTTTATTCGTGAGCAAATTGAAACATTCATGTAACCTAATATACTATTTTCCAATTGTCAGTCTAATACTTGCCTTAGGAAGGCATGGATATAAATCTCTACTGAAAGTACAATGAAGTCTTTACAATGGGGAAAAAAATGTAGTATTAACCCAAAATTATATTTGGCAGATACCACAGCCAAATCCACAAATAGAACTCTCTGGGACATCAAAGGTAACAATTGGTATATTCTATTGCCTGGGTCATATACAAGGATTTTGCAGTTAATTTGAGGTTGTACATACTTATTTCAAAAGGGGAGAATCAGGGCTTAGTTATTTTCTTTTTGAGAGTTTGGCTTTCTTATGTATCCTATTGTATGGGAGGGGGGACTCTATCTTTTAAATGATGTTATAATTTATGCTCATTTCCATTGCAGATTCAAAAGTAATATTTTTCATGACTAAGGTCAGGAAAAAACTCTAAGCTCCGTGATGTATTTTAGTATAATAGTTTATCTGGTGAATATTCTTAATGTTTATAAAGGGTAATTTACCTGTCAATCCAGCACTACACTGGCATACAAATTAGAGCCTGTAAAGAAAATATTTAAGTGTAGAAACAGCAGGAAAATTGAAGAAGAGTAAGCAGCCTCCAGAAATGGTGCCATTGTATTTTCTCATTAAAAGGAAACATTTTTTTCAGAGTCAAAAGATGGTATAATACACAATATTCCATTTTCCTGCAATATTTACTAAAATATTTGTAGCCCGTGGATGTCAATTTCAACTGTATGCTACATAATGATACCTAGGTGATTACTTTTAAAACATTAGTCTTTTGCTTCATGATCATAACTGAATTTTGTACCTGTTAATGATTCATCTTGCCCTCAATTTGGCCAGGTTACTGGCTCCAAAATAAAACACCAGTACAACTGTATCCATTCACTAGTGTTTTTCCCCAGTTCTTTCTTTTATATGCTGATATTATAAATCTATCTCGACTTCATTCCAAAACCAATCTAAGGTGGTCTAGCTATCACACAAGTAGAAAATCAGGATAATTAGAAGATCATCAGTTTCAGGTCCCATCTAACAATCAAACATACTGTGTTTTCACTTAGTCATAATTACATATAACTCTAAAAACATCTGGAAAAGCTTAAGTAAGATTTGATTAATTTAGAGAAAAATTCTAATTTGAATAAGTTTGCTTATTTCTCTTCTTGCTTTTACAAATTCAAGCAAAGTAGTATATTTCCAATTCAAATATACACATATTTTTAGGAGAAATATTCATTTGTGATACTTTATGCTATTAACAGCTGATGATGAACTTATCTATGCATATTATCCATATGAAGTAATGAAAACAAAATCCAACTGCCAAAATATCAAAGTAACATTTATTTTTACCTAGTCAGACTACAATGTGTTTATGGTATATGGGATCATTCCTTTGCAATATGCAGTCCAAATCACTGAAGACAAATTCACTACATAGTCCATATGAATTCCTCATTTGATTTGTTAGTTTTGGCAACATCTGTGTTTTTATAGGTCAGCACATAAAGAATGCACTGCAACCTTAATGCCTCCAAAGGGACCTGCTTTCCCCTTTGTATAATGACTAGCATTTTTAGAAGGTTGAGCAGACATTCATCCAGTGTGCAGTAGTGAGCATTTCAGGAATGTACTTGCAGCTGAAACAATTATACAGTACCATGGAGAGATGTGACAATAGAGATAATCAGTCTCTCAAGGCTGTAATGTGTTCTTTGTATGCACTGTTACAAGTCAGGGTGCCAGACAAGAACACTAGGGCTAACACACAGGGCACCTGCCATTACAAACACATAAAAGGATGTGGAAATGTTTCAACATGATCTAGTAAATGGATGGTACAGCTATTTCATCAAGTTTAAATCTAATTGCTTTAGCCCTTGTCACACTAATGGCAACATCGTTCCGTTACTGCTGATTCAGAAACAATGCTGCTGTGTCCATTATAGCAGTCCTTCAATCTAAAATGAAACACTATCTCTGTACATAGGATAGATATACGAAGTGTAGCCAGTTAGAAAACACATGGGAATCTTTTTCTCCATTTTAAAGCATATTTGAAGCACTAATAAGCCTTCAGACTCAATGAAACGCATGCAAAATATATTGATTCAGGAAGGTAGCAAACATGTCAAAGGAAGTGACACTCAATATGCAGCATTCTTTTTGGAAAATATTTATGACTTCTTTTTTTTTCACTAGTGGATATGATTTTCTCTCTGTGATCCATTTAATTCACCAATAAAAGGGATTTGACAAATGTATTGACTTGAGGAAACTAGTAAATAAGTTTCTGATTTAACAATAGTCTATTTTTCTACCAAAGTGGAAATAGAACTGCAGCTTTTACCCAACTCTTTTTATTCGTTATTAATCGAACCAAGCATGTATGCATTTGGCATACTGTTATTGAGTACATATTCTGTGCTAAGTAATATGATAGGCACTCTGTTTATAGTCAGGGCTTATACAGCCACCATTATTCCTGCCTTCATAGGGGTGGTGATTAGTTGGAAATCATTGCCAACTACTTTTTGCAAAACATGGAGCTCAGATTTGCAGGAAGACATCCTTTCTGTTGCAAGCGTATATAGAAGTTCAGAGAACTTTTTTTCTTTTGTTATGACAATAAGAGAGTTCATAAATTACAGGTGACCAAAAGTATTTAACCATTAAATGAGTTTCTTGTCTATTGTCACCACAGGGAATACTGCTACTTGGAATGGGAATGGGATGGGAATATGTATTCCTAACATTCAAATAGGATCATTAAATTCCTTTCCCCCTAAAAGTCCATGGAGATAATTTTAGAAATTGTTCAGGTATACTTGAATTTATGCTATTACTATTTATTGAGCATTAAGATTTTGTGAGTTGGTACCAGTATATAATAATTTCTGCAGTTATAAGCTTCCTTAGTGTTAAATCATTGACTCACCTAGAGCTCTTGGAATGCAATTCCATTTACAAGTTGAATATTATCTTCTTTTTCACTCATGGTTAAGAGCTTATCTTAAAAAAAATCATGCAATTACATGGAAAGGGATCCAACTCTTCTATAGAAAGAAGAGATAATTGCCACCCTATTCCCTATCTTCTAAGTAATATTTTAAAATTAATAATTAAGCAGATAACTTCCATAGAAAACTAATAAAATGGGTATACGAAACCATGTTGTAATGTATTAAATTAAACATTAATGCAAGGGTCCTGAATAGAAGGTATAACAATATACAGGGGATCCCTGTGTGGCTTAGTGGTTTGGCGTCTGCCTTCAGCCCAGGGCCTGATCCTGGAGTCCGGGGATCAAGTTCCACATCGGGCTCCTTGCATGGAGCCTGCTCCTCCCTCGGCCTGTGTCTCTGCCTCTCTCTCTCTCCCTCTCTCTCTCTCTCTGTGTGTGTCTCTCATGAATAAATAAATAAAATATTTAAAAAAAAGGAATAACATTATACATATAAACATGTGCTTTCATATGGAATTATCAATGGTCATAAAGATGGTATTTTCTGTAATAAAACATTTGTGTTGTATTTGTATTCTAAATTAGGCATAATAGGAAATAATATATAAGTCTTCTCTTTATTTCATTGTCTGTGGCCTGATTTCTGAATAACTAAGAAATATTTTTGGAGTTTAATTTCATAAAACATTTTTTCAATCATCCATTTAAAATATACTTTAGTCTCTTGTTTGTGAAATGCATAGCACTAAGACCCTTGGGGATAGCATTAAGGGGGTTCAATCAGAAGTAAATCATAATTTTAAGTGATTTATAATCTTATCATGTGGAGTCTGATTTTTTTATCTTGAAACATTGAAATCTAGATTTGAAGCACTCTCAATTAAGCAATAATTATTTAGAAAGAAATTACTGCTATAGTTCTCAAGTCAAGAGTATGAACATGTTTTACAACTTAATAGCCAAAAGGTTATGATCTTGGTAAATGGACTCACCAGAGCATACCTCTTTGGGACTTCCTTGCATCTCTGATATGGGAACTCTGGTCCTATATCCCAACTCTGGGATAGTGATAATACCTGTCTCTCTCCACCACTCAACACACTTGAGATAAGCTTATTTTAACACTCTTCTAGTTCTGACTGGTCCTTTCCAAGTTTGTGGAAGAATTGATGTGAACTCTGGCTTTACACCATCCTCTCCAATTTGACTCCTCCACATCCTTGATTTTATAACCTGATGTTGCTCACTCAGGTAATTACGTTTGTCTAACCTTTGGTTATTTTCTCATATTTGATGAATATGACCTTTGAACAATGACCCAAAAAGAGTTCTACTTCTGCCCAAACTTTTGTCCAACTTCCATATATTGTTTATTTTCAGTTGGGTCTTGCTTGCTTTCAGAATGAGTTGTGACTGATAAATTCTGAGAACAGCTTATGAAACCACATGAAAGGTCTAGGTAATGTGATATTGGAGCTCAGAAGAAGTAAATCTCCCTCTAGTTGACAGCTTCATGGAGGAGTTGACATTGGGTTGCATCCTGAGAGATAGATAGGGTTTGGATCTGTATAATTGGAGAAGATTTCTTCATAGATGAAAGCAAATGCATCTATATAAAAAAAAAATACAGATATATAACTGCTCACTGCAAACAAGATTAGATAGTGCTTTAAATAGCAGCTCTGTGGAGCAGTGAGAAGATATGCTTGATGACAAATGGGTATGAACTACATAGATTTGCTGCACATTTGAGCATATAAACAGAACATCAACTTTTTTTTTTATAAGCAACAGTTGAACGTCTATCCATTAGCCTTATTTGCAAATAATACAACATGGTTCCTTCTGAGGCCCCTTTCTTCTTATTTGCCAAAACTCATCATGCTTAAGTAGAGAGGGGGCTGGAAAATCTAATCCAATGGTTTTCAAACCTCAGCCTATATAAGGTTAATTTGGATTTTTAGTTAAAATTTTCTAAGTCTTTCCTCCAGAGTTCTGATGTAGGTAACAGGTCTTACACAAAAGATTTGCAGATCACACAAGTATTGGATATGCTGGACTCTTTGGTTTCCCATAACTGCTGTTAGAGGTCAGTCCTGCACTATCCCAAAGAGGTTTTCACTCTGCATTGACACCTTTGCTTTTCCATATTCAGGCATTGTAAGCTGTGGGAGTTTTCTCTTGGAGCCTAAAAGCATTCTTAGCATATCTGAATGTATATACATGTTCAACATGCTGATAACTATTTCTCAGAGCTCCAAATTGCTGGGCCGGTATGGACATCCAACTATGTCCTTTTATAGAAATTGACCCTCCTGAGTACCTTAGGGTACTTCTCTGAGTTACTGCTGCCTCAAATCCAAAAACTCATCTCCTGGTGAATGCCTTTTTTCAAGGATCTGTCTTAGTCATGCAAATGTTTCTCCAACCAGTGACCTGTTTTGTATCCAAAAGTAGTGAGTTAAATCACTGAAAATGACAATTAAATACTAAAACTATTACCAACAACCCTAAACCACAACCACAAAGTTCATCATATAACCTTCTTTCAGGAAAATAAATGCCTATTGTGCTGTATTAACCTATTAATAAGGCCATTTGCATGGTGCAGGACCAAGAAAATCAGCACTAGACTTTGTCTTTTAACTTCTACCATATATATATATATATATATATATATATATATATATATATATATAGTGCGTGTGTGTGTGTGTATTAGTAATTCTTTTCTCATTTGGCTCATTTTATTCTGGGAAGATGACAACAGGGTCAAAAAAGAAATAATGGACCCTCTTCCTTTCTCATCTCAACAATTTTTCACAGAATTCTGTGATAGATGATAGATGTTATGACTTAATAAAACTATACACATCAAAATATAATTCCTGGGTTTAAAGTGTTTATTTTGGGGCACCTTTCGTATCTCAATTGGTTAAACAGCTGACTTTGGCTCAGGTCATGATCTCAGGATCCCGGGATTGAGCCCCATGTTGAGGCCTGCAAAGAGCCCAGAGCTCAGGAGGAGTCTGCTTGTCCCTCTCCCTCTACCCCTTCCCCTGCTCATGCTCTCTCTCTTTCTGAAATAAATAAATAAAATAAAATTTTAATTTTGTTTCTGTTACCAGTCTTTTCATATCTAGGAATTATGACAGAGCAAGAATGATAGGATCAGGCTCTACAAATTCTTTGCACCATTTGTCAGGAGGAAGCTGGGATCCATATAGCACAAAAGAGGATTTTCCTAAAACTACTCTGGAGAGATGTGCTCTTATATTACACAAAAATGTTATTTTACAACCATAATGTTGTCTCATTCTGAGGGGAAAAAACAATTTTATTTCTAAATTACTGTGGCTGCTCTATTGTAGTTTAGTTTTATAGCTGGTAGTTCAACTGACAATTTTTATATGAAATTTCCAAAATATTTTGGGAGTGTTGCAGTCTTCAAGGGAAAAACTAGCAGGTGATAGAGGTCTTTTTGAGAGATACATATGTGGTTCACTTCTCAAATACAGTTTTTAAATCAGTTGTTCTTTAGTAAATAAACAAGGGACTATGTTTCTGAAAAAGCTTTTAAGGCAATTTCATGACAGTTTCATGATTTTCAATGAATAAAACACCAAGTTGGGCTTTTACATGCTAGAAATGATGTGTTCACTTGTGAACATATCCCATGGCTACCTTTTCCTGAAAGGTAAGTTATTTAAGAATTCAGAGGTACCTCCTCAGAAAAGACATTCTAAAGCCCTAGTGCATTGTTTCTTTTAAAGAAAAACACTTTTATTAGTGTCTAAAATAGCATCTTAGGATTTATATAGAACTTATAAAAAATATATGACTTTTGAACATAAATTGAATCTCACTCTTCTCTCTTGTCCTTGAGGAATTTTTCTACCTTCACATAGTAGTTGTGATCTTAAAGAATGTGATAAAAATAAAGAGAGTCCTTTCCTCACTGCAAGTCATATATTCTGTTTTTCAACTTTTCATGTGTTTATCACATTCCGGAAGTGAAATCTTTCTACACAACAAGATTCTTCATTTTTCTGAGGAATTACAATTTAAAGGAAGCAAAACAGAAAACACATCTCAAAACTTATTTTGGAAGTTTACAAAATGCCAAAGCAAGCAAATCTTTAAAAATATCCTCCTAGGATATTAAAAGTTAAATGAAATAAATTATAATTATCATGAAACACCTTTACCACTTTATGATTGGCATGTTTAAATAATTCATTTTGAGGTAGGAGAAACACCAAAATGTCCAGACATATTATTTATTTGAAGTAAAATAATTACTGAGGGAAGACAGTTGGCATGAATCCATCATCTAATCACGTAGTATAGAACTCTTAAGTATTCCCAAAAGATATACCATCCTGTGATAGGAGCGCTAATAAAACTTACTCAGTTACCCACAAAAATATTTATGAATGAAACTGAACACAAAATACAACCCTGCAAACTCTAATAAAACAAATGTTAAATATGTTGCTGAAATAAGAAAGGAATGATACATAATACAAAACCTCTTGTACTGCATTGAGAACACCATTTAGTGGTTTAGGCTTATTGTGCTATGTGAAAGAGAACAAAAACCTACCAATTTAGGAATGCTGAAAGATTCTTATATCGTTACTCACTGTCCCAGAGATCAGAATTTCTGCCAGTGAAAATTTCTAGCTATTATCTTTTTACAACAAAGTTGCCTTTTGAAGTAGACAGAAAACTGTTGGACCATCTGATGAACCCTCATTACAGTATGATGGGATTATAATTCAGTGAGGTATTCACAAATAAAGCTCCTACGGTAGAGGAAAAACATTTTAAGATTTTACTTATTTACTCATGAGAGATACACAGAGAGAGAGAGAGAGACAGAGGCAGAGACACAGGCAGAGAGAGAGGCAAGCTCCCTGCAAGAAGCCCGATGTGGGACTTGATCCTGGGACTCCATGATCACACCCTGAGCCGAAGGCAGGTGCTCAACCGCTGAGCCACCCAGGGATCCCCAGGAAAGAGTTTTGGTAAATGACATATTAGACGTTGTAAATTTTAGCGTGTCTCCTCTTAAAATTAATTAACCAGTCAAGAGTAGGAACAGGTATTACACCATCCAAGGTAGATGCAATTCCTCTGTGACTTGTAGGCACATGGAATAGATTAGAAAGTGTGAATCAACTAGTCCTCCACCTCTAAACATGAGGAGCCATTTGCTTTTGTGTTCTTTCTTTTGTATCTCTGTTTTTCAGCCCTCTCACAGCAATAAGAGAGCCCAAGGAAAAATTCATGCTTACTGTGTGTTAACAAACATGGGGTCAGAAAATTCTTCTCCCAGTCAAAAAAAGGGCCTGAAATAAGGGATCCATCATGGGCCTGAAATAAGGGATCCAGCATAAGGATGGTAAAGCAACGTGAAATACCCAAAGAAAAGAAAGAAACAAAAGAAAATCCGAACGTACACAGAAACCAAAATATACAAACAACAATACATCAAAATGAAAAGTGAACCAAGGGGAAAAAGGAAGAGCCATGCTTATAATTAAATTTATATCCATGATAGATTAGAAGCAAGTAAAAGTAATGCAGAGAAATTGCATTTGTCTTGGGATGGAAAAAAAGAAAACTGAAATTTTTCTAGAATATAGGTGAAAAAATAAGGATGTAGATATGATACTAATGAACTCCCACACATTGAATTTAAATGTGAGCTTCAACAAGTCAAATCTAAGACAACCAGAAAAGAATAGTTGAGAGAAACAGATGTCATGTGCTGTGCCCTGTTCCAGTAATTTTACAGAGACTAATCTCATTCTCACAAGACTGTGAGGTAGTTATTGATGTCATATTTACTTTATAAATTAAGGCACTAAAAATTACCCAAGTTGGCTAAGTAATGCAAAACTAATTAATGGAGTAGGTTTTGACACAGGTTTGAGCACCAATTTCAAATACATCCTGTTGGTAAAGATGTATTTTTGTATTTAAAAGTCTTATAGATGAACAAAGAATAGGATAGTCATAGTGAAGATTTGGGAAGTGTACAAAATCAGTATAGTGTGTAAACTATGAAAATTCTGTTCCTTAAGTTTTCTGAAGTTTTCTTTTTCCATGTGTTATTTTTGCCCAGTGAACATGTGTGTGGATGCACAGCTATGAATGTGTACGTGTGTGGATATGTGTGTATATATATATATAAATGAATGCATGTGCATATGTGTATGACAGAGAGAGAAAAAGAGAGAGAAAGTGATATTTATAGGAGAAATTTAGAAAAAGGGTTTCCTCATATATTTCTCTGGCACTATGACAGGTCCCCCTTTTATACTCCTAGAATAAAGACTGAATAATAATAAGGAAAATTTCTCTTGCCCCATGCTAAAAAACTGGTTACCTCCCTTTATAAAAGCTAATGAAATAAAGCATCTAGAATATTTTTTTAAAAAAAGAATCATTCTCCAAATCAGTAATCACATCCTTATAAAACAGAATTTTTTAGTTTTTGTTTTTACTTATTTATTTTAAATATAATTCTTTTTAAATATGTGTTTCCTTATCAGAGATTTAAGGGTCATTATAGAGTGCTGCTTTGATCATTCTATTTAAAAATGGTTTAGTATTAACAAAATGGTTTAGTATTTTGGGGAACAAATATATTTTCATAGAGAAAATAGTAGGTTAATAAAGGTTGTACATCTGTGAATTATCGTTGAAGACCATATTCAACAATAACAATAACTTAAGTGAGAGACTTACGTTTTGGAATCTTAACAGATTTGGGTTCAAATCTTTTATTTTTATTTTTTAAACATTTTATTTATTTATTCAGGAGAGACACAGAGAGAGAGGCAGAAACATAGACAGAGGGAGAAGCAGATTCCCTGTGGGGAGCCCAATGCAGGACTCCATCCCTGGGCCCGGGAACCACGACCTGAGCCAAAGACTGAGCCATCCAGGTGTCCCTGGGTTCAAATCTTGACTTTGATATCCTCAGGGGATATTTAGTCATGGAATTTAATATCCTTAGGTCTTAGTTTTCTGCTTTGTAAAAAAAAGTATAATATTGGTTCACAATGAGTTGTAAAGATTACATTTGAAAAACTTTACATTTACTAAGGATACTCTTCTAATATCGTAACAGGCATAGGTCCAACAAATGCATCTAAAACCAGACATTTTCTGAAGTAATTTATGTATATTAAATACTTACAATAATCTTATGAAATAGTTTCTATTATTGTCATCATTTTACAGATCAGAAAATTGAGGGAGAAAGACGTTAAGTAACTTGTCCAAAGTCACTTACGCAGCTCAAATCAGATCTGAATTTGTGCTGCCAATCGCTTCCTTAGACAACTCTCCAATTGTTTCTTAAAGGGATTTCATGACCGTCAGGGACAAAGAAGATGCTTTCATGACTGTTCAGTCCCACTGACTGAGAAACAGGTGGGAACCAGGATGTCACAGCAGAAATGAATGTGACCAAGGAGGAAGATTCATGAAGAAATGACTGGGGATGTTCCTCCTCATAGCTGCCTGCATTCAAGTTTGTTTGGAACATTAATTGGACTAGAAAAATCCTCAGCTGAATTGACTAAATTTAGCACGCATTGACCGTAAGTGCAGATTGGACGTTAGAGCCTGTGATTAGTAGTTATCGGCTCTAGCTTTCGTTATCAGGCCTCAGTATACTAGCCTAACCGTTAATCTGGAATAGAGACTGTGTCTCAAGGATAGGATTGTGCAGAGGAAGGAAGCCCTCAAACTTTTGGCTGCACTTGCTTGAAATTTAGCCTCAGCAGCACTGAGGTGGGAGTAATAAGAAAGGCTTGTTGTATATCCTTTCCCAGAAAGATCCCTGTAGTCACAGTCTGAGAGCAGGGGAGAGAGATTGATCTTCTTGACTCGGTGAAGCCAGGCAGGGCAATGAGAGCAGGTCTTGGCTCAAACACCACAGATTCTCTTCCTTTACTGGGATTTATAGATTTTCTTGAATAAGTGTTTCTTCATTTACCGAATGCTCTCATAATATTTAAAAATATTTTTCACCTCTTCTGGCTGTTTTGTTAGGGAGAGTGTGCACTCCCATGCTAGAAGTGGATCCTTTAACCATATTCTAGCATGTGGGAAAAGGGAAAGAGCTCTCACAAACTCCCTCCTCAAAGCATATGATCAGTTGGAGAATTTTTCACAGATTGATAGTCTTACGAGTCGTTTAAGAGCATCATGCTTTAAAAATCAGGAAGATATTTGATTGTCTCTGACTCTCAGTACTTCTATTTTCTACATGTTTCAGAAATTATTGAGTGCTTTGGGAAGCATCATTTCAACATCAATTGAAGTTCTTTTCAGAGTCATGGCAATCTTGGATAAAACTGCAAATAGTTTTGTTTATTCAACAGGATCACTGAAAATGTGGTTTCTGCAGAAGCCCTACTATAAAATATCCAGGATAATGTATTTTTTTTCACTTCTGTGTCTCGCTAGCATCTGAATAATAGTGAAAATGATGGTTGGTTCAGTTGGTTTTCTAATAGAAAATATGGGACTATAAGCTGTTGTAGCTATCAGTTTTCCTGTTTTGAAACAATGTGGAGGGCAGCCTGGGTGGCTCAGTGGTTGAGCACCTCCCTTCGGCCCAGGGCATGATCCTGGAGTCCTGGGATCAAGTCCCGCATCAGGCTCCCTGCATGGAACCTGCCTCTCCCTCTGCCTGTGTCTCTGCCTCTCTCTCTCTCTCTCTGGTCTCTAATGAATGAATAAATAAAATCTTAAAAAAAAAAAAAGAAAAGAAAAGAAACACTGTGGAGTATATATTGGTTTAATAAATAGTAGTTACTACTTCTACAGTTATAGAAGCATTTAGCCTTAGTTTGAAAATGCCCATGGTTTTACTCAATCCTGCTGGAGTTGACATTCCAGCACAACTCCCTACTTAAATGAACAGGGACCAATGTACTTTTTCCAGATTCATACACTATAAACAATTGCATACAGTGATGCATCATCTTTTGTTTCTTACTGGTTTTCCTTTACTCTTGGATTAGGAATGCTAAATTTTTCATGAGATTTACATATTTTTTACTTTGAATGATAGGAGAGGATCAATTGAGAATAATTTGGTTTAATTTTAATTTATCACTGTAAGATTCAACCTCCAAGAAGTTCTCTTGAGTAATTTTGTATTTGTTGAAATATTAATTTATAATTGAGATGGAAATAGCTGACCTTATTTCTCTATGGTTTGGAATAAATTATCAATTGTTTGAAAAGGATATGCAGATGTTTTGTGGCATGTTAATATTTTTATGTATACTAAAGTGACAGCTTTGTTTTGAGCTTGGGAAAAAACAAACAAACAAACAACCAAAAAGCACCTTACCAGAATAGTTATAGGTATTTTAAAAAGAAAATTCATCAAATTCATTTGAATGGATTGGAATTATACTTTTGTGTTCTATGTTTTACGTAAATAGATAACCAGCCTGTCTCTCTTTTTTCTGTTGTTTCCATGGATAGAGACAAATACCAGATGTCTATAAAGAAGCCAAAAGTAACGTAGTTCTAAAAATTGAAAGCTTAGAGTAGCTTTCTCCCACTGAGCTGTGATCCTAAAGAATGAAATCTGGAAGCTAGACCAAACATTTGTGACTAATATCAAAATGCTGTGAGATGATGTGGGCTTTATGTAAACCTTCAACAGTTGTGGAATTGGTAACCTTAACAGTGGTGAATTTTCTTCAACATTAGTACTAAATGTAGTAAGTTGGATTCTTGCATTTGATGAGAATCATAAAGTATATTGTTTCAGTCCCTTGATTTAAGATATCACGAAAAGAAAAAAAAAAGATATCACGAAAAGTAATTGATATTATTTAAATCTAAATAAGTTATCACAAAGATAATTAATTGAAAACAGAAGTGATTATCATACATAAACATGGTTTTTAAAGTGTGAGAAGTGCTTTCAATATATTATTTAATTCAATTATTACAATTGAATAAATTGCTATCAAAGGATTTGAGAATTTGCCTAATTAAGGTTGGTACAAAGTTTGGATTAGAATCCAGGGTTATCTAATTAAAAAAAAAAAAACAAAAAACTGAATACTTACTGTTTTTCTACGTTGACCAGACTTGAGTTAAGCTTGAAAGCTTGAGTGAAGTTCATATATAAGGGTAAAAACCCTAAAAGAAAGAGGGGTCAAGAAATGTAGATTTGGGGTGAAGAGTAAACACGTGGTCAACTTACCCTTAGAAAAGATGGATCCAATATCACATAAAGTATGGACTTAGGTTGATTCCAGCATCCTTGAAATTTATTTTCCTCCTTCTACACACAAGATTTCTCTTTGTAGACCAATGAAAAAGTTCCAGTGGTAAGTATTAAGGAATGAAGAAAATACGCCCATTATCACTGAGAATCCAGGAATGAAAGACAAGGCATTTGTCCCCAGTAAAACATCGCAATGTGTTTGCCCTTTTGTAGGAGGTAAGAAAATGCCCAACAATTTAATTCTTTCTCTTCTTTTACTTCTGCCTTCTTTTAGAAATAAATTTTTATATAGACAGTATGTTCAAGTCATAGTGATATCTACAGTAGAGGAAGAAAATAAAATACTGGAATGAAATGCAATTAAGTTCTAATGAAAGAAAGAAAAGAACATTGTAACTATGGTTTTAAAGCCTGCTATTTCATTATATGTTAACAACATGCTATTTTAAACGTCAAATATGGTATCGCGGAAAAGTAGAACAGCTATGCTAATTCTGGTCAATAATGATTTGAGGGCAGAAAGAGTCAATATAGTATAATAAAGCAATTATATAGTAAAATAAGGTAATACACGAACAGTTTCTTGAGTAAAGTGTGACCCGGAGATGCACTAGGGGAGAAATGTGTTTAATAACACCTTGGAAGCAAGAGGAGGGCTGATAATTGCTTTGTAGTTAAATAATAAAATGGCTATTTAGAGGGTATGATCAGGAAACTATTTATTATTGTTAATTGGCAACAGATATTTCTGATTTGACTACTGTCTCTTTAGTAGGATGTTGCTTTTCATGTCAAGAAGTAAATTCTGTGTGTAAAGATTTGGCAAAACACCAGTATATTTTACACTTTTTTGTACTACTGATTTTATTCACAATTTTCCAACCTCCTAGTAATGATCATTTTGTTTAAATGATGTCTGATTCATCTATACTTTTTCATAGGTGCTTTAAAATGTCTGTTGAATGAATGAATGACTAGATGGGTAGGTGGAATTTACTCTAGATCATATGATAAGTGGAAAATGATGTGTAGCATTATATATGTAAAATTTAAATTCCCATTTTTCCAGAACTTTTATCTCTAGTGCATAACCTCAGAAATATATAATCTTTTGCTCAGATTTCTTTCTTTCTTTTTTTCTTTTTTGCTCAGATTTTTCTGTACTACATAGAGTCCTCGGCAGTTTAGGGATTAGTAAATTTGAGATCCTACAGATAGGATGCTTTCCATGGGATGAAGTTGACTCAATATTTGGTCCTTTATATGTACATGGTATTGAATCTATATTAGCTTCTCTTTAAAAAAAAAAAATCTATCCATTCATGAGAGACACAGAGAGCCAGAGACAAAGGGAGAGGGAGAAGCAGGTTCTCTCTGGGGAGCCTGATGTGGGGCTTGGTCTCAGTATCCAGGATCACGACCTGAGTCAAAGGCAGATGCTCAACCACTGAGCCACCCAGGTGCCCCTATTAGCTTCCCTTTTTAAATTCAGTCTTCTATTATTTTAAAGATTTGTCATTGTTTAATTATTCTGTGACACTTTTTTCCAAGCAATAAAAGATGATTTAGTTTGTGTTATAGGAACAGTATATTTGGAGAAATCAACACATGTAAGTTTATTAATCCAAATTCTTCACCTTCCAAAGTAGCTGCTAAGTGAACGAGATTAATAAAACAAAATTGAATAGCATACTATATATAAAGAATATGTAAAAAAAAATATATATATAATTTTCAGAAGTGAAATTTGACATAATTCACCAACTTCCTCATGGTATTTTCTTTTTTCATCTTGTAACCTAGACTGATGTTCATTTGGATAAATTTAGAAAACTAATACCTCATTTTATGCAAGAGAGGTGTAAGATTAAGTAGAGTAAAAACCTTGCTAATTATCACATCTCTGATCTACATTTCTTCTTGCAAGAAGTTTTTAGCAAATATTAAAATGAGGTCACATATCAGGGCATTATTTTTATGTTATCACAATTAATAGGAATTTGAAAATATGTATGTGCACTTAGAATTTTAGTAAATGACTGAATATAATGTCAAGAAATAAATTGCTAGGAAATATATTTCTTTTATGATTTCATTCTACTTTTCCTCCTTTTTTTCCACTACAAATGCTTTTCCTCATTTAGTCCCAAAACTTTCTATAGAGCTTTCTAGATAGTCATTACCCAGGATAACATCCTCCCATAACCTTCAAGAAATTTGGTGTGAAGGGAAGCCTGGGTGGCTCAGCGGTCGAGCATCTGCCTTCGGCCCAGGGTGTGATCCTGTAGCCCCGGGAAGGAGTCCCACATCGGGCCCCCTGCATGGAGCCTGCTTCTGCTTCTACCTGTGTCTCTGCCTCTCTCTGTGTCTCTCATGAAAAAGTAAATAAAATCTTTAAAAAAGAAACTTGGTGTGAGGATTGCTTACAGGCTGCTTTGCCTTTGGTCTTATCTTTGGAAACAAAATATTTAAACAGAAAAAATAGGGTGAAATATAGATATTCATTTGATAGTGGGGAAAGAATATAGATCTTCAGAACACAAAATTCTACTTTGTTTTCTATTACAAGCAACTTCATTTTATTTTCCTGGATACCTATCTCAGTATTTTTAAAAATATATTTTTTAAATAAGGTTTTATGTATTTATTTATTTGAGAGAGAGGTTGCGCATGAGAGTAGGGGGAGGAGCAGAGGGAGAGGGACAAGAGGACTGAGTGGGGAGCCTGATGTGGGGAGGATCCCAAGACCCTGAGATCACGACCTAAGCCAAAATCAACAGTTGTACACTCAACTGATTGAGCCACCCAGGCACCCCTAAAAATATTTTTATTGTGAAGTACATCCTACATACAGAAACATGATTAAAACATAAATTGTATCTCAGTCACTTATTACAGAATATGGAGGCAAGGTCAGCTTCAGGGGTTTTGTCATGCTCTTAGAAGGTCCTATACTTAAATGCTATACAGTCCATCTTAAAATTAATAATAGTTTTTGAACAAAGAGTCCCCAATTTTCATTCTGCACTAGGCCCCACAAATAATGTAGCCAGCCCTGTAAATTAAATAATGTAATGAGTAAATACAATACTGCCAGCAGCTTAGAAGCTTCAATTGTGTTCCCATTGTTATTAAGATCCTAATGTTTTCCAATTTCCATTACGATTTTTTTGACTTAGTGTTACTTTAGTTTAAATTAAAATATTTGAATATTTCTAATTAAATTTCATTATTACTTTCTAGGTAATTCCACAAATGTATAATTTGAATTGTTTTTATAATCATTGAGACTTCCTTTTTGTTCAGGCATATGGTCAACTTTAGTCATTTTTTAGTGCATACGTGTAGAGAATGAATAACCTACAGTCGTTAGATGACGTGTTGAGCATGTATAAATGTAGTGAAATCTGTTAGACATAATTTCAAAGTTTCATATGATTTATTACTTTTACTGTTCTGTCAATTTTTAAGACGACTGTGTTAAAATCTACTACGATTGTGGCTTTTTCGATTTTTTTAATTTTTAGTTCTGGCAATATTGCTTTATGTTTTTTTGTGAACATACTATTAGTTTACAGATATAATAATTGTTATATCTTCCAAACAAAATGAACTCTTAGCTTTATATTTTATCACTCCTTGGAAATATTTGTCTTAAAATCAACACTGTCTCATATTAATAGAACTATATGAGTTTTGGGTTAGTGTTTGAAGTGCTCCATTTCTTCTTTTTACAATCAAACTATCTGTGTTGTTATATGTTGATATGAATTTCTTAAAAATTTATTTATTTATTTATTTATTTATTTATTTATTTATTTATTTATGAGAGAGGTGGAGGAATAGAAAACGTTTTTTTTTTTTTTTTAATTTTCATTTATTTATGGTAGAGAGAGAGAGAGAGAGGCAGAGAAGAGGGAGAAGCAGGCTCCATGCACCGGGATGCCCGATGTGGGATTCGATCCCAGGTCTCCAGGATCGCGCCCTGGGCCAAAGGCAGGCGCCAAACCGCTGCGCCACCCAGGGATCCCGAGAGGTGGAGGAATAGAAGGAGAAGATATTCAAGTAGTCCCACTGAGCTTGGAGCGCAATCTTGGGCTCTATCTCACTAGCCATGGGATCAGAACCCAAGCCAAATCCAAGAGTTGCAGCCCAGGTGGCTCAGCAGTTTAGCACCTGCGTTCAGCCCAGGGCATGATCCTGGAGACCTGGGATTGAGTCTCACATCGGGTTCCCTGTATGGAGCCTGCTTCTCCCTCTGCCTGTGTCTCTGCCTCTCTCTCTCTCTCTCTCTCTCTCTCTTTCTGTCTCTCTCTTTCATAAATAATCAAAATCTTTAGAAAAAGCAAAAAAGTAAATCCAAGAGTCGGATCCCTAACTGACTGAGCTATCCAGTCAACCCTGTTGATACGAATCTTAATAAGCATAACATAATTTGTTTTTTTTAAATCTATTCCTAACATTCTTTATCTCACAATTGAATTGAAAAGTCCATTTACCTTTAATGTAATTATGGTTTTGTTTCAAAGTCTGTTCACTTACAGTGTGCTTTCAGCTTCTCCATATCATGCTATTTTTACTCTCCTTCCTCACATTAATGTTGATGATTGAGTTAGCATCATCATCTCTCTCCTCTTAACCTGCTAGGTATGCCCTCTTTCACTCTTCTTGAGTGATTGCACTAGTAATGAAATTATGAATCTTCAACCCTTCAGCATCTCAGACTTTGGCATCTTGCCCCTTTCATGCAATGCAAGGATTTATAAGGACACTTCTTACTTATAATCTAGTGTTAGCATATATACTTTGAGCTCATATTATTAATGTTAATATTTGTCCATCCATATATTTACCCTTCTGTCCTATCTTTATTCCTTTAATCTTAGAACTTTTATTTGGAAATATTCCCTTTGCTTAAAATATATGGTGAAATATTTTCTCAGATATTTTTTGTTTGAAAAAATTTTATTCCATTTTTTTGGAAGCATATTTAAGTAAAGATAGAATTCTAGCTTAGTTATTTGTTTTAAACTTTGAAGATATTCTAATACTGATTTCTGAGTCCACTGTTTAAATTGAGGCCAGCTATAACTAGAGCTGTTGCTTCTTTGAAAATCTGTGCATTTTCCTCTCTGCTTTTCAGCCATTTCCTCTTTGTTTTTAATTATTTTACTTTGATATGCTGAGGAGGGGCAACCTGTTTTATTTTTTGCTTGAAGGACAATGATAATATTGATATTCCCTAATTTCTAATCATTAATATTAACTTTTAAATTTTGTACAACATAAAGACATTCACATGGTTAATTTAAATAATAGTAAAACATAAATAATTAAGGGTCCAGCATTTTCAAATTTTCTTCTTTTTGAATCACCTCTTTTCATAGAAGTAATCATAGTGAATAATTTGATATGTACACTCCCAGGATGTGTTCTGATACTTTATGTGTGTGTTTGTATTTTGATGTGTTGGAGAGATTTATAAGTAATACATCTTAGTTCTTTTGCTATTGTTTCTGTTTTAAATATTTTCTCAAACTCTGACATTTTTCATGAAATTTTTTGAAGTCTTTAGGTAGATAAAAGGCTTAAATTGTTAATCCAAATAAATGAATATATTTATTTCCAACTATAAGTCTTGGTATGGGTTTTGTTTAGAAAAACTTCCCAACACTAAGATCATAAAAATATTCCTTATAATAATCTTAAAATTTTACAAGATATGATTTCTGATTTACTTTTACAACAGAAAAATTTTAAAACTTAATTTTGTGCTCCTTATCAGTTTTTGTTTCCTCAAATTAAATCGACCATTCATTCACTGATACAAAATATCCCCTAAACTTAAATGGCATCTAAAATTATACAATTTGGGGGATTCTTGGGTGGCTCAGAGGTTTAGTACCGCCTTCAGCTGGGGGGCGTGATCCTGGAGTCCCAGGATGGAGTCCCACATCGGGCTCCCTGTATGGAGCCTGCTTCTCCCTCTGCTTGTGTCTCTGCCTCTCTCTCTCTATATATATATCTCATGAATAAATAAATAAAATCTTTAAAAAAATAAAAATAGAATTATACACTTTTGCTACCATCTCTATGACTATTCTAGCACAAATATTATTTATATCCCTTGACATAATAGTTTTATGTTTCAAACATGGGAGAACAAGTTCTCTTTCATAGTTTATATTTCAATTGAAGAGGTGCTATTATTGAATATTTCTCTTACGATTTTTGTAAAACTCATTTTACCTTGTTCTATTAAATATTTTATGGAATTTGTTTTTGAATGAAATAAAAAATTTAACTCACAATTAAAATATCTAAAAGATTTCAGAGGCACCTCGGTGGGTCAGTTGGTTAAGCATTTGCCTTTGGCTCAGGTCAGGATCTCAGGGTCTGGGATGGTGCTCAGCCTTGGGCTCCCTGCTCAGTGGGGAGTCTCCTTCTCCTTATCCTTCTGCCCTTGCTCCTGCTCTTGTTCTCTCTCTCTCTCTTTCAAATAAATAAATAAAATCTTTAAAAAATAATAAAATAAAATATCTGAAAGATTCCACATTCATAGCTTGAAATTTAGCATGCAGTTCTGTATAATCAGTTCTTGGTATGTATCCTTTATACATGTTCTTCATGTTCTTACATTTTGTTTGGCAGGGTATTTGTTAAGGTTAATTATAAGTATTTTATAGTTACCCTAGCTCATTTGAATGTGTTCTTTTATTCCCATCATATCCTCTGTTATGTTACTATTGATGTATAGGACAGCTAAAGCATTTTTGTATATTCACCTCTAATATTTCCTTAGTGGATTCTGTTCTTAAATTTAAAAGAGTTTCTGAGTTGTCTATTTTATTGATCTTTCCACAGAAAGAACTTTAGATGTTATTGATCAAATCAATGGGTCCTTTGGTCATCTTTTTCATTAATTTCTCCTTTTATCTTTATTAATGCCCGTCTGGTTTTTTAATGCATTTTTTTCTTTAAATGTACTCGAGTTGAATATTCATTTATTTCCTGTCTTTTTTATTTTTTCTATTTTTTCAGGCTTTCTCATTTTTAAATTAGTCTACTTAAAAGGTATATATTTTCTTCTGATAAATGTGTTAATAATTACTATTTCCTAGGTATCTTTGTACAGATATTGTGGTAA
Organism: Canis lupus dingo; assembly: GCF_003254725.2. NCBI lineage: Eukaryota > Metazoa > Chordata > Mammalia > Carnivora > Canidae > Canis > Canis lupus. The sequence continues at coordinate 8,858,140 of NC_064261.1, read as the reverse complement.
ACATTTCCAATGCTTCTGTATGTAAATTACCCAAGGTTGCACATTTAGAAAGGGCAGATTCGGGACTCAAGCCCAGGGCTGCCCAAACATGAGCATGAGTATAACATTATGCAGCCTCCCACCCTCTGAATATTTATTGGCAGCACTAGTTTTGATGTCTTTTTAATCTGAGAATTTCTTTTGAAGAATATTTAAATGGTTTCCTGAAATTAGAGTTATTTTTGTTAGTTCTTTTGCTAAGTTCAAAATATTACTGCTTTGTAATAAAGAACGTGGCTGCAATGATGTCTGCTTTTTGGAATATAATAATATTTTCTTTTTCTAATTTTGTGAATATTTGGTGAGTAGTTAAACATTATATATTCCATATAGGTGCAAAGTTGTGTTTGTACATATATAAAAACAAAAATAATGCTAGTTGTCCAATCGATACCTTCCAAATCCTTGCTTATTTTCTGTTTACATGATCTGTCCATTTAAAAGACTATTAATTTCTTTCACTACAATTATATATTTTCAATACTTAACCTTTTTTAGTTTGAAAATTTTAAAAAGTAAAAAACTATCCTGCTACTTATAATAATTTTAACAGATCAGTGCTTTGTTGTAATATGCACAATAGGCTATTATATCTTCTGGGTTGATTGAAATTTTTATTAATATAGAAAGCTTATTTTATTTTATTTTATTTTATTTTATTTTATTTTATTTTTTTGGTATAGAGCTCTTTGCTGTTTTGTCTCATTGAAATGACCATAACCTAATTTCTATTTTTAGACATATTCATGGTATATTGTTTTCCACTTTATATTTTTAATATTTCTATTTGTTTTGCATTAGCTGTATCTCTAATTAATATAGTATGGTTGGAGTTTTAATTTTTTTATTCATTTTTTAGATTTTTAAAAAAGATTTTATTTATTTATTCATGAGAGTCAGAGAGAGAGAGAGAGAGAGAGAAGGGCTGAGACACAGGCAGAGGGAGAGGGAGAGAAGCAGACTCCATGTAGGGAGCCCGACTTGAGATTTGATCCCAGGTCTCCAGGATCACACCCTGGGCCAAAGGTGGTGCTAAACCACTGAGCCACCCAGGCTGCCCAGTTTGGAGTTTTTAATGTGGTATTACAGTTGTTCATTTTAACAAAGATCCATTTCTCTGTAGGATCACAGATAAGTCTATTGCATTGTGAAGTAGTGAAGCTCAATTTTCTAACATCAGTAGTAAAATGTCTCAAGATTTCCATCTTGGGATAAAACATTTAAAGTAATTATGCCTATTATACTGACTAGTAACATATTTCATGAACAAGTAAATCACATGACAGATTTAACTTTAAATTCATTCCCCAAGAATATCATAGCTGGATGCCTGGGTGAGCGTCTGCCTTTGACTCAGGTCATGACCTTGGGGTCCTGGGATGGAGTCCCACATCGGGCTCCCCGCATGGAGCCGGCTTCTCCCTCTGCCTGTGTCTCTGCCTCTCTCTCTCTCTCTCTCTGTGTCTCTCATGAATAAATAAACAAAATCTTAAAAAAAATAAAATAAAGAATATCATATGCTATATTCAGGATCAAAGTGAAGACTATATGTTATCTTTCCCCCATAGGCTTCCTTTCAGTTTACTGTGTTAGAATGAGCCCTCAAACTCATATGTCCCTAATCATCCCTTGTATTCCGTGTGTACTTTAGGAACACGTTCATCCATAGAAACCTGGATAAATATAATCACAACCATGGAATATCTACAAGTCCTCTAATCTTTCAAAATAAACGTTGAGTAAGCTTAGAATATTTTCAAACGTTGTGATATTGAGATTTGCTTAGGAGCGTTTGTTTTCCATTAATGGTTGTTAATGCCTTCAAGGTGTTTAAGTAGTATTAATCTCTCACTTGGTTTGTTGCATCTTTTGTATAACTGATGCTCAGAAAACATCATGTGCTCTTTCCAAATGGCTGCCTGAATTTGTGCTGGACTTCAAGAATACTGGAAATATGCTCCCAAGGATTTTTGAACAGTGGAGAACAGAGATATACCAAGTTATCACATCCTTTCCATCACCACTTGTTTTGATAAGAGTGATGATAGGAACAACTTTAAAATAAATATTGTGGCATTTTATTCAGGATTACAAAAATTAGTATCTGAAAATCTGTATGCTCTTTGGAAAGTGATCCGCAAGTTTGGCTTCAAGTATCAGATAAAATGGAGATGTTTAAAATCCCAAAGCTTTGCCATAAATGCCATATTTGGCACACTTAAAATACATTCAAGACAACCTATGAATTTTAATAGACTTTAAGTGGCAAGTCAAGATAGCTCATAAAAAATCATAGAATACAGTCATTATGTTATTACCAAAGTGCCATCCTTTTTAATACAAATATGGTGGATGGAGATATTGTAGCGAAGTGATATAAATGGTCCCCTTGGGTTAACACATTGTGATTAGAAAATTATCCACAGTTAAGGAAACAGTAGTGTTTTAACGACTCAGTGAATCAGGTTCCACAAATTTGGTTCAATTTAAATTGTCTGAGAAATAGCAGCAACTGAATATGCCAGTCAGTTGTAAGGAACTAAATCTTTATTTTGTTGTTTGGTTTCATTGGTGGTGGTTCTAGGCAATGTTTGTTGTCAAATGTTTGTCCAGCAAGCAGTTTGATAATCAGTCCCAACACATGATAAAGTAGTAATGCCTGAAAAATCAGCGGAAGAAAGTCCATAACATAGTCATTCTGCCACATAAAGCTCACACTCAAAGTAGCTAAGCATCTGCTATAAGAATATGTGGCCACATACATGTGACTTCATCTATACTCCTTGTGTACATAAAATCTTACATCTATCCTAAATGTAAAAGGTTAAAAATTAATTTAAAAAGTAAAGTGTGCCAGACTTAGCCTATCTTTTAAAAGTCTAATGAAATCTGGTTGCACCACAGTTTTGATGTCAAACTGCTTTTTCTTCCTGTTTACATTTTGCAAGAACAAGAAGCCTCAGCTGGAAAATTGGCCCATAATCACAACCTATTAAGCTTTTACTGATATTGCAATAGACGTAATGGTTTTTTAATGAGCTTATCCATTTTAACATTTATATAATTTATTAACTTTTTTCTTTTCCGTATTTTGTATATTAACTAAAAACTTGGGTTTAATCATTTTCTTTACTGAACTTTTGAATCTTCGGAATTCGGTTATAGCATTATTCAAGTTATCATTGATCATTTTACTGAGTATAACCAATAACTTGGATTTTATTGTAGGGCTAAATGTACTATGAATACCCACTCGTGTTGAAAATCCATACCCACATGTGGCAGGGTATCTGCCTTACAGAGATATAGTTTCAAAGGAATACCATCTTTTCATAGCAACCTAGGTAGGATCACTGCCTTCAGGAAAATAAATTTCAAATATTACATGTTATATAAATTTGCAGTTGAATACTCTGTCAACATAATTGGTGGATAAATTGTCAGGCTAAGAACCTCCACAGAAAAGACAAAGCGTGGCATTAAAGACCAAATAGATGTTTTGAATGTGTTGTTGATAAATAAACTAGCATGGGCAGCAGGGACCTTGGAGTTGGGGCTGTGCTCAGGAGATCACCTGAGTCAGATGTCTTGAAGATGGATGAGAAGAGAGTGGGCATAAGAAAACAGGCCAAAAGCAGGCAAATATAATCTTTTGCCACAGTATATTTTACCCCAGTGGATACAATGTACCAAACTTAAAGAAACAGTTTAGGAAACTTTTGGTATTCCTTTACTCATGTTATTTGGAAAACAATAAATTATTAACCTTCCAGAAATTATTTTAAAGGGGTCATAACCGAGTAATAATAGACATACTTACAAACTACTCTTCTTAATTACCTTTATAATTGTCTATTTTCCTACAAAGAAATAATAATCATGAGACCAGTTTTATATGAATATATAACCTTTATTTCTACTGCTTTTTATTTATATGACCATCATACCTGTTGCCTTGAAACCAGAGGTATCAAATGTTGCAAATAGTAAATGGAAAATATGTGAGACTTTTGCTGAAACTAATAAACTACTTCCACAGAAGTGCTTCCTTGAAAAGAACTTTTCTTTTAAATTGTTACCACAAATACTGAAATAGCTCTTCTGCTTTTCTCAAAGATCTTGAAAAAAGTCCAATAATTTTAGCATGTCTAAATGCAATAGGCTGCACAATATTATACAATTACATTATCTGCATCTGTGAAGACATATGCCTTCAGATCAGACCGATAGTCACAACAGCATTTAAAACTAGGGTGCTTCGGGGAGATGTCCACCTTCAATTCCAATATTTTATGTCCTTTGCCCCCAGGCACACCTAAATCCACAAACATGTGTATTCAATAGGAGTTCTATTAAAGTAAATTTAAAATTACAGGCAATGTTTGAAGGTACTCCCAAGTCTTCAAAATGTCATTCAGGGAAATTTGCAGTTCTTTCCTAAACAGAAAAATGTAACCTACTTTAATGAACTGAATAAAAACGTCTAATAACCTGTTCATGTTACGGAATAAAAGAATTTGCTCTGGGTCCCAGAGTATGAGAGTGAACCAATTTACTCAGACTTCTGATTTTACATGCTACCCTACGATCCAGGTGCTAAAATGCTCTGGAGCAGAACTCAGGCAGTATAGCTTTTCTATTCATTAGGCCTCTTACACCATTTCTTGGCGGCTGCCCTGCAACAGTATGAGTCATTAGCACGAGTCCAAAATTGTGTGAAGAGAGATCTATGCTTTTGTCCTGTGGAAAGTCTTTTCAGTACAATCAAATTTGCTTCACGGTGTAATTTCACAGCTTGTGCGGTAGTCACTGACAGCTCACAGCACTGTTATTCAAGACTAAGCAGGTGAGAGAGACATAAACGACTAATAACATGCAGGAAGTTATGTCTTCAAAGTAGCAGCCTAATTGTGCATCTTCATTTAGTGAATGGTTCAAAACAAATTAAAATTTCCTGACCACTGGAGGCAAAAGCAATGCCAAACGAATAGGTTATATCAAATCCTTAAAGGGTGGAAATGTTCTTAATAAAATGTCACAGAAGAAAAGAAAATAGTGAGAATAATACAAATGGACTAGAATAAAAAATCAAAAGTTCAAACCGAGTAGCAAGCAAACACATATAAAATTATTTAAAGTCTGGCTTTGCCTAAAAAATGGCAAAAAAAGAAAAAGATTTTGAGTTGGTGAAAATACAAGAAACAGACAATCTTGTATACTTTAGGGTAAGCGTAAATTCCACAAATATATATTTAAAGATTGTATTTATTTATTCATTAGAGATACAGAGAGAGTCAGAGACACAGGCAGAGGGAGAATCAGGCTCCATGCAGGGACCCCGATGTGGGACTCGAACCTAGGTCTCCAGCATCACAACCTGGGCCAAAGGCAGGCACGCAAACACTGAGCCACTCAGGCGTCCCCCCAACAGATATGTTTTTATTTAAAAAATATGTAATGTTTTTTGGCTTACCGACCCCATTTCAATTATCCAAAGGTGATAGGAAATTTAAGAAATATATATTTCTTTTTTTTTTTTAAGATTTTAAATCTTTTTTTTTTTAATTTTTATTTATTTTATGATAGTCACAGAGAGAGAGAGAGAGGCAGAGACACAGGCAGAGGGAGAAGCAGACTCCATGCACCGGGAGCCCGATGTGGGATTCGATCCCGGGTCTCCAGAATCGCGCCCTGGGCCAAAGGCAGGCGCCAAACCGCTGCGCCATCCAGGGATCCCTATATTTCTTTTTTAACATGATATCATACTGTTTTAAAGCAGTAGTAAATATGCTGTGACTGAAAGAATTTTTTTATTTAATGTTCAAGAACAGAACTTTTTTTCCTTATGGAGTGAAGTTCTGAAAATGTTAATGCATGCATAACACCTGTAACCACTACCATAATCAGTATGCAGAATAATTTTATCATCTCCCAAACTCCATTGTGCCATCCTTTTATATTCACTTCCTCCCTCGACCCATTACCTTTGGCAACTACTAATGTGCCCTCCAACACTATAATTTGGTCTTTTCCAGAATGTCAAATAACTGAAGTATTGAGTAAGTAATCTTTTGGGATACCCTTCTTTCATCCAGCATAATGCCTATGGAATTTATCCAAGTTATTGTGTATATTAAAAGTTTGTTCCTTTTTATTGCTGAGTATTATTAAATTGTTTGGGCATGCCAATGTGTGCTAACCATTCACTTACTGAAGAACTTTGGGCTACTTCCAGTTTTTAGCAATTATGTACAAAGCTGCTATAAACGTTTTTATGCAGGTTCTTGTGTGAGAGTAAGTTTTCACATCTGTAGAGTAGATATTCTGGGTTGGGATTCCTGGGTTATAAAGTAAGTGTAGGTTTGTTTTTTTAAGAAACTGCCAAACAATTTTCTAGCATGGCTGTACCATTTTTTATCCCAGCCAGTCATCTGTAAGTGATCCAGGTCCCCACATCATTAGCACCTGGTATTGTCAGAATGTGGTTTGGTTTTGGTTTTGTTTTTCCCAGATGTTCTAATAGGTATGCAGTGGGAGCTCATCATGGTTTTAATTTTTATTTGCCCAATGGCTAGTGATGTTGAACATATTTTTATGGTCTTATCTGACACTCTAATCTTTCCATGGTAATGTATCTCTGATATTTTTTACCTATTACTTGATTGGGTTGTTTTCTTATGGTTGTTATTGTTTTTATCTTTTTTTAAGAATTCATTTATTTATTTGACACAGAGAGAACACAAACAGAGGGATGGCAGGCAGAGGGAGATGGAGAAGCAGCCCCCACTCCTTGAGGAGGGAGCCCAATACAGTTCTCCATACCAGGACCCTGGGATCTTGACCTGAGATGAAGGCAGACCCTTAACGGCTGAGCCACCCAGGCACCCCTCTGTTGCTGTTTTTAAGACTTCTTGTGTATCCTAGATATTCAGATATGTGATTTGCAAACACTTTCTCCCCATTTTTAGCTTGCATTTTTTATTGTATTAGCAGTGCCTTTCCAAGAACAAAAAGTGTTAATTTTCCTGAAGTTCAACTCATCATTTTTAGTGAATCATGTTTCTGGTGCCACTTATAGATTTTTGATTATTTCTTAAATAGAAATTTTATTGCTTAATTTTGTGAAGGACTAATACAAACTCAAATGTCCACAGAAGAAATTGGTCAAAGTATAGTATTTGCATGTGATAAGATCACATCAGCCATTATAAAGGACAACTTAGAAGAGTATTTAGAAAAACAGAAAATGTTCATTAATAAAGATTTTATTTATTTATTCATTCATTCATGAGAAGCACACACAGAGAGAGAGAGAGAGAGAGAGAGAGGCAGAGACACAGGCAGAGGGAGAAGCAGGCTCCATGCAGGGAGTCTGAGGTAGGACTCAATCCCACGTCTCCGGGATCAGGCCCTGGGCTGAAGGCAGCACTGAGCCACCAGGGATGCCCTAAATAAAATCTTTAAAAATAATAATAAAAAAAATATGACTGATTTTCTAAGTATTGAGAATAACCATGTTAATATTTTTCTGAACTTTCTTGTTTCCACAAAGAAAATGCATTTGTTAAAATGAGCAAACAGAATTACTTTTACAAAAATAAATATTTCATAAATCTATGAAAGATTTTACAAATCTATATTTGTACTTCAAGAAATCCATTCGTTAAAAGATATTTGAATGCAGAATCACTCTAGTCATTACAATTTTAAACTTCATGATTTATTTGACTCATTTGAAATGTTTGATGTAGGTTAGACATACGTATGTTAGAGTCACTTAAAAGTAGAACAAACATGGCTTACCCATTTTTATATGATTAATATTTCCAATATTCTCAGGATTGACATAGCACATGATTCTTAATTTTACAATGAAAAATGTCCTGATCTTGTATATATAAATATTCCTTCAAATGTCTTTTTTTCTTAATATGGAAGTAAATATGTAATCGAAGAAAAAAATATCTGATAATTTTAAAGTTTAAAATTGTAGTTAGTAAGCAAAAGATCATATCACATTCTTACCTACTATGTGTATAAGCCTTATATTAGTTTTTATCTGCCTCACTTGAGGTGAGATAGTTTAGAAAAACAATTTTTAAAATGCTGTAGGAAAAATGATGCGACTTGGAGAGTGAAGCTACCTAACTAACAAATGTGGCTGGTTCTTGAGCCTGTCATTTCTTCTGTGAATTGTATGCAACAGTTTTAAAGTAATTCTTTTTTCTTGCAGGCTGCACACTGATTTTTAGCAGTTGTTTCAGTCTGAAGGCCTTTATGCTCTGCTTCTAAAACAATTCAGGTTCAGAGCACAGTCTCAGCCCCAAGAAAACTAGCACGGAATCCTACCCTCTATAATCTAAACTGGTGTGCTAGTTACACCCATAGTGTAGATGTCATGAGAGCCACTAGGGGGAAGAGCGACAAAATCCTGCGCCAGAGACACCCAGAGATGCCTTATTCTGGCAGCAGCCCTTGCTTGCAATGTTTTCTGTCTCTGTGTCCTGTAGTCTTCAATCTATAAATCATCAACATCCTTAGACTGAGCCTCTCCTACATAATTGTTTTAAACTACCTAAGTGAATCTGTTCCCTTCCATCTAAATAATACATCAGGGCTTCTCTACTGCAGCTGAGAAGCTAGACATGAAAAATAGCCTTGTACAGCCTCCCAAATTTTCAGGTTCTGAAAATTACCATCTATCTATAGGTTTCAGACTCCTTTGCTATCTCTAAATCTGAAACAGGGTTTTTTAAAAAAAAATTTTCTTAAAAGAGACATTTGTTTTTGAAAAGAGAAGGCTACACTCGGACGCTTAAATTGAGATACAAATAGAATCAATGAATTAATAAAAATATGCATTGAATATCAGTTCTGTGCATGATGATTTGTTTATAGAAGTCCATTTAAAATCTTATAGAGTAGATATAATTTCTGTGAATTACAGGAGAAAAAGTAAGTGCAAAATTTACCTGAGCTTTCACAGGTATTGTAAATGTCAGGGTATGTCTTTTGTTAAAGATGTGCCAATTGACTGGAATAAGGATGTGCAGAGCTGAATTTTCATAGAAACTCTATTAAGCAGACATATTTGGCCAAACTGTCAAAGTTCCTTACCTCTTATGAAAACATTGGGAATATTGTTAAACTTTCTATGTTGATAGAGGTCTTTTGCTAAAAGATTATATATTATTTTAATACTCATTATTGAATTGATGATGTGTAAAACAGAAGCATAACTAGAGGCTGAATTTGAAGTACTATTTTCTATTAGATTTGATAATAAAGAGCCAAAGGATATAGCTGAAAAACTTAACAAAATTCATTCATAATATTTTATTATTATTTAACTGATGCTTTCACACATGTTCTTATTGAAGACAGGAGGAAAAGACAACAATAAGCAAAAATTAGATGATTTAAGGGAAGATATTATTTGGGGAAAAAGTTCTGGATGAAGAAGGAGAGGAGAAATCTGGATGATTAGAAGGATAAGTTACCTGAGGCAGAGAAGAGGAGAAGAGGTAAAGATGTGGGATCTTAACGTGAGAATAATAAGCAACATGTCTTCTCCCAGAGTGTGATTTTGAAGTGAGAGGTGCAAATTTTGTTAAGAAATGTTTTCAAATGTAGAAGGCCATGGAGAAAGGGGCATTATTTGGTAATACATTGGGATTGGTATTCAGTTATTTATTGAACTAATATTTGTTGAGCATAAATCATGAGTAATATTGGTGAATCATAACACATGTGCTCCTTAGCAGTCTGTAAGACGGTGTAAAAGTAAAACTTCAGGAAGTACTCAAGACTTGATTTTTATTCAGTTATTTTAAGTTGACATGTCAATCTAAGTCACACTACCCTCTAAGATTTAGAGCAGCCCAGGAACCCTTGTCCAGGTCAAGTAGGCAATCCGGTTGACTTTCCTGAAAGTGTTGTAATTTCCTGAGGGTTTCATTCTCTGGAGTTTGAAGTTTCAGCTTTTGATGAACTCTTTCTCAAATATATCTCATTCATCTGGCTGTTTTTTTTTTTTTTGTTGTTTTTTTTTTTAGTACCTCATTGAGTCAGACAAGAAACCCAACCTCCTTCTTGGTTTTTATTCTCTGAAACACTTACACAAGCCATTTGTATATGTGGCAGATTAACTGAAGATTTAAGAAGCTGGAGAACACTTACCAAGTCGTAATGCAAACAATGTAAAACTGAAAATTAAACACACTTTTTCTAAAAAGCCTATTTACTATCATGACCAAATTTCCCTGTAGATTCTGCTTCCTGCCTTGTTGCTATGTGATATTGCTCTCTCCCTCATCTTCCCCTCTCATGCTATACATTCCTATTCTCTTGTTGTTTTCTTCCTTACTCCCAAATTTTATTAATCTTTATGAAGATCTTTGTTCTTGGGTCTCCTAACAAAGTCTACTCTACAGTGAAGGATGGTGGCAATGAGGAGGTATCTATCTATCTATCTATCTATCTATCTATCTATCTATCTATCATCTATCAATCATCTATCAATCATCTATCAATCTATTTATCTATCATCTATTACATCTATCATCTATCTAGCATCTATTTATCTATCTATCTAGATACACATCTATCTATATATGTAGATTTTATTTTGGTCTTCTTGTTCTATATATGGGCTTTAAGCCTATGAATATAGCCAATGGAAATAATCCTTCCCTTCATCAAACTCATGACATTTTCTGCCTGTACTACATTTGATATTTAATATCGGGACATTTGATAAAAAGAGATCATCTTTAAATATCTATCACTAGTTTATGGCTGGGTCAGGGTCCCATTAAGAAACAAATGGCATCTTTGCAAGTTGTTGCTTGATCTGGAACATTTTAATACATTCTTATTTTACATTGTGTTACATCAAAACTCTTAATAATGGCCCGTAAGACTTTGGACAATCTTTAATAATTGAGGCTCCTTACGCTTTGGGATTTTAGCTTCTAGAAAGTACCAAGTCATTTTGATTTCATCCCATTCTTCTAGATATTGATTGATGCTGTTCTTTTTGTTTTAAACATGATTATCATGATGCTTTTTCTTAAAACTATGGTAAAATACACATATAGAATTGAACATCTGAACCATTTTAACTGTAGAATTCCGTAGTATAGTATATATCAAGTATATTCACAATTTTGGAAAACAAATCTCCAGAACTTTTTCATATTGCAAAACTGAAATTCTATACCCATTAAAGAACAACTTCTCATGACCGCCTCCCTCCACCTACTGGCAACTGCAGTCCTACTTTCAGTTTCTATGATTTTGACTACTCTAGAAGCTTCATACAGGTGGAATCATACAGTATTTATCTTTTTGTGACTGGCTTATTACACTTAGCATAATGTCTTCCAGGTTCATCTATGTTGTAGGATGTACCAGAATTTTCTTCTCTTTTTAAGGCTGAATGGTATTTCACTGTATGTATGTATCGTATATTGTTTATCCATTCATCATCCATGGTCATTTGGTTTGATTTCACTTTTGGCTTTTCCTGAATAATGCTGCCATGAACATGAGTGTACAAACATCTCTTCCAGAACCTACTTTTATTTCTTTCAGATATTCTTTAAACACCCAGGACTAGAATTGTTAGACCCATGGTAATTCTATTTTTAACACTTTGAGAAATCACTTGCACTATTTTTCATAGTAGCTACACTATTTTACTTCCCCTCCAACAGCACATAAGGATTCCATTTTCTTCATATTCTTGCCTACATACTGCCTCTTTTTTTTTTTTTTTTTTTTTGCATGGGTGGCTCTCTTTCTTTATATCCATTTAAATATTAACACCTTAGAAAAGTCTTGATAATCTGATCTAAGGATGTTGCCCTCTCTGACCAATTTATGTCCATCAGGGTGTCCTGTTTGTTTCATTCATAGAGCTTAAAATTTGTTCTAAGCATATAATTACTGGTTCCTTTACATATTTGTAAACATACAATTTACTATGTGAACACATGAAATTGGAAATGTATTTTTCCCTTTTGTCACTCTCTGACATGATAATTCTTAAAAGATGTATTAATGGAGGCTATTTATATACTATTCATCATGGCACCCTTAGATAACTTCAAGAGCAATAATAAGACTCATAATTTTTGGTAAATACATTGTAGTGAGTTAAGTATTTTATTACAATTCACAATCTCTACAATATTAAAAGTTACATACACATTCTATTCCTACTTTTTGTTGAAGAAACTTAAGCTTTTAAATCTCAAGGTACATGAGTAGTCAGTGGAGAAACGGATATCGAGAACAATATCTACTTAATCAAAGTCAAATTGTTAATGCATGGTCCTTGAAAGATGAAAATATAACTTCATCTGAATCTAATACTGTGCACTTTATGGTTACCATGCTGAAAAAAGAATTTTCCAGAAAAATACGTTTCTACCTTTCTACACAGTCATACTTTTTATAATAGCTTCACGATATAAATTCACCTTTTTTCTAACAGGCATGTTCATGCCTGCATTGCTATAAATAGCCATTTTAGTATTAAATGACTTTACGTACATACAAATATCATACAAATGTAAAATTGTGTTTAGTTTCCCTGTGAAACTGTGTACCTACCTATTACACTACTCACTGAACTGCTTAAGAAAAATTAACATTAGACAGAGGTACTGCTCAGGAAAAAATAGAGTTATCTGATTTGGATTGATAAATATTACAGCAAAACCAAAGAAATTAATCAATATGTTACTCTTATTTGGATAACTTTATTTAAATTTATATCTTTAACAAAAAGCACTTACAAAAATAAAAGCACCTATAGTTCCTATTCTATTTTAAAAAGTTAATATGTAAACCACTTGTGATGTAGAATGAATAATACATACATTATGAATAAGAAAATTTCTGTTTCATCATTTTTGTGAGCTGACTACATGACAGTCATTTGACAGAATGATGTAAAAAGTACAATAGAACATTAGTCTCTTAAATTTTAACAAGTTTTAAGTAATAAATTCTTACTATTTCAAGACATTTATCATGATTCCTTTCTTTTAGACATATATTATTATAGGGGTATATAGTTTATGTGTGTTTGTGTCATAATATTTATGGATTAAAAATGGCCATTATCATTAAATGTTATATATATTCTAATATGTTATATGTATAGTAGGTTTTATCTTCTATTTGTTAATAACATGTAAACCTACATTATATATAATATATATATATATATAAATCTATGTTAACAAGATATTTTCCTTCAACACAATTGGATAAATATATGAATCTGTACAGTTAAAAATACACATTCAATTTTTTCATGAGCAAAGTCTTTTTAGGGCATATATGTAAATGACTCAGAACCAAGGGCTAATTATATTCATTTTTCTATCACCTGTTATACCTATATCCATCCTATTTTTCCTTATGAGCATTTCTCACATGATTCTTTTACTATGAAAATGAGGAGCACATACTTAAGAAAAGGGAATGGCCCTCTGAGATTGCCGAATAGAATGTAGACCTGTGAGGAAGCACTTAAATATATAATTCTCCAGAAATTTTACTATTTGAAGGCTAGGGTAATAGCATGCAAATTTCATTGCCACTGACATTTTTCACTTGAGAATTAACATGTACAGAACTCAATTTTTTTTGTTATATGAAAGAAATAATCTTTTCTACCTCCTTCCACTATACCTGTTTTCCATCAGAGCTTTACAATTTCTATTAATGTTGAGTTTATATTGCATTTTACTAAGGAGAGAAGTATTTTTCAGCAAAAGTTTTATTGAAGTATAATAAGCATACAGAGAAGTGCACACATCTTAGATATCATGAATCACTCAGATTTTTATATTTAAATCTGCATATATTAAGTGATTTTTAAGTTGCAAATACTTTTAAAATATGAAAAAAAAGGATAGCAACACTCAATTATGTATAAAGCAAATTTATTACTCAGGAAAACCACATTGCACATAGCAGAGCTACCACATATTCCTATTTCAGTTGTTGTAAATAAGTAAACAATATTTTTGTAAATAAGATAGATTCTACTTTGGGGTTAACAGAGTTGTAATCTCTGGCAGTTATAAGAATACATTAAACCTCTAAAAAATGTCTAATTTTGCAAGGACTTTCTGAAGCCTTCGTGTAACAATGATGTTGGTGGAAATAGTAATGGGAATTGGATTTATTCATGCTTATTGTGTGCCGGGCATAGTTCATTGCCCTCTGCATATATTAACTCACTTAAACAATATAGCAAGTCTGTGATCTAACTATTGATATCACCCTGATTGTGCTAGCTAATAAATAAACCTCTAATTCCAGAGATGTTTTCTTTCACCTACAATGTATATTGCTTCCAAGGCATGGAGAAGTTTAATTCTATCCGACAACTGTAACTTTTGATACTTTAATTAAAATCTTAGAAGAGACACTGATACTTTATGCTCCTAATGTTTTAGTCATTTCTTTTATCTTTCTTCTAAATTATTTATTTAAGTAATCTCTATACCCCATCTGGGGCTCAAACTCATGACCCCAAGATCAAGAGTCATATACTCTTCTGACTGACCCAGCCAGGGTCCCAAATTATTTTATTTTATATTTGTATGTATATATCTACTTATTTATGTCTATATATTATATATAAACCTACTTATGTTTATATATAATATATAATCTTAGACTTTTAAAGTCAATTGTGATTACTTTAGAGATTTTTCTTTCTTCTTTTTTCTTTTTTTTCTTTTTCTTTCTTTTTTTTTTTTTTAACTTTAGAGATTTTTCTAACCAGGCTTCTCATTCCATATACATGGTATGAGGCCCAGAGTTGCAAATAGCTCAAACTGAGTTAACGGGCAAGGTCAGTAGAGCTATATTTCTTTCTTTCTTTTTTTTTTTTTTTTTTAGCTTTCATTTATTTATTTTGGGAAAGACGGTAAGAGTGGGGGGAGAGGCAGAGGGAGAGAGAATCTGAAGCAGACTCTACATAGAGTGAATAGTCCCACAAATCTGAGATCATGACCTGAGCCAAAATCAAGATACTTAACCAACTCAGCCACCTGAGAGCCCAGAATTATATTTCTGAAATCACATCTAGCACATTTTTCTGTTATTGTGGCTACTCAGTCATTGTGACTCCTATTTATTTATATGTTATATATAATGTGAAGCAACACTTTGGGTGGACACTGTAAACTTCTTTATGGAACATGGACAGCTGCTCAGATATAATTTCATTAGTTTGGCAAAATACAGGCTTCTAGATAAATTTAGCTAAATTTGCATATCAAAAAGTTAACCATTGTGCTGATATAATGATGTTAAAACTTCCTTGAAAATGCAATGAAACGCCGGGACACCTGCACCCCGATGTTTATAGCAGCAATGGCCACGATAGCCAAACTGTGGAAGGAGCCTCGGTGTCCAACGAAAGATGAATGGATAAAGAAGATGTGGTTTATGTATACAATGGAATATTACTCAGCTATTAGAAATGACAAATACCCACCATTTGCTTCAACGTGGATGGAACTGGAGGGTATTATGCTGAGTGAAGTAAGTCAGTCGGAGAAGGACAAACAGTGTATGTTCTCATTCATTTGGGGAATATAAATAATAGTGAAAGGGAATATAAGGGAAGGGAGAAGAACTGTGTGGGAAATATCAGAAAGGGAGACAGAACGTAAAGACTGCTAACTCTGGGAAACGAACTAGGGGTGGTAGAAGGGGAGGAGGGTGGGGGGTGGGAGTGAATGGGTGACGGGCACTGGGGGTTATTCTGTATGTTAGTAAATTGTACACCAATAAAAAATAAATTAAAAAAATAAAAATAAAAATAAAAATAAAAAAAATAAAAAGAAATACTCATGTTACTTTTATTAAAATCTTGGGTAATGTCTATGGCAAATATAAATCTTGGCAGTGTCAAATGTTCTATTTAGCACATTATAGTTGAAGTCCAGGAAAAATATATATATATTGCAGAGTGTCTTTGGTCACACTGTGTAAGAAGCTAAAGTTATTTTAAAAATTCAGTTGGGGACACCTTGATGGCTCAGTTGTCTGCCATTGGGTTAGGGCATGATCCCGGAGTCCTAGGATTAAATCCTACATTGGGCTCCCCACAGAGAGCCTGCTTCTCCCTCTGCCTATGTCTCTGTCCCTCTCTTTCTGTGTCTTTCATGAACAAATAAATAAAATCTTAGCAAATATATATTAAAAATAATTCCCTTGGAAAAAAATTTAAAAAAATAATTCCCTTGGGTTAAACTTTCTTGTACCTTATGTATATGAGACACACCTGGGATTCATCAAATGAAGTAAAATATGTAATAAACATCCTCTGACTTAACTAGAACACTAACACCAACACTAATTTTCACATGCTGAAAAGTATGCATGCCTGAATTATATTATTTCAAGTGATAATTAATATTAGACAGGTTGAGTAATTCTTAGCATTAAGCTATAAACAAAGCTTTAATGAGTGAGAAATCACAGAATTGCAAATCAACTATTTTTTAAAACTGGAATAAATGGGAAAAAAAAGAATTTAGTGTGCATTAATACAATTCAAATATATACATAGGTTTTTATCAATACAGTGTTAAGTATGAGCTTGATGAGATTTCTTTTATCTGTTGAATGTTTCTTTTGGTATTTACCTTTTTCTGTCCCTAAAGATAGCAATTATTGTTTAATTTTAATATTTTGTTTTGTCCCCTATCTTGCTCTCCCTATATAAAATTATTTGTACAGCTATATCTGATTGGTTGCTAGTTTTCTAAAGGCATAATAGGGGCCTGAGCCTCAGAATAGCAGTGGAACTAAGCCTTATATTTCAGTGTCAAAAAACTTAAGACACTAGGATATTCATTTCAGAGAAAAAATAATTTGTAAGTAATAATGAGCTATTTTATTTTTTTGTTGTTTAGAAAATTAACACTCCAGCTTCTGATTGGTATTGACTTGTAAGTCATAGACAAAATATGATATTGATAATTGTTTTTGTTAAGTACCTTTCTAATCAGGATGCATAGAATATAATATGATTAGAAGAGTTTAAATTTGTTTTAAAAAGTCTCAACCAATTACTGCTACTGTATCTTTATAGGTTCCTGTTTGAAATTTAAGTTAAAAAATTAACTTTTCAAGTAATGGAAAATACTTGGATGTCAAAAATAAGGTACAGAATACTTTATATTTTTTCATAGAAAATCCTGGATATGACTTTTTTTAAAGGAAGTTAAGAGAAGATTTGTGAGAAAAAGATCACAATGTCTCTTCAAGTTAGCACCAAGTATTTTATTTAGTGGATGTCAAGTGTAGCTCCAGATGTAATGAACAATAGCACAGTTTGTGAAGCATTTACATTACATAAAGTGCACATAGAAAAAAGAAACAAGTATTCACAATGCTACAAACCAACTAAATTTGCTGAACATATGATGAAAGTAAGATAAATTATCAGCAAAAGAAAATAACAATATATTATTAACTTAAATAAAGTATTATGTTCATTGATGGTAAGTGTTAAATTATTGAGTATATTAGATGTTTTTTAAGAAACAATAAATTAATGCTTAAGAAATCTATCATTTATATAAAGGAAAGTATTCAATTTAGTAAATTATCTTAATGACTATCAACAAAACATTTTTAGACAACCAATAAGGGGTATAATGGATGGATTTTATTACTGAGTTTGAATTTGGAGAATCTCCTTCAAAAATATTAGGCTCTATAGGAATGAATGATGCATAACATATTAGTAAGTGATTTACACAGAAATAGGTTGGAAAAGGAATCTCAATCTTGGGATAATGCTATTCAAATACCTAAGACAGATTTCTTTGTCACAAATATATCTACTGTATGTAGTACTTGGAAATCACTTTGAAAATCTGAGAATATATATTTTGGGATATGTACCCTATTTATAAGCATATATTGTCAGTGGGTCAAAAAAGGCAACTGTATTGAAATTTTTCAAATTAATATTTAAAGAAAAGATTAAAATAATTATAGTTATAATAACTATAGCTATAATATTAATAACTATAATATAATATATAATATATAATATTAATAACTATAACTATTAATAACTATAATTATAGTTATGCCTTATGATCACATACATGTTTATAGATTTTGTGTCTTTGGTTTCCTAAGCAGAGTATCATTTTCCTGGTAAATGTGATTCTCTTCTCGGCTTCTAGAAATCTGCTTTGATCACTGCCTTGAGGTGAATCCTATGTATTAGAAATTGGTTTCTCAGGTGATATGCCGAGATAGTTTTTTTTTTTTCATTTTGAGATGAACTTAATTGAAGTGCAAGCACTAATACCAAAGCAATAGTACACTAGAAACTAAAATTCCCATTAACCATATTTTAGGGATCAGATAACTCAAGTTAATTTAAGTACTAGACATTTTAGGGAATGGGACATACAAAGTACATAGATTCAGAGCAAATCAAAACATAACAAGCCAAATTAGGAAACTTAATGTCAAAGTCTTAGATATAATTATTCTTTAAATGCCATGAAATAGGAAAACATCTTCTTTATATTAGGAAAGGATATGTACTTGACTAATCTTTCTTCAATTTCTTCTTTGGAATGCCCATTTTTAAGGCTGTCTTAAACTCTAGATGTTATTGAGTTATTTTAAAATATACACAACTATAAAAAAAAAACAAAAAACACCCTGATCTCTTACCTACTTTATTCTCTAACATCTCTTATTTTTAAATGAAAGATAAAGACTGTCTCCTTTCTCTTCAAGCCTTAATTGATTCTACTCACTTAAAAAAAAAAAGAAAAAAGAAAAGAAAACTTTTATTAGACACTTTTGCCCTCTCCTATGTACCCAAATTCTTTAAATGGGTTGCCTTTATTTCATTAACTTATCTGTCATGAGTAATCTGACTTTTTATCCCTACAGAAAGCCTGCTGTCACTTCATATTGGAATTATTGTTGTGGTCTAATGAGGGAATTTTAGTAAAGCTCTCTTGACTAATCCCCAGTATCACTGCACCTTAGGATTATGTATACCTAAAGCTTTTTTTTTTTTTTTTTTGTCTAATATACTTTGTCCTCTTTTCATATAGAAACCCTACTATTATTCAAGAGCCTTTGCAATTCTTGCATCTTCCATGAAGGCTTTCTTGGCTATTTAATTCTATGACAATCTTTCCATTCACAGAAATTGATAGCATTTTAAACATTTTTAATCCTGTGTCTTTTGTCATGTAACTACCTATATAGCTTTTGTCTTATTTTAATGGTTTTAATATTTATTTTATATTATTTTATTCTTATACCTTATCTTTAACCATATTATAACTTCATCCAAGCAGGACTGTGTTATCTTCTTCCTTTATATAACTACCAACAGAATATTAAATTATATATTCAGTGTGTGTTTGGTGAAATGAGTGATAGAAGGAAGGAGGAGAGAAGGAAAGGAGGGAGGGAGAGGAGAGAAGATGGAGAGAAGGGAAGGAAAGTGAGAAGACCTACCTAAGACTTCTAAATATAATCAGTCACTATCTGCTACTTATTCAAACTCAAACCACATTAATTTTATGCAATGCAGTAAATCTGATGTAATAACAACTCAGTCATAATTCTCAAAAAGGAAAAATAAATATTATTGGGAAGCATTGGTGGTCACAGAGTATAGTCTATCACTGCGACTTTTCTTGGTAAATTATTTTTCATTTTTGTAGGACATGGGACATCTAAATGTTAGAAAAGGAAACAAGTCATCTCAAGACCTTACAACACTATTATATCCTTTTACAATTTTGAGAATATCAGAATGCATTGTCAAATACTTTATAGTACTCATAGCTCTTGTCAAGTGAATTGATTGTTTTGGTCTGTTCAAACGATCCCACCGTGCTTAATCAGAAACAATTTGAAAACAATATCCTCAGTCAGAATGAAATTATTGTTTATGTCATTGTTTTTCAAATGATAAATTTCATTTTGTCATTTTAGAAAGAGCCTAGATGAAAATAGCTTTATATTAAAGACTCTTGTTGACATAGACTGATGATATTTTGTCTTTTTATATTGAATCAGTCTATTAATTTTAATTTCTCTATATTCCTTTTAATTCTGATATTTAGAAAAGTGTTCCTCACTGTATCAATCTCTCCTTATTTATTATATCTGTTATCAAATAATTCTTCCAGAATAAGCACATTCTCAGATTACTTTTGGCCGATTCACTAACACAGTGGTAATAAAATATATTGTAGATAAGGAGTATTCAATAAAGTGAACACATATCTAGTAATAAGTATTTATGATTTTTTCTATCACACCATGTGCCAAAAGTAAGTAAATCTATTTGTAACCAGTATATGTGCAACTTCAAAACTGACAATTGATGCATACCCAAATAATTTAATGTTTTCTTATTGAACCATTCCATTCTTTTATTCATTCAGTCCTTGTATATTCTATTAACTGTATTATTTTAGATTAAAATGGGCTATAGAATTTGTCTTCAAGAAACCCCCAGGATAATGGTAAATATAGACATGCAACTTTTTACTGCATCTATAGAAGTACCGAGGAGGTAAAGACATGTTTACATGCCAAGATCAGGGGGAATCTACATAAAAGCAGTAATTCTTAAATTATAACTAAGAAAGGGCACTTAGCAAGAATATTTCCAACAGAATAAAGTGGAGAAGTAAGAATATGAAAATATTTGGTGACTTGGTTTGACAGGACATGTGATATGACTGAGGTACAGGGTATGGTATGAAAAGGAAGGTTAAGTAAGGTTAGAATGGGTTGTATCCTTAAGCAGCTTATGCATTGAGGTAACATTTTTGTAACTTTTTCTTTTCTCACACAGTGGGAGATGTGAAATAATATTTGTGTTGTAGAAAACCAGCTATAATAATAGTAGAGATATTATACTTGATATGATAGAAATTAAAATTATGGATGAGAGTTAGGAGTTTCCTAATCATTTGAGTGGAAATTAATGAGGAAGTGCCCTGGGTGCAGGTCTTAATCATTTTCTGTCTACATTCACTTTCAAAATGATCTCCCCTCTGGGATCCCTGGGTGGCGCAGCGGTTTGGCGCCTGCCTTTGGCCCAGGGCGTGGTCCTGGAGACCCGGGATCGAATCCCACATCTGGCTCCGGGTGCATGGAGCCTGCTTCTCCCTCTGCCTGTGTCTCTGCCTCTCTCTCTCTCTGTCTATCATGAATAAATAAACAAAATTAAAAAAAAAAAAAAGATCTCATCTGAACTTAAATCACCTCTATCCAGACATTTGTCCTGAACTTCAGACTTCTGCATTCATCTGCCTAGCCATCTGATACTCAACATGCCAAAATCTGAGCTCTGTTATGGGTCTCCCCACAGTTTGGCTAAAATCTTCTCCAGATGTAGTTTTCCATCTGAGCTGATACTGAATCTACTTTTGTTGTCCTGGAAAAAAAATAATTTGGATTCATCTTTCTTCTATTTACCAATCCTTTGATTCTATGTTCCAAATGCATCCAGAATCTGATGGCATCTCACATGCTAATGCCCTCTTCTGAGAAGCAGCAACTCGTTTTGATTATTTGAAGATCCGGCCTTATTGGTGTACCTGCCTCCATCTCTGCTCTTCCATATTGTAGTCTCATAACACAGTAAAATTCAAAGTTTTGCAATTAATCCCAAACTCTGCCCACTACTGTTCATTCTGTTCTAAGCACATTGACCTCTGTTTTGTTTTTTCCTTCAACGTATCAGAGATCCTTCAGTCTTGTGGCTTTTGCATAGCTCTTCCTAATACTTGAAATGCTTTTCTAAATCACATATCTTCATATTAACTTCCTCACATCCTTCAAGTCTTTTCTCTAGCATCAATCACCTCACTTCGGTCTATCTTGATTGATGACCTTAGAATTGTAGATCCTTCCCAGTTCATTTCTAATTCTTGCTACATACGCAAGCTGTCTCTTCCATGCAATATACTTTACCTATCGCTATTTTTATTAGTCATGATATTTTCTCCTGCTAGAATATAAATTCCAGAAGTACAAGGATTTTTGTATGTATAGTTTAGTGTTATATCTAAAGTACATAACAGGTATTCATTATCTACATTTTTAATAAATGAACGAATGAATGATCTGCATCAATGTGCTGGCAATTGTGATAGAGAAGGAAACAGAGATGATAACTATTTATTATGGCAATTTGACCAAGTGGGAAGACTTGGAGTTTGGAAATTATGAATTGAATTTGTATTGCCACTTTCTCATTGATTGACCATGTGATTCTAGATGATAAGGGAAGAAAACGATGAAGTGGCTCAAAATAATCATTAGAAAGATAGGAGAAGAGCCAGGTGAGCATGATATCACAGAAGTGAAGGAAATACTTTCAAAAAATTGGAATAAGCAATATTAAAATGTACTATAGAGAATCCCTGGGTGGTTTAGCAGTTTAGTGCCAACCTTCGGCCCAGGGCGTGATCCTGGAGACCCGGGATCGAGTCCGACATCAGGCTCCCTGCATGGAGCCTGCTTCTTCCTCTGCCTGTGTCTCTGCCTCTCTCTCTCTCAATCTGTGTCTCTCATGAATAAATAAATAAAATCTTAAAAAAAATAAAATGTACTATAAATAAGTCAATTAACAATTTTATTTGAAAATTACGACATCATTGATGATAAAAAGACTATTTTTAGTGGTATAGGATGGATAAGAACTCATTTTGTAATAGGATTCCTGATAGATTATTTATTTATTTATTTATTTATTTATTTATGATAGATTATTTAGATAAATAATTTTAAATTGGGTGAGATATTTTTAATGATTGCATTTTATAATTTTTAAAAAATTTCCACTTGCCTTCAAATTCATTCTTGTTACTTAAGATTTAGATCTAATCCTACATTTTTTCTTGTTGAGATTATTGTAAAGTTATGACAAAGTTATTTGAAATTTAATTGGTGCATTTGGAATATAGCAAAATAATATATACAACATACAGACAGTTTTAAATTTACGTAAGAAGACTGTTCTTTGCATAGTTTGGGGAACGTCAACTGACAGTTCCATGAAAAATTTTCAATGCACAATACTTGTATGAAAATAATTGCTCCTGCTTTCTTTTATAATATGATTTCCACAAATTGCAGACAAGACAATTGATAAAACTCAGAGTTTTAAAAGTCTAGTCTGCCCTAAATAAATACAGTTTCCTTTTTAAAATAAGATTATCTCAGCTGTTTGTTTCATGTGCTCTTTCCCCCTTGTGTAATTCAATAGTGTGAGTTGCCCATAAAAGTGGAGTAATTTAATAATGAGTTAGCAGACAACCTGAAGAACATATAAAAATAATTTAGGTAGTAAATAATTATGTAATAGCCTATCTTAGATTAATATACTTAAAAATAAATTCAGTTAAATATTTAAAAGGTAGATTTTCAAAAACAAAAAGCAAATGTGCAAAGACTTTACCCAAATCATGTAGAACTTGTACTTTTAAAAGTTAGCATTGACTAAAATGTTTATCATTCATTAGTTTCTGAACTTTCCTGTGTCTTAAACTATAAGCTCTCAGTTTATCAATAAAATATATGATTTTGCTTAGGTTTTATTAATATTATATTTATTCTCAGGAGGTAATAATAAGTGCATATTACTAGTCAATGAACTATATCCTTAAAAGATATATAAGTTATAGTACTGATCATAGATCTGAACAACATAAGTATTAACTTTTAGAAATATAGGTTTTCTTCAGCTGCCACTCCTCCAAGTTAATGATCATTTTCCACCTTTTTTTCTCCATATACCAAAAAAGGAACATCCATATATTTTTTTAAATTTTTATTTATTTATGATAGTCACACAGAGAGAGAGGCAGAGACATAGGCAGAGGGAGAAGCAGGCTCCATGCACCAGGGAGCCCGACATGAGATTCGATCCCAGGTCTCCAGGATCGCACCCTGGGCCAAAGGCAGGCGCTAAACGGCTGCGCCACCCTAGGGATCCGGGAACATCCATATTTAATTGCGGCAATACAACCATAAAATGACATAACACGAAATCAAATTAAAAGTTTAAATGTTTTAAAATATATAAAATTTTATCACAAAAATATAGGTTACTATTTACATAATTTGTAAGATTGAAAAGTTATCTCTAAGCATAAGATCAAAAACTGAAAAAGATAAATAAGACTGAAATATCAGGTTACTTGATTAAAAAAATTCTGTATCTCAAAATGTCATAAAGTTAAATATAATAACAAACTATAAGATGTTTATATGATTTATAGGACAGAAAATAATATTCTTAATATATAAAAACACCTTCTAAATCCATAAAATTAATGATCAACTCAAAGGTAATGGTGCAAAGGAAATGAAAATAATTTATGAAAGGATATAAAATTTCTATAAAATAATAAATATTGAACCTGAAATGCAAGGAAATAAATGAAAGATAAGACTCCATTTGGGTTTATCATTTATCAAATATTTTTTTATGAAATATTTTTATTTTTCAATGGAATCACATGGTATTTTTAAGACACAAGAAAAGAAATGTCACATTGGCAGGCCAATTTAAGGATATATTCAAAATATGTAAAATGTGCAAAGTCATATCTTTTAACAAAATATTCCACTTATTTATCTTAAGAAACCTGAAGGCCCACTAAAAATTAAATATTGTCAAGAAACTAGAAAAAGTCTGGCAAACTTTACATAGAGAAATGAGTAGGAAATAAAATAGATAACAGCGTAACCAATAAAATAGTGTACAGCAAAGTGAATCAGCAAAATGAAATATTTTTTTTCCAAAAACAAGTAAAATTGATAGATCATGATTAGACTGAACTAGAAAAAAAGAAGAAAGAAAAGGGTCCATATTTTCTATATCACAGATACAAATATGGACAATAGTTATAGATTCTACAGACAACAAAAAGTTAAGGCATGTGCTTTATGAACAACTTTCTGACAAAAATTTAATATTTAACATAATTTTAGAGGTTGATGTACTTCTAGCTTTGGCTATTTTAAACTACGCCTAATAGAGGCCTTGGTCAAACCATCATGTTTTCTCTGATACTCATGATACTCATGTTGTCTATACATTGTCATCATGTTAACCTTCAGCTTGTCATTTTTTTTTAAAGATTTTATTTATTTATTCATGACAGACACAGACAGAGGTAGACATATAGGCAGAGGGAGAAGCAGGCTCCCTGCAAGGAGTCTGATGTGGGGCTCGATCCTTGATCCTGGGATTATGCCTTGAGCCAAAGACAGATGCTCAACCACTGAGCCACCCAGGTGTCCTGCCAATTTGTCATTTTCAACAACCTTTTCATCTTTCTGGTGTCAAACACTGATTTTTTTTCTTTTTTTTAAAGATTTTATTTATTCATGAGACACAGAGAGAGGCAGAGACATAGGCAGAAGGAGAAGCAGGCTCCTCACAAGGAGGCCAATGTGTGACTCAACCCCTGGAACCGAGGATCATGCCCTGAGCTAAAGGCAGATATTCAACTGCTAAGCTACCCAGGCATCCCTCGATTTCTTTATTAAAAAAAAAACAAAAACAAAAACAAAAAACAAAAAACAAAAAAACAAACCCAGGTTGTATTTATTTGCTTGAGAGAGAGAGAGAGAAATAGAGAGTGAGCACAAACAGGGGGAGGAGCAGAGGGAGAGAGAGAAGCAGATACCCCGCTGAGCAGGGAGCCCTATAAGTGGCTTGGTCCCATGACCCCGAGATCATGACCTGAGCCAAAGGCAGATATTTAACCTACTCAGCTACCCAGGTGCCCCCTAACATTTCAATTTCTGACCATTACCTCCAAAAGTGTAAACTCATTTGCTCTAGCATCCTAACTCGAATATTACTTCAGTCTCACTAGCACCCTCAATCCATTGATCCTGCCACTTTTCCATTGTCCATCACTTCCTACGTATTTTTCCTTCTGTCTTTCCCAATCTTACATTATAGGCAAACCTTTAATCCTGCCTTGGTTGTGCTCTTACCTTTTGCCTTCATATATCTTTTATTTTCTTGGTTGTAGCTTATCCCTGGTTAAAGCCATTTTTAAAAATCTACTCCTTCCCTGTACCTGGTATGGGGATGTGGCTAGATAAAACCCAAAGAACACTGAGAATATAAATTCAAAATAAATATTATCTCACTAAAAGCTAAAATGCTGAAGCTCCTCAGCAATCATATTTTACTTTCCTAGCTGATAATCCTGCTCAATGGGAAGGCCAAAATTCAATGGGAAGACCAAACAGAAGTGTAAGAGAGAACACTCAATTCAGTCTTACTCCTGTGCTTCTCTTTTATTTTTAGCAGAACGCTTCACTTCTAATACCAGATGTCTGGGTTTTTTTCCCCATAAACTAAGCAATTCTGCAAAAACAACTGGGTGTCCTATAATTTAATTAAATTCTGATAATGCCTATGTAAAGGCAGTGTCAGATTCCATAGGTTTAGGGGCCAGTCCCTCCATTGGATGCCAGTTGCAAGTATTAGGTCTCCAGGTTATCCATAACTTCTGTCCAACATGGCTACAAGTTGGGGGTTCACATGACCTCCCTAATGTATATCAGTATTTGCTAGAGTAGAACCAGAACTCAGGGAAACATTTACTGACATTTCCCAGTTCATTAAAGAATATGATTAAAAGTACAGATAAACAGTCAAATGGCAAAATACACAGGGCAAGGTCTAGGAGAATCCAGAGAGCAGGAATTGAGGCGCATCATCCTCCCAGTATATAGACATGTTCATCTGCTTGGGATCTCTCCTAACCCCATATTGTTGGGAATTTTATGGGTTTTTTTTTCATGTGGGCATGACGAATGGAATAACTGATTCCATTTCCAGCCCCTCTCCCCTCTTTGAGAAGTAAGGGAGGAGAAGGTGGGAGTGAAAATCACAAAGCTCTAATTATGGCCCCCACCTAGGAGCCATCCAGAGTTGACTTGGAACAGAGTGCTGAATTTACACTCAGGAATTTACAAGAGTTTTAGGAGCTCTGAAGCAGGAACCAGGAAAGACATCAATAGATATTTTTTCTATTACCTCATAGAAAGGTACACTAACTTTTCTCTATCACATTTACCACCTGCTGTGCTGGTATAATATGTCTTCAGTATTTTTATTATGGGTAAACTATCTCTACTCCTGGCTAAGACCAAGTCCTTTATACATATATTAGGTCTTAACCTTTTTCACCTACTCAGTGATATGACCCGAGTATGGCATTGCCTGTTTTCCTGAACCATCCATATATGTTCTATTTAAAATGTGTCCCAACAGCAAACAAAACTGCCCCCATCTTAAAGCAAAATAAAAGAAAACCAAAAATTTTCCTTCTCTTTTAACTCCCTATATATCTCTACTTCCACATTTCTTTCTTCATATAAATTTCCTAAAATGGTCACCTGTATTCACTGCCTGTGATGTTATTCCTATCAAATCCTCTCGAAGCCACTCCACCATGCTACCAAAATTCTGTTATGACATCAATGATTTTTGCAATGCTAAATCTAGTGAATTGGAATATTTCTGCCCTAATGGAATATACTAAATGATGTTCAAAAAAAATGATGACTCCATCATGAAAGCATTTTCCTCCCCTGATTTCTAATATACCACACTCTCCTGGTTTCCCTTTTGTCACTAAGGCCATTCCTTTTTAGTCTTACTTGCTGATTTTTCTTCATCTCTTTGCCATCAGTGTCCAGGACTCAGCTCTCGGATCTTTTCTATTTTCTCTCTACACACACTCACCGGGTAAAATTATGTAGCATCATGGTTTTAAATATATTCCCACACACCAATGACTTCCAACTTTAAAGTCTTCCTCTAATCTGGATTTACATATCCAGTTTCCTACTAGACATCTCTACTTCTATGACTCATAAATTTATCAAAGTTTATATACTCCAATTGATTACCTGTTATTCACTGCAATTTTAACAACTTTCATAATATTCCCATCTCAATGAATTGCAACTCCATTTTCCAGTTGTAGATGTAAAATAATTCAGTTATCAATAATGTATCTTTTTACTCAAAATCTACATCTGGTCCTTTGGCAAATC
Source organism: Canis lupus dingo (assembly GCF_003254725.2). Taxonomy (NCBI): domain Eukaryota; kingdom Metazoa; phylum Chordata; class Mammalia; order Carnivora; family Canidae; genus Canis; species Canis lupus. Next base: position 8,829,952 of record NC_064261.1, on the reverse strand, counting down.
ACATTGATACTTTTTAAAAAATCCAGTATTTACCACTTTTCTTCACTTCTTTGTTGTTACTCTCATCCCAACCATCAACATCTTTACCTGGCCTCTCTGCTTCTATTCATGTTCCCTTTTGCCTATCATTAGCCAGCAGCCAGAGTAGTCTTGTTTGAAACCAAAATCAGACCATATAGTTCCTCTGCTGCATGACCTCCAAAGGGTCCCTGACTCTCTTAAAACACAACAAAAAGAAGTTTTTCAGATGGTTTGCAAAGTCCTACTCAAATACTGTTTGCTCCTTTGCCCAGCATTACCCAAGGACTTCATCTTTTACCATTTTTCCCCTCACCTCTGCCTCCATGTTGTTTCTTGAAAATTGAGGAAAGCTCTCTGCCTGGGAATGTTTTCTGCCTAGAGCTTTTGGTCTCCTATTATCTCCATGATTTATAGCTCACTTCTTCAGGTCTTGTCCAAATGTTTCCTCCTTATGGGGCCTAGCCTGGTCATTCATGCATCATCTAGAATTGTAAATTTCGTATCCTACTTTTCCATCTACATTTCCTATCCTACTGCTGTACTTTATTTTTTAATAGAAGATATCTCCATGTGTTAATGATGGTAAGTAAGATACGTGCTTATTTTGTTTATGTTCTTTCCCATCAGAATGCAAGCTCCATGAGGCTGGGATTATTTTCTGTATCCCTGTGCCAAGCACATAGTTAAGCATACAATAAATACTTGTTAAGTGAATTGCTAAATAAAGCCAAGAATCTCTGTAAAGATTCCACTGTAGTAGAATACGGTTATCTCAGATAAATATTCCGTAATGTAGATTGCAAAGATATTGCCTGATTCTTAAATGAAATTCAGATTTTTTTCTAGGAAAAAGAAAAGGATGAACTGTACATTTAAGCAGACAGCAATATCTGCCATGCAGATACTGATTAAAATACTTAAAGAGTGACTTTGCATTATCTACTTTTAAATTTAATCATGTGGAAATCATGGTATTACTGTAATTAGAAGTATATTAATGGACTTGGAGGATAATTTATAGTTCCCATACATAAAAGTCTGAGTTTTGTGCATTTTATTGAAATCATGAATTAGCATTTTGAGGGTATATTAAATAGTATTTAATATAACTTTGTATTTTAAGAACATATAAAAAGCAAGCTTTATGTGAGCAGAGACTTCCCTTCTTATGATGAGATGGGGATAAAGCTGAAAAAAGAGATCTGCTGGTTTTGTAGGAACAAATTAATTAATTAATTAATTATACAAATGCTAAATATATATTATGATAATACAGCATACTAAACTCAACAAAGATTAAAAGATGCCATTACATATAGTATATGTCTTCAATCATTCACAAATTTCTGTTGAAAAAAGGATGTAGAAAATGACTATTGAAAATGAGGTTCAGTAGAGAATACAAATAGCAGAGGAGGGAAAGAATGGCAAAAACATTTAGAACAGTTTGCAGGGAACTCTGATAATTGATCTCTTCTCAAAAGGGGGAGAGAAATTTACAAAATAGGAACCAAGGTATGCTAGATGATACACTCCATAATTAAATTATGACCATCTGATATACTAAACATTTTACTGTTCTCTATTTAATATCCCCTCTAAGGATTGGTGTGCTAGTGCTGTTGTAACAAAGTACCACAATAATTTGTGTTGATATAAACAACAGAAAGTAGTTATTCTATATTTCTGAAGACCAGAAGTTCAAAATCAAGGTGTTGACATGGTTGGTTGGTTCTTTCTGATAGGGCTGTATAGGGAGGGATCTCTTTCTGAAGACTAGAAGTTCAAAATCAAGGTATTGACATGGTTGGTTCTTTCTGGTAGGCTGTATAAGGAGGGATCTCTTCCAAGGGTCTCAGTTGGCTTGCTGATGTCTGTCTTCATGTTCATAAGGTGTTCCCCTTAAATATTTCTCTATCTCTAAAATTTATCTTTTTATAAAGGCATCAGTCATATTAGATTAAGACCCACCTCAACGATCTCACCTTAATTAATATAGCTCTGTAAACATCCTATCTCCAAATAAGGTCACATTCTGAGCTGCTAGTACTAAGATTTCAACATATAAATTCTGTGGGATACAATTCAACCTGCACCAATATTTATTAGTGAGCTCCCTCGGGAGCCTCTGGAGCAGGTTTGTTGGTTGGTTAGTTCATTTAATCTCATTATAGATATTCAAAAATATTTATCAAATGTTTTTGGAGTTTGATGTAAACTTGATCAAGAAACACGAAGCCTATTTGGCACACAACAATTTGCTCTTTATAATAATAGATTAATTGGAACTCTTTGGAAATCTAGAATCAGTAATCATTTATGACATTTACAAAATAACTCTTATTATTTTTCATTTTTTCATCATAACCAAATAATAAGCATCCTTTTCACCCAGCCCCAGTGAACTGGAATTATATTATTTGTCATGTCCCTTGATATACCAACCAATTTGGAGTTCTATAAAAATATATTTAGTGCCCATTTGTGTCTAAGTATACTGCACTTATTAACATGCTGTGTGTCATATTTCTTCTAATCTCTCCATAGTTTTACGTGACTTTTGAACTAGGCTTCTATCTTAGTACTTCAATAGCAACACAATTTTCTTGATAAAACTAGAAATCTGCCTCAAATTCTCCCCAGTTTTCTGAGGTCTGCCCTAAAAAGCTTTTATCAACTTAAGACTCCTTGCAAAATAAACTCTCCTCTCCTTCCTTATAATGTCATATTTAAAAAAAACTTTGAAGAAAAATAATCTCTGAGGGAACCCAAGGGAGATTTTCCTAAAACAACTTTTTTTTTTTTTTTTAGCGGATAGTTAAATGAAGTAATGAACATTGAGTCACTCTATCTCAGACAAAAGTGAGAAACTGGCAGACAACTTCATTTTTCTGTTGGCAAGATGTTTGGGAAATGCTACCACTCTCTGACTTAATTCCTCAGCAGATATCTCATTTCACATATCTCATTTCTTACACTAGATTTTATCTTCGAATGACCTATGAGGTTTCATACTCATTATTCTTTTTTAAAAGATTGTATTTGAATTCAAGTTAGTTAACACACAGTGCAATATTAGTTTTAGGTGGGGCACTGTGGGTGGCCCAGTGGTTGAAGATCTGCCCTTGGCTCAGGGCATGATCCCGGTGGGATCAAGTTCTGCATCAAGCTCTCTGCAGGGAGCCTGCTTCTCCTTCTGCCTATGCCTCTTGCCTCTCTTTCTCTAGTGCCTCTCATGACTAAATAAATAAAATCTTAAAAAATATTAGCTTTAGGTGTGTACAATACAATGATTCAATGCTTCCATACAAACTCGGTGTTCATCACCTGTGCTCCTTAATTCCCATCATCTATTTCGTCCTTCCCCACCCACCTCCCTCTAGCAACCATCAGTTTGTTCTCTATAGTTAAGTCTGTTTCTTGTCTGTCTGTCTGTCTGTCTGTCTCTTTTTCTTTTTCTCTTTGCTTATAGTTTTGTTTCTTAAATTCCATTTATGAGTGAAATCATATGGAATGGGAGAAGATATTTGCAAATGACATATCCTATAAAGCATTAGTATCCAAAACATATAAAGAACTTACGTAAAGAACTCCACACCCAAAAAATGAATAATCTTATTTTAAAAAGGACATAAGATAGATATTTTTCCAAAAAAGATATACAGATGGCCAAGAGACACATGAAAAGATGCTCAACATCACTAATCATCAGTGAAATGCAAATCAAAACTACAAGAGATATCACCTCATATGTGCCAAACGGTTAAAATTAACAATTAAAGAAACAATAGATATCGGTGAAGATGTGGAGCAAGGGGAGCCTGCTTGCACTGCTGGTGGGAATGCCACCTGCTGCAGCAACTCTGGAGAACATTGTGGAGCTTCCTCAAAAAGTTAAAAATAGAGCAACCCTACAATCCAGCAATACTATTAGCTATTTGTCTACCCCCCAAAAATAAAAATACTAAATCAAAGGGACACGCGCATGTTTATAGCAACTTTATCTACAATAGTCAAATTATGGAAACAGCCCAAGTATCCATTGACTGATGAATAGATAAAGAAGTGGCATATATATATATATATATAATATTCCATTATATGCATAATGGAATATTACTCAGGCATAAATTTGCCACAACAAGGATGGAATTAGAAAGCTTTATGCTAAGAGACATAAGTCAGTAAAACATACTCATTATTCTTAAAAATCACATGTTATTCTACTCAAAAAACTTCAAAATGGACATACTGTAAAACTTTTCTGACATATATATGTCAGTTTTATGATCATATACATCATATGATAATATCATTCACATACATACTATGAATGATTTTCAGTTTTCTATTCATGAAGCATAAAGTGAAATAATCTTCACTTCTTCAAAGATGTTTTTCCCTCCTGACAGAATAAAAAAAAACAAGTTGCAATAGAATTTGGTAGGGCAATTTAGAATCTGTGATATGTACTAATTGAGTAAGCTTGTTTGTAACCAACATAGATGATGACAATGTTAAACAGAGCTATGGAAAAATAATGAATTTCTGGAGAAAGAATTTCTAATCTAGTAATGTACAAAGGCATCCCTTTGTCTTTGAGAGTATATTCACATTTCAGTCTCAAAAATATGAGACTTCTCATTGAAAATAAAAAAAATTCTGGATTTAACATTGAATACACAGTCAAGAGAGCTCTCACCAATTCATAGGTATGTTAGAAACTCATTACAAAAATTTTAAAAAATAGTAGGTTTATGTAATAACAACTTGAATATTGTTTTAAAAATACTTTTTTGAGAAATAAATATAAAAATTAATGCACAATTGTATGTTGGGGAAAAATCATGCCAAGATGTATCATTTTAGACTGCAAACATGTGCACAGCATTTTTTAATACTTCAATCATAAACAATAATCAAGTTACTTTATTGATCATATGGAAAGTAAAGAGATCCTGAAAGTTCATTCTACTACATTACACAAGCATTATTTTGACGCATTTTTTATTAGTTAAAAAAAGAAACAAATGTAGTTTAATTTTATACTTGCTAGTAAGGAAATAATTTGGATTTTGATTAATAACATAGTGCCACGTTGAATTAGTTGACTTAATTTTCATGGGATCTCAACCCTTTAGATTAGCCAGCATGCTGACATGGTTTGGTACCTTCAATTAGCTTTGTTCAGTTATATGAACTTGTGATTAGAAGAGGCTAACTGTCAGCCAATGTTATAATTAGATTTTCTAAAAATAAAAGATAAGAATCCAGTTACATCTGATATTGTCAATACACATCTATGATAGTAATTTCTAAGTACAAGTAACATGGACCTAGCTATTTTAAACTTACTTAAAAAGTATATTTGAAAATAGAATTAGCAGCTTAGTCAAACAGAATGTTTCTCAGTTCCTAAGCATTCAAGTCTAAATTGCTGCAAAAATGATTTTGCACAACTCTTGGTGGAAAACTTTGTACCTTTTAATATACAACAAAATCATTCCTCACGTTTAAAATACATCAGTTATATAAATGATTTTTAATATACCATGCCTTTCTTCATGCTGTTTTGCTTATATTAATATAATTTTTCAATCTTTTTTTCTATGATAAATGTATTATATTTACAAGCTTATTCTTTGCTAATGCTATATTTATGAAGAATTATAATTGACTCTGTACCTGCTGCTTCAATAGGAAAATTTAACTTGCCCCAGATTATTTTAATGCTAACACCATTTATTCATTCTTGTCATGTCCAAATTTGTAAATTTATATGTGAGTACATATATAAAAATGTATATTTTGATAAAAATATGATAAAATGTTATACCTTTAAAAGATCATATGTTTAACATAGTCTTAATACTCAGCTGATTTATATAAAAATCCAATTCTAGGATTTAAAAAAAACACTTTGATTATATATCACAGAGGTTAAGTGGTTTCCAAACTAGTAGTCTTTCCTATGATGTAAAGTATCTTTTGTGAGAGTGGGGAGAAATAGAAACATAATTATATTAATAAATTAACAGGGTTTAATTTATTGAATTTATTGTCCAGTACAAATGGTGAAATATTTTTCATGAACTTAATTAAATAGTAATCACTTGCCTTGTTTGCGAGGCAAAATCTTGAAAAAAATAAATAAACTAGAAAATAAACTGATATGGGAACATAGAATTTTGAAAATATAACTCTTTATATCAAGTTAATAGTTAATTAATAATAATTCATATTTATTGTGCTTAGGTTATTGTCAGCTGATATGCAAGCTTTTTACATATCTTATCTCATTTAATTCCTGGAACTCTTTTTGCACTCTGTACAGATTAAGAAAATGAATGGCTTAGCAATACTCACAAGTTTTATGGTTAGTATAGATAAAATTGCATTTTAAGATCTAGAAAAACTAGGATTTGAAATTCAAAAATTCAAGTTTTTTTCATTTTATAGTATACTTTACAGACTCTAGTTTCTTTCACCCTTTGTGCAGGTAAGAAATTGGAAAATATGATGCAGCTTATTAATTGTAAGAGAAATGATATTCAACATTTTGCAATCATTACAGCACAGGACTTTCTCTATTAAGAACCAATATGCCCTTATGGTTGCCTAACAACTGAATAGCACCACTTAATGATTGTTTATCCTGTGTTAAAACATAAGAAATTGTGACTAAAATAGCACTTTTTCTATTATACTTTTCTGACTTCCAAATGTTATTATTTCATAAAGTGTCAAATTTGTATAAACTCTTAAAATGTTTGTGAAACAAATGGTATAGCATCAATGTTTTGAAGTCAAGCAATGCCCAGTACATTTTTTGTGTCTGGTATATTATATCACATAACTGGGGATTCTATTACAATTATTGTATAATTTTAACAATAATACCACCAACTATTGAACACATGCAGTCTCTACCTAAGTAATTTTCATTTAGTTCTTGGAAAAGTAAAGTCATGTGCAGAGTCTCATCAAATTTTATAGCACTACTAAATGAAGAAAAAAGAATTGTAAACAAGTTAGGTTAAACCATTAGCTGCTAAGTATGAGCTTAGGTGTCAATACAAATCTAGGGCTATCTTATTTTACATTCTTGCTATTGCACATAGATATCACTGCATTAACTTATACTTCCTTGAGTCACCCAGACACTGAGAATTAACTCAAATATTGCCTTCAAATAAAGATAAATAATATTTTTCTAAATTAAAATAACATATACTTTTATATAAAGCAGTATTAAGCCGGAAAGACTTTGGATAAAAATATAAATCCATCACTAAAGTAATGGTATTATTTTATACTGTTATTTACCCTCTCTGGGTTCATTCTTGTCTTCTTCTATCTAAAATAACATTAGATTTCTTGCTATGTGGCTAAGAGCACGCATTTAACAAACTGCCCTAATTGCATAAAGACTAGCTAAGAGATTCTTGAAAATGGCGGTTATTATTATAATTATTACTATTTATTATTATATTAGATATGACCTTTAAATCAGATACGACAACCATATCCAGAAGCACATTGAAGAAGAGGGAATAATTTGCTCCTATCATTTTGTCAGTATTATATGGAGATGTTCCTTTTCAAATTTAGACCCTTTGATTTCCTGAGAGTCATGCAATCCTTACCACAGTGTATTATCTCTTAGGAAACAAACTTCTTATCAACAAAACTTCCCTGACACTTTTTCTTTTAGGATCTTTGCTGTGGGCTAATCAGAAAAAACAGTCCCTGTTAATGTCTTAAGGAGATAAGTCATTATTACCCTTTATGTGATATTATTCCTACTGAGAAATTAATATATAATATATATGAAGCCATTCCAAAAAGTAGAGTGTCCAGTTTGGGGATATTTCAAGAAGAGAAATCTTTTTTATTCACTGGATTTCAATCATCAAAATAAGCCACTGAAAAATATTAACTATAAATAGATAATCCTGGACTGAGAATCAAAAGACTCTGCTATGTGGTTGACCCTGAGTATAACACTTAACCCCATTCCTTCCAATTTCATTCTTGTTAAAGGTGAGATCTGAGCAAAATCATTATTGAAATATCTTATGCATTTATTTTTATTCATTTTAAACAAATAATCATAACTAGCATGGTATGGTACTTCTGTATGCTTTTGTTTTGTCATGAGGATTTGGCAACGAGCAAGATAGACAAGATGCCTGCTCTTCCTAAAATGCCATTCTAGTGAGGAAAAACTAATATATATATATATATATATATATATATATATATATATATATTCACTAAAGGAAAACTATATAACTATATATATAGTGTTAAAGGAAAACATCGGTGTAAAAGTAAATAACGTTATGCAGATTATTCAAATATGATTTTGTGATTCAAAAAATCCAAACTAACAATTGGTTATTAAATATTGGATGATCAGAGAAGGCCTTCTGAGAGAACAACATCAAACTGAGATCTGACCAACAAGGAGGAAGCAACCCCACATGCCAAGATCAGAGGAAGGAAAATTCTATGAGGTAGGAACAACCAGACCTAAGATCTTAAGACAGATGTGGGTTTGTGCATTTAAGACTCAGAAGGCTTGAGAGTCGTCTCCTTGGCACAGTCTGTTGAGCACTGATTTCCCTCAGGCCATGATCTCAGGATTCTGAGAATGAGCCCCCTCAGCTCTGTGGTGGGGTGGAGCCCATTTAAGATTCTCTCCCTCTGCCCCTCCCCTCTCACACATTCACTGGCTTTCTCCCTTTCTCCTTCCCTCTCAAAATCTCTCTCTAAAAAAAATTATATATATATATATATATATATATATATATATATATATATATGACAGCTTGAGGGTTTGAGCAAAGGGTGAGAAGTGAGATGAAGTTGGAGTGCTAAAGCAGTGCCAGATGGTGCATAGTACTGGTGGTCAAAGTGATTGATCTGAACTCTGTGGTTGATGGGGCTGAGGTGTATCACTTAGGGGGATGACACAATCAGATATGTGATGCATTGATGTATTCAATGCATGTGAGTATGCATTGAGTATGGATTATGAGAGTAGGAGAAGGGGACGAGAAGTAGAACTGGGAGTTATTGCACCAATGTAGAATTTGATAGTTTGGACTAAGCATTTGAAGGAGGGATTTTGAGAATTCCACAATCTGGAATCTTTGAAATTTAAACATTAGGAAGGATAGCACCCTTATCTTCCTGTGTTTCTGGGAGGGTGGGAGCTGTCTTTGATAAGCACTAATTAGCAAACACGGATGGCCAAATCATACTGACCAACTTCCCACCAACTTTTTCCAATACCTTTCAACTAGATCATCCCAGGGCTCAAAACTCCTGTCACCATGTCTTTCAATAGAGTTGAGTTCAGTCTCTCTCCTCTATTACAATAGTCTTGAATAAAGTCTTAAAGCTGACCCAGTACAATTTTTCTCTTACAATAATTAACATGCAAACTTAGATTTTTGATTTGAATGATTGTGGATACTTTATTTAAAAACGTTTAAGACTATTCTAAAAATGCTTCTTTTTACATATATAGAACTATTTTACTCATATTTATCTCTTTTTGCTTGAATTATTTGGAGTTTTCCACTTTGTTTTTTGTTGTTACTGTTTTGTCCATGAACATACTATTTCTAGGTAATTAAGAACCTCTGTGCTTGATTTTTATTTTAAGACTTTTACAAAAATCATTTTAAAATCTTAGTTTTAAAAATGGATGCCTGTGTGTTATTGAATAAAATATCAGAAAGCATTTTATTCTTTTTTTTGTACTATCCTATAAAAATGACCATTTTTCTCTTTCTTCACCTCTTTTTCTTGTCTTTTATTCTCAAACTCTTTTTTCCACTAGCAGTCTCCATTGCTAAATGTTGGAAGTCCCAGAGATCTGTAGGAGGTTCCCTTCTCCTTCCTGACTGCACAACCTCACATCATTCATCCCTATGTAATCTCACTTAGTTTCATGGATTTATGTAACATCTATATGCTGAGAACTTCACATGTATATATCTTCAACACAGGTCTTCACCATGAATTTTCCACTCACACACATTACTTTCTTTGGAAAGCTACTGGCATTCTAATCTTAGTACCTCAAACCCTGAATTCTATTTACTTTATTTTTTTTTTTAATTTTTTTTATTTATTTATGATAGTCACACACAGAGAGAGAGAAGCAGAGACATAGGCAGAGGGAGAAGCAGGCTCCATGCACCGGGAGCCCGACGTGGGATTTGATCCCAGGTCTCCAGGATCACGCCCCGGGCCAAAGGCAGGCGCTAATCCGCTGCGCCACCCAGGGATCCCTCTATTTACTTTAAAATCTCATGCTCACCCTACCAGCCTTCATGGTGTTTTTTAGGGTTGTGTGACTGATTTTCCTGACAAACACCATTTTGGTAATAGCCCAGTACTGTTTGGGGAGAAAGGACTTCAAATTGTGTTATCAGTAAATAGAACGAATAGAAATATAACAAATTTTCTCTGGATATTCCCCCACACTGGGACAACCCTGAGACTTTAGGGATCCATGTACTCCAGACATGAAAGAAGTCCCTGTATATGCAATAATTCTGCATAGTAATGTAGATAGTATATTTACCTTAAGCTCATATGCAATTTAGGAAGCATTAAGTAGTAATTTGCTTTCATTTCTCTTATTTATCAAAATCAATGTCTGATCTGTTCTTAAAATATTTAAATAACCATGTCTTAAGCTTCAACATTAAAAATATGCTTAATTATATTAGACATTAAACAAACCCCAAATGTATTGTGTATGTAAATATATTTATTTCAAAGATATTTGTGCATCCATTATGACAACTTAATTTCACCATATTCATTATTTGCATGTTTCACTAATAGTTTTGAGTGTACGATCATACTTTTTAGAACTTTGGCTCATTAGACAGCAAAAAAACATTCTTCATGCTGGTAAGTCGGTAATATTTTGGCAATTTCATGCATAAGTAATTAATCTTGTAATGTATTTATATTTCTATCTGTAAGACTATCTTGTTCTATTTCTATGGAAATGGGTTGGAAAAAGATAATAAGATAAAGATAGTTTGTTTTAAATATTTTATCTTATATATTCATGTTTTCTTTATTGTATCTATATTGTATGAAATTTAACAGGTGAAGGATCTTTTTCTCATACCTATCCTTCACCCACCCAAGTCTCCTACCCATAGACAACAATTATTCATGATTCCTCAATTGGCATTTCAAGAATTTACAAGACTATACATAATATCATTATATTACATATTTTTTGCTTTATAGATTTATTTATACTTATGTACATATATACACATATACAAATAATAAGTGTGAAAATTTTGTGTATATATATTTCTCCCCTTCATTTTTACAAATATCTAACTAATAAAACTAATATACTATACATAAAAATCTGTATCTTATTTTTGTATCTTATTTTTGAAAATAATTTTATATTAGTTTTAGTATCCATTGTTTTGTTAAATTTGAAACAATATTCCATGGTACAGATACATCTTATTTAATAACTAGGCCATTAGTTATTATTTAGCTTATTTTAATTATTTTTCTCTCTGAACAACACAAAATGAATAAATTAAATGTAGACAATTTTTTACAAGTGTGATATATCTTCAGAATAAATTTATAGAAATAGAAATGATAGTATGAAGGGTAGTTTGATTTTTAATTTTGCATATATGACTTAAAATAATGAGATGGAGTTTCATTTGAAACTTGAATTTAAGAAATGATTAGCTATGTTCCATAGCTGAACTAGTTAGAATCTTCATAATACTGCTCTTGAATTTTTACTTTGGATTATAAATTATTAGGTATTACAAGGAACATTTGCTTTGCCAGTATTAAAAATAAGCTGGGCAGATCATTTGAAAATATATTTAAGTACTACAAAGTTCTGTCCACACATAAATAAAATTAGTATTACTCATTGACTGAACAAAGCTAAACAATATAAATCAAAACAATTATTTGAGATATATTCTGCAGAGTTAGATGAGTTTGAAGTACTTTTGAATATTTCATTGGATACCTAACTTCATTCCTAAGAGAAAAGAAATCTTTTTTTTTTTTCAAGTGACTTCTGAAACGGAACATAACAAAATCTGTTACTCAGTATCTATAGTCACTTTTTGAAGACAGTGATAATGAAGTTGTTTATGATTTTTATCCAAATAGAGCTATGTGATCTAGTTTTTCTTTCTAAGCCTGCAGCATAATGAAGAACTTTAATGCCCATCAAGGGCAAATGGACGCTGGATATGAAGTGATGGTTCGCCCTTGCAAAGAAATGTCTCTTTAGATGATGTCTTAGAAAGAATCAGAGGAAATTGCAATGGGAAAACATTCAGACAAACATCTAAGAGATCTATTATGTGGAATAATTGTGTAACACACTTGTGATGATAATTTTGGAAATTTGTTACTGAAAGCAAATATTCAAAGATTGCTTGATCAAGCTTCTGTAAAATTTAGTTTGTTGAACTCACTTTCTTCCAAGAAGGAAATGCTGCTCTAGACTCCAAAAGATAAATCAATTGTTATGTCTCTAATTAAATTGTCAAAGAGTTCTGATATTTCTCTTTGCTTCCCCTTTAATTTTTTTAAATGGTTTTATTTGATATAAAATGTTCCCACTGATATGTGTGGATGTGACAACAATAAAAAAGCTTAAATGATATAATAATAAATAGATTATAATTTTGTCATGGAAGATGTAAGGCAATACAGTTAATAGTAAATCTACTATAGCCCAATTTTTAATTTTTGACTGACTGTAGTTGAATATATAAAATCATTAGTTGTGCATATTCCATAGAATCAGAAATGTGAAAGAGAAGAACATTCTCTATTGAAAAGAACATTCTTTTTATTGTTGTATTCAACTTCTAATTTAGAAATGATTGGTTTCAACCTTACAGAGGAACTTCAGAAAACATAGGATTTTTATATGCCCATTATTTATACTCACTCATTCACCGTTAACATTTTCTCCCATATGTGTTCTCCTGCTTCCTCTCTCCCTCCCTCTATCCCCCTTATACATATAAGTTTACAAATGACTATACTTAATGCTATTTTTTTTCTCATTTGACAATAAATTACAGACATAGAGTATTCTGTTATTGTATTATCTTTTCTCATAAGTCAAGATACCTTCATCAAACAATGTGTGGTGTGATGGTTAGCCAAAGAAAAATATAAACAGCATTAAACAACAGGTAATAGAAAGGTCTCCATGCCATGAATTCAGTCTCTGACAATTTCTGTCATTGGCACGTGCCTAGGCTGCAGTTTTCGTTGTTTCTTGTTTAGGTAGTATTTTAAAGAAATAGTACCCCTGGGCCAAATGCTTAAAAAATGATAGATTTGATTAATAGTGAATTAAACAGGGTTTTATGCTAGATTTATTGCTGACATATGAGAAAATTAGAATCAACCAAGTTTTAAGAATGAAAAACAAAAACACTGAAACTACAATGTATTGAATGAAAGAAAATGGTATGTGCGAGTGTGAAAAATTTTATGAAGATCTAGTGACAATGAGGCTGTTTGTGATTTTTATCCAAATAAAGGTATGTGGTCTAGTTTTTCTAGTTTTAAATAAAATTATGTTAAATTTCTGAAGTTTGGGAAACTTAAAATGATCCTTACTATAGAGTTCCAGACAGGTGCTTCTTTACTTGCCTTTTCCTGACCATTTGGATTTGATTTTCTGTCAAGTGGATATTCATAGTGTTTACCCATTTTCATTCAAATTGCGTACCATTTTCTTGTTGGCTTGGAAGAGCAATTTGTGTAACAAATGTATAACTCTTAGCCATGTGTATTGGAATTTTCTTCCAGCTACTATTTGTCTAGTGGCTTTAATATATCCTTGCTAGAATGTTTTCATAGTTAAAAATTTACTTTTTACAATTTATAAATTTATGGTCTAAATTAAAGTTTTCTTATTTGGTTATTTGTGTAGGTTTTCAGATTTTCTTTTAAAATATTTGTTTTTGCTTTTACCATTTTAAGCCTTTGATACACTCAAAATACATTTTAAATATAAGAAGGTTATAATTTTCTTTGATAGCTGGTTATTTCAGCACCATTAAAAATACATTATTTTCTTATCAATAGCTATATACTCTGAAATAATACATTAAATTCACTACAGTCTTATAAATTTGAAGTTATATTGAAACAAATTTTTCTAAACCATTCTTCTCCCTCATCTTTTAATATAATTAAATTCGGGATCCCTGGGTGGCGCAGCGGTTTAGCGCCTGCCTTTGGCCCAGGGCGCGATCCTGGAGACCCGGGATCGAATCCCACGTCGGGCTCCCGGTGCATGGAGCCTGCTTCTCCCTCTGCCTGTGTCTCTGCCTCTCTCTCTCTCTCTCTCTCTCTCTGTGACTATCATAAATAAATAAAAATTAAAAAATATATATATATAGTTAAATTCATAGTCTTTAATATATTTAAGTATATAGCTTTCCACTTAGTCTTAAAAATTTTAAAACCAATTCCAACACAAATTCTGTAGGGATAGGTAATGGAATTTATTAAAATACTATGTCTTCTCATACAATAATATATTATTTTTTACATTTATTCAAAAGTTTTATACTTTACATTAAAAACATAATTTTGGTTTTCTGTCAAGTTTTTTCCTAAACATTTTATATTTTTGTTGAAATTTTGTATAAAATATTTTCTCTTTCATTTTAGATGTTTATCTGTAGATTACATTTGGATTTTGAACATCTTTTTCACACCTAGTAATCCCATCAACTTTCTTTATTCTAATGATTAAACTTTTTCCTTAAAGTATATAATCAAATCACGGGCAAAAGTACCATCTTTTCTAACATATATGCATATTGTTTACTTTAATTTTCTCACTGCATTGAATATTTCCTGTATTAAATAGTAATAGTGAACCCGAATTGTGGAACATACTGGACAGCAATGCTTGATCTCTGACACCATGTTCAATGTCAATACCATGAAGACAAAAAGACTGGAGAATTCTTACAGATTAAAGTGATAGATGCATGATATGAATTGAATAAATAACAGAAAAAAATTGCTATAGAAGATACCTGAAAATTTGGCAACATTTGAACATAGATTGTAGGTATCATAGCAAATATCTTTGTATTAATTCATTTTTTTAAAGGATTTTACCTATTTATTTGAGAGAGAGAGAGGGAGAAAGAGAGAGCAAACATGAGTGGGGGAGGAGAAGACAGAGAAGAAGAAACAAACTCCCTGCTGAGCAGGGAGCCCTATGAGGCTTGATCCCAGATACCAGGACCTCAGGATCACAACCTAATCCAAAGGTGGACTCTTAGTCAACTGATCCACCCAGGTGCCCCACTTTCTTGCATTTTACCTATTAGTATATACAAATAGAGGGTAATAAACAAAAGTAGCCAAATGTGAACAAATGGTGAATTTCCATCATATGGAAATTATTTGTAATGATCTTGCAAATTTTCTGTAAGTATAAAATTATCTTTAAAAAATACATAAAAATATAAAAATAATGGTGATATTCAGAAATCCCTGTTTATCTCCTGATATCAACTGAATTTGTTTTAGTGCTTTCACATTTAATAAAATATTTGTTATAAGTTTTTGTTAATTATAAAAATTCTATTAAGGATACTTACTGAACTTTATAGAATCTTTTCTACAACCATTTTGAACAACTCCTAAGATGTGCTGAAGTATGTTAATAAACTTCCTGATACAAGCCACCCTTGTATTCCAGAAATAACTTTAATTGAGAAATGTGCTTTTTTATATATAAATATATAATATAGATATTTTATATATTATATATATATAAAAGAAACAAGTTGAAAATTTGAATAGACTGGATGCCTTAGAGTAATTTGAAAAGGCAATTAAAAATATAGCTCTTAATGTTACATTAGGATTAAATGGATTCATTGCTGTTTTATTTTAGCTTAAAAAAATCTATTATTCCATGCTACTAAAACTATGTTTTCAGTTGTAAAAGAGGAAAAGTGTCTTCCCCATTTAAGACGTAATAAGTTATTAAGTAAATAAATACACAAATAAATAAGCAAAAAACATCTGTTGAGAAAACATGTCAAAATTTTTATTGAGACAGGTGTATTAACAAAAGATTTGGAGAGTTTAGGCTGTCTGCTGGTTTTTGTGCAGTGGCAGCTGTGGTAGCAGAGGTTGCATCAGGGGAACTAGTGAGAAGTCTGGATGGCTAACTGGTTAGCTGCCCAAAAGGTACTCTATGTATGCATACATCTTAAAGGGACTCGTTAAGGATTCTTCAGGAGTCTCTTCTTGAAGAGAAAACCTACAGTCTTATAAATTTGAAATTATATTGAAACAAATTTTTTATAATAAATTTATTTTTTATTGGTGTTCAATTTACCAACATACAGAATAACACCCAGTGCTCATCCCGTCAAGTGCTCTCCTCAGTGCCCGTCACCCACTCACCCCCACCCCCCGCCCTCCTCCCCTTCCTCCACCCTTAGTTCTTTTCCCAGAGTTAGGAGTCTTTATGTTCTGTCTCCCTTTCTGAGATTTCCCACACATCTCTTCTCCCTTCCCTTATATTCCCTTTCACTATTATTTATATTCCCCAAATGAATGAGAACATATAATGTTAGTCCTTCTCCGACTGACTTACTTCACTCAGCATAATACCCTCCAGTTCCATCCACGTTGAAGCAAATGGTGGGTATTTGTCGTTTCTAATGGCTGAGGAATATTCCATTGTATACATAGACCACAGCTTCTTTATCCATTCATCTTTCAATGGACACCGAGGCTCCTTCCACAGTGTGGCTGTTGTGGACATTGTTGCTATAAACATCGGGGTGCAGGTGTCCCGGCATTTCACTGCATCTGTATCTTTGGGGTAAATCCCCAACAGTGCAATTGCTGGGTCGTAGGGCAGCTCTATTTTTAACTCTTTGAGGAACCTCCTCACAGTTTTCCAGAGTGACTGCACCAGTTCACATTCCCACCAACAGTGTAAGAGTGTTCCCTTTTCTCCGCATCCTCTCCAACATTTGTAGTTTCCTGCCTTGTCAATTTTCCCCATTCTCACTGGTGTGAGGTGGGATCTCATTGTGGTTTTGATTTGTGTTTCCCTGATGGCAAGTGATGCGGAGCATTTTCTCATGTGCATGTTGGCCATGTCTATGTCTTCTTCTGTGAGATTTCTGTTCATGTCTGTTGCCCATTTCATGATTGGATTGTTTGTTTCTTTGGTGTTGAGTTTAATAAGTTCTTTATAGATCTTGGAAACTAGCCCTTTATCTGATACGTCATTTGCAAATATCTTCTCCCATTCTGTAGGTTGTCTTTGAGTTTTGTTGACTGTATCCTTTGCTGTGCAAAAGCTTCTTATCTTAAGTCCCAATAGTTCATTTTTGCTTTTGTTTCTTTTGCCTTCGTGGATGTATCTTGCAAGAAGTTACTGTGGCTGAGATCAAAAGGGTGTTGCCTGTGTTCTCCTCTAGGATTTTGATGGAATCTTGTCTCACATTTAGATCTTTCATCCATTTTGAGTTTATCTTTGTGTATGGTGCAAGGGAGTGGTCTAGTTTCATTCTTCTGCATGTGGATGTCCAATTTTCCCAGCACCATTTATTGAAGAGACTGTCTTTCTTCCAATGGATAGTCTTTCCTCCTTTATCAAATATTAGTTGACCATAAAGTGCAGGGTCCACTTCTGGGTTCTCTATTCTGTTCCACTGATCTATGTGTCTGTTTTTGTGCCAGTACCACACTGTCTTGATGACCACAGCTTTGTAGTACAACCTGAAATCTGGCATTGTGTTGCCCCCAGATATGGTTTTCTTTTTTAAAATTCCCCTGGCTATTCGGGGTCTTTTCTGATTCCACACAAATCTTAAAATAATTTGTTCTAACTCTCTGAAGAAAGTCCATGGTATTTTGATAGGGAATGCATTAAACGTGTACATTGCCCTGGGTAACATTGACATTTTCACAATATTAATTCTGCCAATTCATGAGCATGGAATATTTTTCCATCTCTTTGTGTCTTCCTCAATTTCTTTCAGAAGTGTTCTATAGTTTTGAGGGTATAGATCCTTTACATCTTTGGTTAGGTTTATTCCTAGGTATCTTATGCTTTTGGGTGCAATTGTAAATGGGATTGACTCCTTAATTTCTCTTTCTTCAGTCTCATTGTTAGTGTATAGAAATGCCACTGATTTCTGGGCATTGATTTTGTATCCTGCCACGCTACCGAATTGTTGTATGAGTTCTGTATGTATGACTTCTTCTTTGCCAATTTGAAACAATTTTTTTTTTATAGCAAACATTTATTGGTGTCACTTATGGTAGAAAAAGTTCCTACACCAGATGTGCATGACACAATTGTTAAATAGAACATTTCCAAGGTGAACACATACCCTAAAATCAGCTTTTTACCTGCTTTTTAAGATAGCCAATTCTTCCTTTGCCTCCCATCCCAAGACATGTGAGCAACTGCTAATGAAAAGCAGTAAACAGCCATTTGGGCTATCGCATTTTCATCTCCACTCCAAGGTGAAGACTCCAATTACATTCGAGACTTAAGCTCTCTCAATTTTCTCCTAATGAAAGTTCCTGAGTCCTTTAAGAGGAGAGTCTCTTCCTGAAGAGAAAACGTTCTGGTTTAGTTAATACCTTCATTTGGCAGATATAGAAGGATGTCCAAGGGGGTGATGTGACCTGTCAGAAGTTCTCACCCACAGTAAGTACTCAAGGCTGGTGTGAAGCATTTTTTGTGCCTACAGAAAAATACCTGCTTGTTTAGCAAATGGAAATAAAATCTAGATCCTGAAGTTCTCCCATAATGCTCCAAATTTGACAGTGACATAGAAGTGGAGAATCAGTTTGGAGAATCAGTTTGCAGGCCAGATGATTGGAAGTGATCTTGCTTGGACACAGCTACATGGATTCTTGGCTGCTGTGTATACCCCATAGTATCCAGGGCAGCCACATGGCCCTCATCCAGAGAGAATGTTAACCTTACAATTCTTTTGAATGGCATTCCAAAGTGAGCAAGACACAGCCATTCCCATAGGTTACAATATAAATTTGTTTCCTAAAGCAGTGAACCACATAGGTCCTGCCCTCAATCTATCACTTTCATCTTTATATCCAGTCACAAAATATCTACTTTTTTATTATATTTGGATTTTTTCGAAATAAAT
Source organism: Canis lupus dingo (assembly GCF_003254725.2). Classification (NCBI taxonomy): domain Eukaryota; kingdom Metazoa; phylum Chordata; class Mammalia; order Carnivora; family Canidae; genus Canis; species Canis lupus. Next base: position 8,810,690 of record NC_064261.1, on the reverse strand, counting down.
ACTTCCTTTTATGTAAATATACTCATACTCTTTGTATTCATTTTGTTACCAATCACCATATCAAACTCTTTTTATTCTAGTCAATGTGTATATAAAACTACATTTGATCATATATTCTGTACATTATTTATTTGAAAAAATATGTATGAATATTGAATGAATAGCATTTGAAACTTAGGTTAGATTTGTTTTTCTTTGTTCTAATTTCTTGTTTTTTTAAAGGGAAATATTTTTCTCTTCTTTGATATTGAAAACTGTTTAAACTTTTGAAGTTGTATTAAGCTTTGAAACTTCTAGACTGGGGAATGTATTATACTAATTTTCTATATTTCTAATTATTTTATAAATAATAATTTTTATTAAGTAGTTTAGAAAAGTGTTTTGATTTTAACCTTTATTTCTTTTTTTTTCTTTTTAAGTTTTTATTTGTTTATTTGAGATACAGACAGATTGCACACATAGAGGAACAGTGAGAGAAGTGAATTATTTTCTTCTTGTAAAACCAGAGTGGGGATGGATCGTAAGACCCTGAGATCATGACCAGAGCTGAGGTCAAACTTAACAAATTGACTAAGAACATAATTTTGTTTGTTTTCTATAGAAAAATGATTATGGAAGACCTTCACCTAATTTTTAAAAATATATTTTTTTATATATTTATTTAGACAGACAGAGATAGCAGGAGAGGAGCAGATGGAGAACGAGAGAGAAAATCTCAAGGTGATTCCCCATGACCACAGAGCCTGACTCGGGCTCAATCCCAGGATCCTGAGATTATGACCTGAGCCAGAACCAAGAGTCAGATGTTAACCACTTGAGTCACCCAGGGCCCAATCCATGCCCAAATTCTTTTTTTTTTTTTTAATAAATTTATTTTTTATTGGTGTTCAATTTGACAACATATAGAATATCACCCAGTGCTCATCCCGTCAAGTGCCCACTGAGGTGGGCAGTTAACTTTTATTTCATTGTGATAAAAACATACGTGATATTATTCCTTATTTTGAAAATTATTTAGTTTTTTTATATTGTTTTATTAGCATGCATACTAAAAATGGTGTATATCAACTCTATTAAATTTCACAAATATTTTACATTTGTACACTTCCAAAATGTTTTATGATTTTACATTTAACAGTTTTATCTCTTAAGGACTTAGAACTGGGATCATCTCCTGTACTATTTTCTGTTTTTTTTTCTTTCCTTTTTAACTTAAAAATATTTTGTATATTTTAATGCTACATAATTTAGCTTGTGATAGTTTATTAGTATATATTTGTTGTTATCATGACCTTTAACATTCTCATGTTTTTTAAAGAATATGCCTGGTATTTATCATGGAGTTGGGTTATATTTTTATTCCTAATGTTTTCCTTATTCCTCTCTAGTATTGGTATACTTTGAGATATATTCCCATCTTTTGCAGATGGATGCCTTTCTGTGCTTTGAGTTGAGATTTCCTCTTTTGAATCCATCTGCCTTTGCCTTTCAAACATCTCTTTATAATCCCTGCTCTATCACATAACCTCATCTTGTTTTTAATGTGCTCTTAAATCATCTTTTTCATTTCTAAAAAGAAAGGAAATATGTGTAATTAGCCCACCATTTTGAGCCAATACAGATTGTTATCTCTTTCCATGCATTTGAACTGTTTGAAGAAATTGAGTTAAAGAACTTTGTGTCTTTCAGGTTGAATTATGAAGGCATCAGGTTTAAGGTGGAAATATAATTGGAAAAAAACTTTGGCTCATGAGACAGTAGACAGAATGTTAAGATCGTAAACTATTTTGTCTTTTTTGCTATGGATACAATTAGATTTCTCCTTATTATGAATGGACTTATTTCACCACATGCAATTCTACTCAGAGAAATTTGCATTTAATGTTTCCAGAGTTTCATGATATTTAAGGGATGTTTAAGGATACTAATATATCCTTCAGACTGATGTGCTAAAATCGACTTGAGATTTTAATTGTGTGGGAAAGAGTTGGTAAAGGTTAGAAACATGGCATCCATAGTAATGCATTTATAGGCAGGGGGATAATAAAAATATTTAGCATATAATGTGGTACTGGAATCAGCCCTTTCAGTTGAACTATTGACTAATTAGAAATTGACTAATCAGAAAAGAAGCTGAACACAAATATAGGTATTGCCATGATGATGTGTAATGGCTGAATATCAATTGTTTACATATAAATATTTATAATTCTAGATTTAGAGAAAAATGTTACAAAAAGCGAAACACTAAAAAAAAAAAAAAAAGTGAAACACTACCCATGTCTAAAATCTATTGTTTTTGAACCAGGGATGTTCTAGAGTAAGTGGGTAACTTAAAAGTAGGCATTGAGTTCTCTAGAAGTCGGTACAAAGCCAAGGCAATTTTAAGTGGAAAGACAAGCCAAATTCAATGTCTTTTATTTAGGCCACACAGGTAAAATATATTTATAAAGGCTAGAAAATTAAAGAAAAACAAGGGTCTCACAAAGAGAATGTTGCTGCTTTAAAAATTATTCTAGTCTGAGTTGAATATAGAACTAGTATTTATTTTAAAAATCAATCACAACCCCACTTTATGTCATAAACTATTTTGCAGAATTTAATAGGATTATGGTATTGATTGCCATCTATATAAAGCCACCTGATACCCCATACCTATGAACTATGGCCTATTATGTTATTGAGCACAGGAGAAGAGAAAAGGGATTAGTCTGTGAAACAACAAGCAGATTTCATGTCTCTGTACAATGTTCACATACCTGTTAATTCAATAGTCATTTTATGTTAGTAAATGTCAACCAATAAAACATAACAAAATTAAAAAGTGATCTGTTCTTATCCTTGAAGCATCTGGCTAAGCTTATTTGAAAAACTCTCTTTGGGTGCCTTTTCAAAATCCAGGTACTGGATATGAAAGAAGAGTTTTTGTTAGTCTGTTTGTTTTCTTCACAAAGATGAAAATACTACTGAATCATTGATTTCAACTGTGTATGATTTCAAGGACTTCTGTAGTGTCTTAAGAATCATTTAATCAGACCAGATGCTAATATTGAGCTATTCTAGCTTATTTTCAATCGAGGTCAGAAAAAAGTGATGATGGTCTTGTGGGAGCGTAGGAGAGGGAGAAGGTCTAATTATTACTACAAATGCCCTCTGTGTCCAACAATTATGTATATATCACAGTAATTTCCTGGACATTTATGTGTAGGAATATATGAATTATCTGGTAAACAGGTAAATTTCAAATTGTTCATACCTAAAAACATTTGTTCCTTAAGTGCTTCTTACTTGGATTCTAAATGTCATACACTTTACTGCTTTACTTTTAAATAAAAGGAAAATAAAAGTCATTGAAATCCATAGGCACTGCCAGTCAAGAAAGACCTATCTTCCATAGAATTTCAGTTAAAATATACTTATTTGTAAGCATGTTGAAATAGCATTGGGTAAATGGCAAAGAACCTTATAATTGCTTTGTAAAGAATTTTTATAAGTTTTAATTGAATAGTTGATTTTCCAGATAGTCAAAAAGAAGTAACAGTCACTTATACAGGTAACCTATACTTTTCAAAATTATAATTGTTATAATATTGTTCAGATATCTATAATACTCATTGCCTCTGAATTGCTTTTCTTCTTCCATTTGAGATTTTAGCAGAGTTGTGCTTCAATATCTCTGTCTTATTCATGGATGCCCATAGTCACAGACAAGAACCTCTGAAGGGTAAATTTTCTTTAATCTGAAACTAATTCCAAAATTTCAAATTTTTCAAACTCAATCTTCTTAGAAAAATAATTTATTTGACATGATAAACTGAGTAATGCTCCACACCCTCATCCTGGAAATTTGTGAGCTATACCTTATATGGCTAAAGGGACTTTGAATATGTGATTAAATAAAAGATTTTGAGATGAGGAAATTATGCTGGATTATTTGGGTTGGCTCTGTATGTAATCATGGGTGGCCTTGTAAGAAGGAAGCAGAGACAGATTTGCCTCTAAAGGAAAAGGTAATGAAACTTAAATTGGAGTCAGGTGCACTGAAGATGAGGAAAGTGCTATAAGCCAAGGAATAGGGATGACCACTATATGTTGAAAAAGAGAAAATAAAAATTAAGAAAAAATAGAAAATAAAATAATAAAATAAATAAAATATAAATAGATAAAGAAAAAGACAAATAGATTTTTATCTCCAGAAGAGAAGAGCCCTACTCATACACTGATATTAACTCCATAAAACTCATTTTGGACTTCTGATCTACAGAATTTTAAGAGAATAAATTCTTGTTTATATCTCTAAGCTTTTCTGATAAACATGTTACAGCAGCAATAAAAAATTAGTGTACTTATTTTTCACATGATTATTGCTCTCCATATTTACTTTTGATAATGCACAAACAGAAAAACCTGTATTTTGAAATGTGTCAACAGGGGCAGCCTGGGTGGCTCAGTGGTTTAGTGCCGCCTTGAGCCCAGGGTGTGATCATGGAGACCCAGCATCGAGTCCTACATCGGGCTCCCTGCTTGGAGCCTGCTTCTCCCTCTGCCTGTGTCTCTGCTTCTCTCTCTCTCTCTCTGCATCTCTCATGAATAAATACTAACTAACTAACTAACTAACTAACTAAATAAATAAATAAATAAAATCTTTGAAATGTGTCAACATTTACCATTGAAACAATGAGAGTCCATGTGTCAGTTCAATTCTACTGGGAAGCAGACACCAAGATTGAGTCAGAAATGGAAAAGGGTTATTGCACATAAAGTCTGAAAGACAGAGGAGGAGTCATAGTAGGGAGAATCTTCAAGTCTGTGATGCAGGTTTGATACCTATGAAAAGACAAGAGTAAAGAAGAAATATTGGACAGGAAGAGTTACTGAGGCAGGTCTGAGAAAGTTTCATCCATGCCAAAGGGAACTCCAGAGAAGACTGTCTGTTCAGAAGTTCCATATTGGACAGAAACAACACGGGCCTCCACTGCGCCTCACCCACTCATTCCCTGAAACTCCTCAGGGAGAGTGTGTTCTTCGGTTAGAAGACTGTGGCCGATTCTAAAGGTATCACAACCGCAATTTCCACGTGATTGCATCCTGGTAGCCGTTTTCTTTGGCAGGGATATCCAAGTGGCCCATGTCCAAGGCTGCCACAGTCAATTGAACAGTAACAGAAGCTCTTTACTACTGTCCCTCAAATGGGAAGTGTTGAATCTTGCAGGTCACAGAGAAGGAAGGGGTGAACATAAAGGTTCTTAGAAGGTACATTTATTTAAGGTGGGAATCAATTCTGGTATCCAATAATACATAAAGCTGTTGTGTATCAACCAAATGTCTACAGTGTCAATTTTATTAGACAGGCATTGCTTTTCTCCCTTTACTTTGGAAACTAATGTAGCTGTGCTTCGGGTTTTCTGTCTTATCTAGGAATGTACATTGTCACAGAGAAGAACCTCTGAAGTTTGAGTTATCTTCAGTTTGGGTCTTACCTAGAGCTTCAAGTTTCCCAAACTGTGTTTTCTTGGGGGTATCTCTCACTATACCCTATCCCAGTGGTAGAAACACTGTCTAAAACTTAAAAGATGAATATAAATGTTATCGTGAATTTTTAAAATTATACGTGTATTCTATTTATGGTTTCCTTGATTTGATATCAAGGTCCAGGGACGCTATTATTTTGTCAATAATTTCTAGGGTGAATATCAATAAGGCAAAACCATGTGGGAAGAACAGCTGATTCTTTTCTTCCACCAGTTACTCAACTCTTGCACCAATACTCAATTTTCATGCTTCCCTTTCCTTTGTCGCCCTCTTTCACTACAGCAAACAAGCCAAATTTCCATCTACCAGTTCAATATAGTATATTATGTTACTAAATGTGGATGATCAATGGTTGTTAAAAATAAGTTATAGGAGCGCCTGGGTGGCTCAGTCAGTTAAGTGGCTGCCTTGGCTCAGGTCATGATCCCAGGGTCCTGGAATCTGTAGGAGTGGCTCCCTGCACAGTGGACAGTCGGCTTTGTCCTCTCCTCTGCTCCTCCCCCCTGCTGCTGTGCTTGCTCTCTCTCTCTAATAAAAAATAAAATCTTAAAAAAAACTTATAAACTTTCCAAATTTAAATCTTAATTATTTCTCATAAACATGTTGAATGTCTGAAAATCCTAAGATTTTCAGTCATGACATTTTCATGACTCTATCTATGGTTGATATAAATGCTTCTCTGAGAAATCTGAAATTATTTAATACATTGTTTTTCAAAAAATTCAACCTACCCTCAAATATATTTATACCATCATTCATCTTTATTTTTTCCTTCATTCCTGAAATGAAGTAATAGTCCCTGTTTTAAGGCCAATGCATCTAACTGGGCATTAATCTTCTTGTCTCTTCCACTTATCTTCTTTTATATAGGACTTTACTCTGAACAAATGAAATAAAACAAAAAGCCTCATCTAATTCCATGTCTCCTAACAGCTACCTCCTGACATCTCTCTCCATTTTCTGTGCTAAATTTCTTGAACCAATTGTCTAAATTCACTTCTCACAAACAGTGGGGTAGGGTTTTCATTGACAAAAAAATACTCTGAATTTTCTCTCTGAGGCTACTCCCTGTTGCCCCATTTATGTACCTACCTTTTTCTTGCCCTGGATATCACTGGTTACTCTCCTTTTCCTTGCCTTCCATGAGAACACACGTTTTCCCCCCAACACATTCACCATTGTGCCTTCTATTATCTGCTTTTACTCTATCTACAACTTTTCTTTCTTTCTTTCCTTCTTTCTTCTTCTTTTGTGTGTGTGTGTGTGTGTGTGTGTGTGTGTGTGTGTGTTTTAAAAAACTTCAGTCTCAGGCTGCTATTTTGGTTACATGATTCTTGTCCACAGAAGGCACAGGAGACATCTTCTACTCTTTTATCCCAATAATGACTGATAAATGAAAGACTAAGGTATTTATATTCTTCAGTCCAAACTTCTTCCTGACTTACATAACTATTATATATCTTCTTGACAAATGTTCCATAGGAAACTCAAATTAAAAATGTTCAAATTAAAAAAAAAGTGTCCAAATTTGAACACATTATCTTCTTTTGTTAAATGTATTCCTCCATTCGTGTCCTTTATCTGAGCTGTTAATATCACCTGTTATTCCAACAAATGTGGTTATTTTTGACTTGCGTCTCTTTTATCCCACATACCAATTATTTGCTAAATCTTGGGGTCATAATCTTTTACATATTTACTGTATTTATGGTCTTCTTTATCTCTATGATTCTTAATAAAGATTTTTTTAAAAAAAATTATGTGTGAGAGAGAATGAGCTAGCAAAAGAGAATAATGGTGAGGAGGAGGAGAGGGAGAAGCAGGTTTCCCTCTGATAGAGAAGCTGCATACGGGGCTGGATCCCAGGAACCCCGGATCATGACCTGAGCTGAAGGCAGATGCTTCACTGATGGAGCAGCTCCTCTGTCTCTATATTTCTACTGGTACCTAAACACAGGACCAAAATTAAGGTCTTAGTTTTCTTTTCTAAATTTTGTCTTCCGTTTATTTGGAAACATCTTGTCCAATCCAGTGCCAGTGCTCCTGTTAGAGTGGGTAGTTAGGTTTTAATAAGATGTCTAGAGTTCAGCAAAGAGGGAATCAGGGTCAAATCTTGGGGAAAGTTAAAAACTTGTCCTGACAGCACTCTCAAAATAAAGAGATAAGAAAATGGATCAAATCAGACAGGTCCAAGGCAAAGAGGGCCATAAACCATGACCGAGTAAGGACGAAAAGACTTACAGCCTTGCTTCCAAAGAATCCTCATCTTAAAAAATGAATATTCCACATTCTTATTAACAACTGTCAATAAAAAGGTGGGCCCCAAGCCCAGGGGCAGAGGACTTGCTAGTGCTCCTGCTCATTCTCTCTATTGGGACCTCAGAGCTTACCTACTCTCACATCTCAAGAACTTATTTTCACTTTAATAAACCCTTGCTTGTGTCACTCATCGGCCCTGTTGTGTCTATCTTTGAATTCTTTCTCTTGAGGAGACCAAGAATCTCTGGCAACATCTTCGGGATTGGTTGGACAGAGGCCATGGGCTAAGGGGTCTCCCCAGTCCACCTGGTAACACTGGAATAGAATGGCTATTCCTTTTTTTTTTCCTTATCTAATGCATCCATGTTCCAAGTTACCAAATCTTGCCAATTTTTTTGTTTTTCATGGCGGGATGGTGAGGCATTACTTGGCCTAATCCAATGTTTCTCAAATGTGTATAATATTTAGACTTCGTACAAAGGAATATATTTCTCTTATGTCTCTTATACCCTAGAGTTGATTGAAATTGTTTTCTAAACTATGTAGAAATAACATTAAGTATAAACACTAATGTTTGTAGCTACTATATCATTATCAAACCAAAACATATAAACAAATTAATTACAAGAAAAATATAAAACTATGTCATTAGAAATAACAATATCAATGTAATGGTATGAATGATTATTTTTTCTGCTGAAATAATATCTGGATTGCTACGAATCTTTTGAGGTTAGCATGCCTATACTGCTTGTGCTAAATGATTATTCATTTTTTTTCACTACTTTCCTTTTTTTTCTTTTTTTCTTTTTTTTGATGAAATGTGTATCTTTATTATGTGAAGTAAAAACAGTAAGAAAAAGTGATAGAAAATGTCATGGCCACTGTCTTGCTGACCCTGGGTTAACAACATATGGTATACGGAGCAGAAGTCATTCTCAATGCAGTAAATTCTACAAGCAAAGAATATTGTCTCTGAGCATAAGGTTGGGTGGTGCATTTCTATTCCAGACTGAGCCAGGACAAGTATAATGATATTGATGATATTAGCTTCATTGACAGAAAAGAGCTGCATTTTGTGTTATAGACATATTTTATAGAAGAGAAAATAGACTCAGGGAAATCTAGTAAATGTCACATTTTTTTATCTTCTTTACTAAATCTTTTTAGTAAGAGCTGTATAAATTCACTGCCTTTCTCCCTCTCTCTCTTTCTTTCTATTTTTTTTTTTTTTGTAAACTCCTTCATGGATTTCTCCCTCCTACCCCCTTTCTGTTCTATGAGAGCTTCCTTTTTTTTTTCTTTTTTAGATTCCACATATGTAAGAAAGATCATATGGTATTAACCTCTATCTGATTTATTTCATTTTGAATAATGTCCTTGGGGGCTAGCCATGTCATCACAAATAATTATTTCACTTTTTTATGGCTGAATATATATATGATATATGAATATATATATGAATATATATATATTTCTCCAACAAGTTTTTCATTCATCCATTAATGGACACTTAGGTTGTTTCCATATCATGTCTATCGTACATAATGCTGCAATGAGCATGGGGCTGTGAATATCTTTTTGAGTTCGTGTTTTCATTTTCTTTGGGTAAATATCCAGAAGTGGAATTGCTGGATCATGTGGTAATTCTGTTTTTTTAATTTTTTGAGGAAGCTTCATTCTGTTTTGCATTGTGGCTGCACCAATTTACATTCCCAAAGGCAGTGCACAAATACTCATTTTTCTCCACACTGTGCCAATGCTTTTCACTTCTTGTCTTTTTGATAATAGCCATTCTAATAAATGTAAGGTGATCTCTCATTATGACTTTGACTTGCTTTTCTCTGATTATTAATGATGTTGAGTATCTTTCCACATACCTGTTGGTAGTCTGTATGTTTCTGGGAAGATGCCTCTTCAGATTCTCTGCCCATTTTTTAAATTGGATTTTAAAAATCTTTTTTTGCTGTTGATTTGTACGAATCCTTTATATATTTTGGCTATTAACCCCTTATTAGATATATAATTTGCAAATACTCTCTCACATTCTATAGGTTGCCTTTCCATTTTGCTGATGATTTCCTTTGCCAGTGAGGAAGCTTTTTATTTTGATGTAGTTTTACTTTATTTTTGTTCTTGCTTTATTCCACATTTTTTTAAAATGTCAAATTAAAAGAAATACTACTTAGACCTATATCAAGGCATTCCCACCTATGTTTTCTGCTCAGAGTTTTATAGTTTCAGGTCTTATGTTCAAGTCTTTAATTCATTTCGGAGTTAAGTTTTGTTTGTGATGTACAATTGTATTAAAATATCATTCTTTCGCATGTGACTGTATAGTTTTCCCAACACTATTTATTGAAGATACTGTCTTTTCCCCACTGTATAGTCTTGGCTTTTTTGTGATAAATAAATCAACCATATATGCATAGGTTTATTTCTGGGTTCTCTCTTCTGTTTCATTGATTTATGTCTTTGTTTCTATGCCAGCATCATAATGTTTTATTTGCTATAGCTTTATAATATAGTTTGAAACAGTTTGATCATGGTGTATGATCCTTTTAATTTTGAATTAAATATTCAAAAGTATTATTGAATTTGGTTTGCTAATATTTGCTGAGAATTTTTGCATTTATGTTTTTCAGAAATATTGACATAGGACTTCCCCCCTCCCCCACCCTGTGGTGCCCTTGTGTGTTTTGGTATAACGATGTAATGGGGCCTCATAAAATGAGTTTGAGAGAGTACCCTCTTGTTTTGTTTTTTGAAAGAGTTTGAGAAGACTTGGTATTCTTCTTAATTAATTAATTCTTCTTTGAATGGTTGGTGAAATTCACCTGTAAAACTGTCTGGTCCTGAAATTTTGTTTGATGGGCAGTTTTTGATTAGTGATTCAGTTTCCTTACTAGTAATTGATATGTTCAGAATTTCTATTTCTTTTTTTTTAAGATTTTATTTTATTTATTCATGAGAGACACACACACACAGAGGCAGAGACACAGGCAGAGGGAGAAGCAGGCTCCATGCAGGGAGCCCGACGTGGGACTCCAGGATCAGACCCTGGGCCAAAGGCAGGCACTCAACCACTGAGCCACCCCGGCGTCCCCAGAATTTCTATTTTATCATGATTCAATCTTGGTAGTTAGTATGTTTCTAGGAATTTATCCATTTCTTCTAGGTTTGTCTAATTTATTGGCCTATTATTGTTTATAGTAGTTTCTTATGCTTCTTGTATTTCTATGGTGTAATTTATAACATCTTCTCATTTATTTCTGATTTTTAGTCTTCTCTCTTTTTTTTCTTGGTGAGTCTAGTTAAAGGTTTGCCGTTTTTGCTTATGCTTTTAAAGAATGAGCTAATTAGTTTCCTTGACCTTTTTTATTGCCTTTTTACTCTATTTCTGATCCAATCTTTGATATTTCTTTCTTCTACTAACTTTGGGATTTGTTTGTTCTTGTTTTGTCTAGTTCCTTAAGGTGCAAAGTTAAATTATTTCAGACATTCCTTGTTTTTTGAGGTAGACATTTATTAATATGAATTTTCCTCTTAGAACCACTTACCTTGCATTCCACAAAGTTTAGAAGGCTATGTCTCCATTTTCATTTGTCTCAAGGTATTTTTTTTAATTTCTCTTTTGACTACTTCCTTGACTCATTAGTTGTTCAGTAACCTGTTAATTAATCTCCATATATTTGTGAATTTTCCAGTTTTCTTCGTGTAGTTAATTTATGGTTTCATATCACTGTGGTTGGGAAGGATGTTTGATAAAATTTCAATCCTCTTAAATATATTAAGACTTATTTTGCTATAACATATGATCTGTCCTGGAAAACGTTTCATGGACACTGGAGAAGAGTATATTTTGTTGCTTTTAAATGAAATGTTCTATATATATATATATATATATATATATATATATATAAGTCCATCTGGTCTAATATGTTGCTTAAGGCCAAAGATTTCTTATTCATTTTCACTCTAGATGAACTATCCATTGATATAAGGATCCTCCTTAAAATTTCCTATTATTACACTGCTGTCCTTTTCTCCTTTTATGTCTATTAATATTTGCTTTAAATATTTTAGGTGCTTCTCTATTGAGTACATAAATACTTATGTGTTATATCTCCTTATTGAATTGAACCCTTTACCATTATGGAACAAATATCTTTATCTCTTATTACGATCCGTCTTAAAGGCTACTTTGTATGATATAACTACTCTAGCTTTCTTTGGGTTTTCATTCTCATACATATCTTATTTCCACTCTTCACTTGCAGTTTGTGTGTGACCTCACATCTAAAGTGACTCTTTTGTAGGCAGCATATAGATCGGTCTTATTTTTTTTTATCTGTTCAATCAACCTATGTGTTTTGAGTGGAGAATTTAGTCCACTTATAGTTAAGAAAGTAATTATTTAGACATATGTACTTATTGCTGTATTATTAATTGTTTGCTGGCTGTTTTATAGTTCCTATCAATTTTATTAGTAAATATGTCACATGTCCATGTCTTCTTTTCATCTATGTTATCATTGACTTAGCACCGGTGCTCACTACCCTTTGCTGGGACCGTTTGCAAGGCACGTTAACTAATTCCCTTTTCCAAAGAGTTCTCTTTATCAATTCTCTTCACATAAAAACTACACATAAGAACTACTACTCTGTCTAAAGCAAATCCACTTACTTAAGATCCATTAGTCAATCATTTAGCCTAAAAGATAATGTCTATGTTCTTCAATCTGGCATATAAGTTATTTCAAGAACTATTTTTTTATTTTTATTTTTTATTTATTTATTTTTAAATTAGCATTTTTAAAAATTTATTTATTCAGAGAGAGAGAGAGACTGAGAGGCAGAGACACAGGCAGAGGGAGAAGCAGGCTCCATGCAGGGAGCCTGACGCGGGACTCCATCCTGGGTCTCCAGGATCAGACCCCGGGCTGCAAGCGGCTGCTAAACCGCTGCGCCACCGGGGGTGCCCCTAATTTTTTTTTTTAATGGCTCTATCCTACATTTATCCATGCCAGTCAGAGAGAGAGAAATATATATCATATCTTTATGAGAGATGGAGATTTCAAATTTAAGGAATTGGTTTGTGCCATTGTGTGGGTAGACAAATCTGAAATCTGTAGAGCAACTGGCAGGCTAGAGATTCAGGTAAAAGTTGACTTCATATATATATATTTAAATTCAAATGTTGGAAATAGGCAAAATTTTATGTTGAAGTCTGGAGGCAGAGCTCCTTTTTCAAAACAATCTGTCTTTACACTTTGTATCTGCAACTGATTGAATAAGAATCATGCACAGTATGGAGGGTAATCTTTACTGAAAATCACCTGATTTTTTAAAAATTAATCACATCTAAAATATACCTTTACAGCAATACCTAGACAAGTGTATGACCAAACTACTGGTTTCCACAATCTAATAAAGTTTACACATAACATTAATCATCACTTATGATAAATAGCCTTCTTTCTCTCATCTACCTATATTATTTCTATTTCTCTTCAAAATACAGCTGCTGGGAGTCTAATATGGCTACTATAGACTGTGTTGGTTGGCCCTAATCAATAAAACATTGTGTTTTAATATTTTCTGTCAAGATTTTCCTTTACAAGAACATTATTATTTTTCCCTCAAAGTTTTACCTTCATAATGATATAAATAATCTAGTATTGGATATGGAGGTGTTGATCATGTGATGCAAGACAGAGGAACTACTGACTACAAAGTTTTAACTAATGTAGCCACCTATAATGAGTGAGGTCAGTCATACAGCACCTCCTCCCAGATAACAACTATAAAATATAATGAAGGAAGGCACTTGTCGTGAGCACTGGGTGTTATATGTGATACCAATATTACCATATATGTTAACTAACTTGAATTAAAAAAAAAACTAAGAATAAAAAGGAGTTTCAAGTGTCTAGTTAGGAGATCTTATTTAACCACAAGGTCTGGATGTCTAAATATTTGAATGACAATTAATTGGCTAACTTTGTGAATCTATGGATAGATATTTGAAATATAAAGACATTTTTCATCTAATGTCAAATAATCAACATGATATAGATAATGATTGGAAGATAAAATATAAAATATGTTGGTTCAAGGCCACTCAATAGAAGTAAATAATAAATATGAAGATGGAGCTTATAGAGAATTAGGGAAAAATCACTACTGTGGATGCATAATTTTACTACAAAAGACCAGATAGTCCAATAGATTTTGCAGGCCATGTACAGCCTCTCTCATGTATTATCTTTTTTTCTTTTCTTATATACAACACTTTAAAATATGGGTACTATCCTTAGCTCATGGGCCAAACAAAAATAGGCCCCTGTCAGATTTATCTTCAACGTGTAGCTCTTAAGTAATTTTATAATTCTCTAGGAAATATGTAATGACAGGAGATGTCTCCTCATTCTTTCAAGTGTATTTATGATCTGTTCCTTTCTTTCCTGCATTATGTAGGATATCTTTTGGCTATGGAAAATAGAAAAATCTAAAATAAGGGTGGCATAACTAAGACAGAAATTTATTTCCCTCATGTTACCTTCAGAGGCGCAAAATCCAAGTCTGAGCCACATATTTTGTATGGATCCAGGCTCCTTCAAACATATAACACCCAGTGCTCATTCTCTTGGATCAAGATTGAATCTGTGTCCTAGACAGATGAAGGAGAAACAAAAAAAAAAAGAAAAAGTGACAGTACCAAATGTATCTAAAGAAGTGTTCAAGAACGCTTCTATAACCACTTATATTTATGTCTGTTTTGTCCAAACTTACTCATGTGAGTACATCTAGCTGCAAGGGAAGTAAGGTGATTGTCCTTATATTGGATCATAGTGTATCCAGTTAAATTTTCTGTTTCTGGGATAGAAAATGAGAACAGATTTTAGGGAATAACTACTGGTTCCTGCCATGATTCCTCCTTGTTTGAATTAGGAAGTTCAATTATGTTATATAAATATTTAGTCCTATGGCAAATTAAGTATACATACAGATACAAATATTCACATTATTTAATTTTTTTCTAAGTTATCTGTCAATATATTTTAACATTAAGTTGAATCATTTCCAGAAATATTATTTTATGAGAAAAAACACAAACTAAATTTCTCTGAGAAACAGCTATATACCACAAAGCCTAGTTGATCAGATATATATATTATCTCTTTCTGGTAATAAACTCACTATCAGGACTTGAATGATCTTACTAATGAATATTAAAATACCATATTCTGAAAGATATTTTTTAACTTGTCAATTTCTCATGCTCTGGCATGGAGAATTTTTTTAAATAAAAATGTATAAGAGGAATCTTTTTAAGTAGTTCACTGCTCTAAAGGAGAATTATTTAATGATTCATTTCACCCAGATAAATGCCCAAAAAAGTAACTTTATTATTGTCATTTTAACCACAATAATAAAAATGAGTAGATAATAAGTTCCCTCATATTTATAGCTTTATCATATGCATTTTTAAGTGAAGTTTCTCATTAAAAAAAGAAATTGAGATGTGAATAATTTGATGTCTATATACCTCACTTTTCTACTTGTATCTAGAGACATTATTTTGATTTTTGATTTCCTACATTTTCTTCACACACACACACACACACACACACACAATTTACAATATTTATTTCAGCTCTACCTGGGAAATAAACATTACTTTATACACATATCTGTATAAATTTTTGTGACCAAAACAAAAACATAACAAAAAGATAAAATAAATAAAATAATTAAAAATATTAACTTTGAAAACATATATGAAATTTTAATAAGCTCATAAGTAGGTGGAAAGTATCCTAAAATCCCTACATAATAATAATTTATAACTCTATATTATATGAAGAATTTCTACAGTGACTCCACTTATGTTATTTGCAGATTTTCTTCATAGATGACTGAAGCACAAGTGGTACAGACATAATTCTTCTATTATTCCTAGATATTTATTAAACTGCTATATTATACTAGGTTTGATTTAAATTCATTAGAGATAAATTACATAACATAATATTTCCTACTTCAATAAAAATGATCTCTTTCACCAAAATTATACCTGGTGACCAAATTAGCATTTATCTAATTGAAAAGTGCTTCTTCCATGCAGACTTATAGGTGCAGAGTGATTTATCTTGCAATTCCTAGCTGTGATCATTTTAAATGCATAGGAAGTCAACGTGTTCAGTGGTCTCTTCTCCTTTGTGCAAGTTCTTTTATTTCAGAGTTAATTAATAAGCAGTAATAAAAACTCAGGAGTTCTGAGCAGAGAATGGTGAGCATTGTGTAAATATTTATCTAGTTCCTATACAGGCAAAAACAAAACTTGTCAATTCCAAATAACATATGCCACTGAAATACTGATTGGTTTCATTTTGTGAATTATGCATTAAGTTTTATGTACTTGCAAGCTATTAAGAAGCCTTCAAACTCAGCACAGGGTTGGGAATTCCAAATGATTCACATTTCCAGATAAAAATGAGTATGTTTCCAAATATTCCTGAAAAATGGAAAGGATATGTAGAAAGACAAAGAAGGGTAGCAAATCAACTTGGCTGAAGCTTTAGTTTTTGGTGACATGTCCCTTATGAATATTTTCTGATTCTTTTATCATGGTTGTTACTAATACAAAACATTCATCCTAGGATGTGCCACATAGGTTACTACGGTAGCTGTAACAACATTATATTTTAGAGTGCTGGCTGCTTGATTTAGCATTTACAACTACTAACGGAATTATTCCCCTGTAGAATTCTTAGACGTATCTGAGTCAACTTTATTTTACTTTATTTACTACAAAATAAGTTGTAACTTTCTTTAAAAATGTTTTATTTATTTGAGAGGAGAGAGAGAGAGAGAGAACATGAAAGAAAGCAAGAGCAGGGGAAAGGGGTAGAGGAAGAGAGGGCAGCTGACTCTCCACTGAGCAGGGAACTGAGAGGACCCCGGGATCATGACCTTAGTGGAAGGCAGACACCCAACTCACCAAGCCACCCAGGCAACACTTAGTTGTAACTTTTTAAAAGTGACTAAGTAATTTTCAAAACTTCATCAGAATAATACAAACTATCCTAAAGTAACTTCTCTAAAGTATTTAATTGTTATTTAGGAAAATAAATATATACGTATAGGAAAATTAACACCAAAAGAAGTGAAATAATTAATTAATTATAGTTTGTGAGCCACAGCCAGGAATCTGTTCTGACTCTGTTCCAGAGAGATTTGAGGAATTGCTACTTAATAGCTACACAAAGTTATGTACATTCATTTTATTTCTTTAATGTTTGGGGGGTTCAAAATTGATTGTTTCTGGTATATGATGGCTGATATTCATGTAAAGCTGGGCTTCTCATCAAATATTGGGTAAATATTCACAAATGTAATATTTTTTAAAATAATAATTATTGCCTTAGAGTCTAACTTGAGACACTACTCAAAAGCCATCATTAAATACACCATTTCATTTGTGTTTTCCTTACTGCAAATTGAATTTATTAATAGTTTGTTTGGTAAAGTAAAAGACATTCACAAGATTTATAGCAGAAACAATCACAGCAGATATTCTCTGTATTGTACTGAGGCTTTGTTGAGCTCATGGCATCCGTTGATTAACTGCCATTGGAGGCATAGTTTCCAGCAGGGCTGTGTCACAGCTCCATGTCACTGTGTTTCATGAAGTTACTGGTAGGCCTTTGGGGAGGGTAAGTGTATAAACATTCACTTAACAAGAGATGTATGGACTAGCTGTGAAAGTAATGACTAATTGACTGCCATTCGGGATTTATTTGGAAATCTTTTGACTCCAGCTCCACCTCACATGATGATGAATGACATCTCTTTTTCTAATAGAGGAAACAGCAGGCTTAGGCCCAGAGCAGACACTCTGAAGTGTGACTAGAAGTCATAGTGATTCAGTGTGTGGAAATGAACAGATAGAGATGGATTATATAAGGATTCTCACTCACTTTTTCAGTAGTGAAATTAATCAATTAGGTATATATAATAGTTTTTTTTTGCAGGATTAAAATGGCAAATTAAATCAAAGCATATATATGGTTGAAACTCAAATGCTTTAATTTCAGAGGTGCTTATTATTTATTAGCTGAAGAAGGAAAGCATAGTTTGTTTTCTGTGAGATGTAGTTTATATTTTATTAATACTGCCACAGTGTAGAATGGCCAAATGTCCACACCTGGCTTGTTAATCTTCATGGTCTTATTTAAAAAGAGTGCATGGAGGTGCCTGGGTGGTTCATTTGCTTAAGCCGAGGAGCTTTTGATTTTGGCTGAGGTCACAATCTTCTGGTGGTGAGATGGAGCCCGGCCTAGGACTCCATGCTCAGCTGGGAGTCTGCTGGGGCTTCTCTTTCTCCCTCTCCCTTTGTCCACTCCCTTGCCCATGCTCTCTCTCTCTAAAATAAATAAATAAATAATATATATATATATATATATATATATATATATATATTTTTAAAGGAGTGCTTTTTACTACAATTCATTTTCTCAATAATCATATCTATTCCATCAAGGTTATTTATTACAGTCTAGTAAAATCTTACTCCTGAGACACTTCAAATGTGTATCAGTGGGCTGTATACTTGGAGGATAATTGCTACCGTATATCTTGTAGGGGGGAGGGGTGGGGAGAGATAAAGGAAGTTTCCAAAGGAATTTTTATATGTTAAAGGAGACTTTTGGGATCCTGGAGGTAGGGATAATGTTAAACTAGAATTGCCTTTTGTCCTTAGCAAAGAATTAGCATTGGGGCAATTGAATTCCCAGAGGAAGATCACTCTGTATGTTTCAAGGATTTGTCAATGGGTTGTAAGTTGTAATTGTAAGGAAATTCAATTTTTTCCTTTGCCTTTTTTTCTCACATCACCTTCACTTCCCTTACTCCCAGGTCCTGAGGGTGGGGGGATCTTGAGAAGGGCAAAGATTGATGCTATTCATATAGTAGGTTTAGATGAGGAACCCCAAATTCAGGATATTTTAATCTTTTAATGTGGGCTGGTAGATGACTTGCTCAATCTTTGCCACATATGGAGACATCATTTTTATTTTCCTGGTCCTAAAGCAAATATGCTCACTTCCTTGAGGATAGTCACTATCTCACTCTTCTAAGTTTTTTTGCAACACAAATGTCCTGAAAATAATTGAGAACAAAAGCTTATTCAGACATGCAGAAATACCATAAAGAATTATCTACCAACAATTAGGAGAAAGATAACTACCAGAAAAAAATTATAAAGTTTTCAAACTACCAAAACAAAGAAAATAAAACAAAAAAAAATCAATAAAAATAGGCCAGTATGTGAAAAATACTGCATAAATATGACACAAAGGAAATATGAAATAAATGATGGCAGATATGAGACTAGACATATATGTTCCACCACCAAGTGTAACTGGGATTGTTTCTTTTTTAAAAGGCAAATATTTTCAGATTGTTTGCAAAGAAAAATTCATGTGTAGCTCTGAGAAGCTACATAGTTACAAGAAAAAGATACTAAAATTCAGGAGAGATAAAAAGCTATACCAGATGGATACAATCCAAAGTGAAATCAGCATTGGTACCTGAAAAGTGAAATTCATAGCAGCAAAATCAAGACAAAAGATCCTTCATAATATATTAGCACAATTTTTATAGTGAGGATATAACCAAGTATGACAGCAGCCATTGACAAAATTGACAAGAAGTTAACAGAAGCTCAATAAAAATAGATGAATTCAACATATCGCTCTTGGACTAAGACAAGTCAAATTGTTAAACTGGAAGTAATAATTTATGATCTTATAATGTAAAAATGATTTAAACAGTAAGGTAAATTCTATGGATGCATAATGAACTTTGCATTTAGATAACAAACAACACATTTTGTGTTCAAATGCATGTGGAGAATTCAAAAAAGGAAATGGGATAAGGAAATAATTTTATTTGTGTATATTAATTAAAATGAAATATATTATTAAAATGAAGTATCTAAGAACTAGTTCATAATATAATTCTGTGACACATATTAATAAAGCCCCTTCTTCCTTTTAGGCAACATTCTAGGCACTGCTATGAATACATTACTAAGTTCA
Organism: Canis lupus dingo; assembly: GCF_003254725.2. Lineage (NCBI taxonomy): Eukaryota > Metazoa > Chordata > Mammalia > Carnivora > Canidae > Canis > Canis lupus. Next base: position 8,790,793 of record NC_064261.1, on the reverse strand, counting down.
TGTACCTTCTATTATACTTTGTGTAAATTGCGCATTCATGTATTATTTCTCTGTTCTGACCCTCCATATCCACTAATATAACAATTACATATAGTTTTAATTCAGTTGCTTGGTCCAAGATATTTTTTAAAACACACACACACATACACACACACACTCACTCACTCACTCACACAGAACAGCCCTGATTTTCTTCACTCATAATGGTCCAAACAAACAAACAAAAAAACAGATTGCTGAAACACTGCTTCATATACTTGCATAATTATAAATAACTTCAGAAAAATTGAGGATATGAAATAAATAGTAAAGGAAAAGTACTAAAGTGAGATTTTGGTTAAAACTGAAATAAATGGCAGAGTAAATAGAGAAAAGGAAAGCACTGTTGATTGTGCATAAAAGAGAAAAATGAGAAGGTAATGAAAGTTGATTGTTGATTGTTCTGGTTCCTGTGTGTTGCCTTCTGTAATGCATCTGCATGTCTTTTTCTGCTTTTATGATTTTAATTTCATTTCTATGCAGTATTGCTGAAGCACAGGCTTATCAATATCAATGAACTATTAGAACGCCTCTTTTGAATTACATTTTTTTCCAGAAACCTTTTCTAAACAGGAACAAGCCAGGTCTTTTGAATATTTCAAAAGATATATTAAGCAGTTACCAGGAAGCCGTACTTGTGCAGACTTTCAAAATAAAGAATAAAGTGTATTTTAATTTAATTAAATGAACATTTATTCATTTAGGATAATTTATAGGATAAGGAAGTAGCAAGACTAAAAGTAATTGAAAGACATTCAGAAACCAGGCTGTATTCATAAAGATTTTATGTATTTGGAAAAGAAGAAAATAAATTGTCAGCTAATTTATTTATTAACAATTCTAAATTCTATTAACAATTCTCAATTTACTAGAAAAATATGTAACCTATAGCTGTATAAATGTCCAATGACTTCTGATAAATCACTGAAATAAAAATTCAAATTGATATAATCTTATGAATTGATAAGTATTAAGTTGAGAACAGATAAGAATGAGAGGTAGGTCACCTCTTTCTCAGTAGAATTTTAGTTTTACTTTTTCATTTTAAGTATCTCTGACTGAAGGTTCTACTCACTGATGTAAGCAGGCATATCTCATACTTCTATTATCTCATTATATGGATTTTTTTTTATCCAAATGAAATATCAAAAAGATCATTTAATTCTATATAATAGAAAATAATATCACATTCATTTGGAATTTGATTACAGAAAACACAGGTGCTCAGTAGATCAGATCTGTATGTATGTTCCAACTGCTACTGGTGGGGTGATTCATCTTTTGTGGCTTACCTAACCTTTACTACTCATGTCCTTTTCTGCTTCTCCTATGTCCTTGGCTGAAGACCATTGATTGTCTCTTGAAATATCATGGAGAGAAAATGTTAACGTCCAGATAAGTTTATCTTATCATAGAAACATTTTCACTACATTTCCATTGAGGTATATCTTGCAAAGACATATGCTCCGGGGAAAGGTGATGGGACGCAAGTGTGCAAAAATAAATTCTGTGTCTGTACATGTGAAGGATTAGTTGGGTATAGAAGCTTGCTTAGAAGTTTGTACATGTTTGTCAGTCTATGTCTTCTCTTCCTTGTATATTCAAAATAAAACCAAACAAAATAAAACAAAACAAAACAAATGTGTCTTAGCAAAGGAAGTTAACTGGAGGACACATACAGAATTAAAGGAGTCAGAAAACTCCAGAAGTCACTAGACTAGTCACCTAAATCTGTAGGAGTTTGTCTAAACGATCAAATATTTTAAAATATAAATAGTCAAAATATAAAAGTCAGAATCTTTGATATTTGCTCACATGTGGGTTAGCAGGTGTGCTGATGCAATTTACAATCTGATACTTTAGAATATTATGTATTATTCCTTCACTTAAGTTTTCTTGTTTTGGTGTTTATTTCCTTGGCTCCTTTTACTGCTAACTTATAATGGGGCTCCAGACACTCACCATCATCTCTATAGACCACATATATAGCTAAATGAAAGTAAGCCAAAGTATAATAGAATTTGACATAATGTCATAAGAATAAATAATCACCCAAAATATCTATTAGTATGAATCTTTCTTAGTAAAATAGATCTGATTTTATTAATTAATAATGGGATTTGTCCTATTTCTTTCTCTCTAGCCAAATCTTCTCTTCCTTATTCCCCAAATAAATACTTAATATCCAAGCATTCAATATGATGCCATAATAACTTAGTGGATTATGTGTAAATCTTAACAAAGTTCATACTGCATGGATTTAAGAACTGCAGTACATCTAAAAGAAGGAAACTAATTTTGTAGATTTTGCTCATGAATTATGGTATTAAAAGTCTTTGTTTCAGAGTTAAAAATAAATGTAGATTTCTTATCAAGTAGACAAGTTGTTCTGGATGGGGAAAATTACCTAAAATTACATATATTAAACTCCTGTGGAATTTTCTGAAACAGTTCACAATAGTTCATAAAAATACAAATATACGAAGGATAATTTTGTTAGGCAGAAGTTTGTATCAAAACAGAACATATCCTTATCCAAGGAAAGAATAATACTTTCTCTAAGGACGGATGACTACTGTAGAATCAGTCCTAAACTCCTAATTTTTTTAGAAGAAAAATGTACCTTAGGATTCCAAACACTATAAATTAGAACTCTTTCAAATTCAGTTTCTCAGACCTCATGACCAAAGACTTATATACATATACTCAAATAGGATATAGGACTCTGCATCTTTAAAAAAAGATCCATATGATAAGAACAGCAGTGGTTTGTGATCCATGTTTTGTAAAGCATTACAAGTATTTGGTTTCCTTGCATTCTTTTTTTTTTTTTTTTTTGGAAAGTGCCTGGGTTGTTAAAATTCAGACCTCTAAATGTTTGATGCTATAAAGTATAGCTCCTGGGTTGTGGGTAAAGAAAAGAAGACAACTGATCAAGTGTCCTTCATTTGGTGTCACAGAATTGCATATTCCCTCGCCCTGACATCAAATTTGGCCTTTAAAAGATGCATAAATATGTTTATGAGTGCTCTGGGCATATCAACATCAAATTCCTGCCTCATTTAAGTTGTTTAGCAAGAGTGAAACATACTAGAACTTTCAAAATTAAATATTTCATAAGAATAAAGATACATATATCTTTAAGAATTCTAAACAATTCTAAATGGGTGACGGGCACTGAGGGGGGCACTTGATGGGATGAGCACTGGGTGTTATTCTGTATGTTGGCAAATTGAACACCAATAAAAAATAAATTTATTATTTAAAAATAAATAATTAAAAAAGAAAAAGAAAAAAAGAATTCTAAATAATGTTGAGCAATTTGCAGTTGATGATCTGTACTGATCACAAACAAATGTTTATCCTGTACAATATGGGGATTCACTATAAAGTAAGGAACTTATCTGGTGGTCTTAGACATAGCTCTTGGTCCCCCAACTATGTGAATCACCTGTGCATTGTTAACACAGAGACAACTCACAACATTGCATCATTCAGAGAATTGTAACAGTATTTCTCAGAGTATAGAACCAGTTTCAGGAATGACATGCAAAATGCTTAGAAGTCTTCACTCCTGTCCTCATGAGAAGAATAGTGAATATACGGAGTCAACAAATTTTCTTAATTCCATTAGAAGATTGAGTTGCAGAAAAATGCCCCTCAAACTGGAGAGATAGGCAAATACAAAGAACCCTGGCTTACCAGGAAGAGAAAACATTGCGAGAGCCAGAACTGAAAGTAACACTCAGAGGTTAATTAACTAATTGTTGGGTACTGGCCCTCCACTAGTTTGAGAAGTAAAAGTTCCTAGAGGCTGAGCCTGAGGAGATACCCCCCATTTTTGTTACTTCTCCTTCCCGGAGTCTTCTAGTATTCTTAAGGTGAAGCTCAAGGAAAAATTCATTCCTGCTCTAGCAAGGTGACTGGAAAAGTAGATATCTTGTTATTGCCCAGAGTTCTCTATACTCTTCAACCAAGGAAAGACTATTTTACCAGAGCTTAACCAACCTAGAAAAAGGATAATATCTAACTCCAGCCATCACTAGTCCTCCATTAATTAAGGACTAAATAAAGGTAAGATGCATTGGTGAGGATCACAGCCCAGGGGTACAGGCTCATTAGGTGTGAGATCACATCATAGAATTATAGAACACTTCCTCTTTCCCCCAACATTTCATTAATAGAGTCCATTTACCTCAATTCTCTTACCTGATACATCATGTGTAGCTTTTAATAAAAATTACAAGGCATGCTGAAAAGCAAAACAACAGTCTGAAGAGACAAAGCAAGCAACAGAACCAGGATCAAGTGGCAAGGGTTTTGAAATGATCAAATGGGTTTTTGAAACACTGAATAATTTACTAAGGATGCTAATGTAAAAAGTGGACAACATACAAAGAGACATGGGTAGTATAAGCAACTTTAAGAAAGAATAAAAAAGAAAGGTAGAAATAAAAACATTGTAACAGAAATGAAGAATACTTTTTGTAAGATTGACAGGAGATTGGAAAGAGTGAAGGAAAGAAAAATTGAGGTTGAATATACATCAATAGAAATACCCCAAACTGGGACACCTGGGTGGCCAGGGGATGAGTTTCTGCCTTTAACTGAGGGCGTGATCCTGGAGTTCAGGGAGGCTGCTGCTCCCTTTGAGGAGCCTGCTTCTCCCTCTGCCTATGTCTCAGCCTCTCTCTGTGTCTCTCATGAATAAATAAATAAAATCTTTTAAAAAAGAAACATCTCAAACTAAAAATAAAAGAGAAAAGAAATGAAATAATCGGAGATGGATAAAAGAATATCCAAAAAATGCTAGACAACTTCAAAAAGTATAACACATGCACAATGATAATAGATAGAGAAGGGAGACAGAAACAAAATATTTAAGGTAAATGGTTAAGAATTTTCCAAAGTTAAAAAAAAAAATAAATAAATAAAATAAAATAAAATAAAAAAAAAAGAATTTTCCAAAGTTAATAACAGAAAACAAATCACAGATCCAGGAAGCTCAGAGAAATATGCCTAATTTATAAACAAAACTTCATGATTAGTATGTATTTACAGGGAAAAAAAAGAGCAAATAATAGGGTTTGGATACTATCCACAGCTTTAGGCCTCCACTGGATGTCTTGGAATATATGACTCATGGATAAAGGAGGATCACTGTACAGCATTAAATGCTTATTTTAGAGAAGAAAAAAAATGTATCAAATCCATAATTGAAGCTTTCATCTTAAGAAACTAGAAAAAAGATTAAATCAAAAACAAGAAGATGAAAGAAAATAATAAGAAATCAATGACATTGAGAAGAAAAAAATAGATAAAAATTAATGGAACCAGATTTGGTTCTATGAGAAGATTGATAAAATTGAAATACCTCTTAGGTGCCTGGATGGCTCCGTTGGTTAAGTGTCTGCCTTTAGGCTCAGATCGTGATCCTGGTGTCCTACGATCAAGCCCACGATGGGCTCCCTGCTCAGCGAGGAATCTGCTTCTCCCTCTCTCTCTTCCTCCCCATTGCTCATGTTTTCTCTCTCATGCACGCTCTCTCTCTATATATAATATAAAAAGATTTTTTAAAAATTGAATATCTCTAGACAGACAATGAAAAAGGGAGAAAACACAAATTATGCATGTCAGGAATCAAAGAGGGGATTTCACTACAGATCCCATGGACATTAAGAAGATGAAAAAGAAGCAGTAACAACTCTATGACCAGTTACATGGCCCAATCTACTAAAGTTGAATTCATAGTTTGAACTATCCCAACAAAGAAAACTAGTTCTGGATGGTTTCATTAGTGAATTCTATTATTTGAAGAAGAAATAATAGCAATTCTACACCATCTCTTTCAGAAAACAAAAGAAAAATACTCCTCAACCCATTTTTTGAGGTCAGCATTACCCCGATATCAAATTGGACAAGCACATTGAAGAGAACCATAAAACCATTGAACCATAAAACCAAGACAATTTAATGGAGAAAGAATAGACTTCTTTTCATGAAATAGAGTTGATACAGTTGGATATCTGCATGTCAAAGAATTAATTTGGACAACCCTTTTATGCCATACACAAAAATTAACTCAAAATGGATCATGCACTTAAATAGAAGAACTAAAACTACACTTTTGGGAGAAGATATAGAGGAAAAGAATATACATATATAAAGAAACATTTCTTCCAGGAAAATATACAAATAGCAAATAAACACATAAAAAGATGATCCACATCTTTAGTCATTGGGGAAATGTAACCAAATCACAATGCGATACTATTTTATACCCACTGTGATGGCTATAAGAATGAGAAAGACAGGTAATAACAAGTGATGCTGAGGATGTGGAAAAACTAGAATGCTCTCCTTGCAGCTTTTATGGAAAATAGTTTGGCTGTTCCTCAAAATGGTAAGCATAGAGCTAACATATGACTCAGCAACTCTATCCCTAGATATATAACCAAAAGAACTGAAAATACATGTCCACTCAAAAACTTGTTCACAAATATTCATAGCAGGTTTATTCATGATAGTGAAAAGGTAAAAATAATTGTCCATCAACTAATAAATAAACATACATTCACAGAGTTAGATATTATTTAGCAATAGAAAGGAATGAAGTAATGTTAACATGCAACAAGGTGAATAACCTTGAAGACATCATGCTCAGTGAAAGTAGCTAGCCACAGAAGACCATATAATATATGATTCCATGTATATAACATGTCTAAAATAGACAGATCTATAGACACAGAAAGTAAATTAGTGGTTGCTAGATCTGAGATGTGCGTAATTGCTAATGTGCATGGGATTTTTGGGGGGGTGTTAAATGCTCTAAACTTAGATTGTGGCGTGGTCACACAACACTGTGAATATAATACAAAAACATTGAATTGTATAATTCTTATTGGCAAATTTTATGGTATATGATTTATAGATTTAGACATTTAAATATGTCTAAATCTTTTTAATTATTATAGATTATAGACATTTACAGATGTTTAAAAAAAAACTATGGTAAATAATACTACCTTGAAGCATAGTAATAAGAAAAGCAAACTACTCCGGGGATTTATTCTTTAACATTAGTTGTCCTTACTTATTTTTTTGCATTGCAAAGGGGCTCAGAAATAATTTACTGTAACTTCCTACTTTTATAATAAGAAAACTAAGGCCTAAGGGTTTACTTAACTTGCACAAAATATTTTTTATCAGCATACAAACTTATTTGAATTCAAAATAATATGGTTATATTTAGAATAATGTGATAAATAATTAAAACAAATATCAATCATGGTTCTGAAACAGTTCTAAAGATGTCATTCTCTTGAAGTGAAAAAAAATAGTAAGAATTCATAAGGAAGGGTCAATATAAAAAACAATTTTGCTGAGTATTGGGAGTTGTTACAAGAGGGACAAAACTAAGATAATATAACAGAGTCCAAATTATGAAACACTGCAGCAAGGAATTCTCCTGCTTTCTCAACTCCCTGGAAAATAAATCAGTAACCTTTGTAAAGCAAGCATACCACCTTGTTTAGCAGGACAAACTCCCTGAGGGCCACAGGTAGCAATTCACTAAACTTCCTATTTTTCTAACTCCTTTCTTTACATCAATTTCTATTCTTTAAGACAGATTTCATCCTGTTGCAAAAATATGTTTTTATATGTAAATTGGAGTAAGTAATATCCTGACTGAAGTATGAAATGATTTGGTTGACAATACTCAGGGATCACTCTTGAAAAAGGTCAATCAGTAGTTAACAGAGATGATTAGTGGCTTGCAAAAAAAAAAAAAAAAAAAAAAAATCAGATAATACCTGTTTGCTAAATAGATTAAAAAAAAAAAAACAGTGAAAAATTCTAGAGTTTACTGGGACCTAGACAATCAACAGCAGACAAGTGACCTTTGATTAAACCCATTTACTTGGGTAGCGAGCTAAAAGGAGGCTTCAAGATAGAGTTTGATATCCAACAGTGTTCACAGCCAAAGGGCAAACTCAAAAGGCCTCCTCCTCTCATAGAAATTGGAAGATGCAGGAAAAGTCTTTCTCTGAGTAACCCTTTGCACACATCATCCTGTAGACCTGGGCTTGACTGTCCAGAAGGATTAGGTGCTGGTGGCAGCCTTGTGCTAACCCCAGATTCTTAGCCATGAGTGTTGCTCCAAATCTACCTAATAGTTACTAGCAGATGGAATTCCATCCATCATCCCAGGCACAGGGTTGTGTCACTTGACCAACACCATCCTGAGCTCATATTTAGGATTTTAGCGAACAGTTTTGAGTCAAGCCCTACCCGGATTTCAAGATCCGTAGCTTTAGCAGGTCCAGTCATACTGGTAGTGAACATCATGTTGTTGCAGATCTTTGCAGCCTACATGGTCCCTACAGCTCCATATTAAACCACATTGGAGCACATGCACCCCAGTGACTCTCTTGCACAGCAACAAATTTATCTTCTACTTCTCTCACCATAAACGAGTTTCCCAAATGGACCAGCTCCCACACCATCAGAAACAGGGATATCCATGAAAATGCTCCCATTTTCTCCATTTCTTTGGCCAACTCTTTTGAACCTGTAGGATCCATAGTGCTAAAATCTATTAATAGCCTTCTTCTTCTTGTTCTTCTTCTTGTTCTTCTTGTTCTTCTTGTTCTTGTTCTTGTTCTTGTTCTCGTTCTTGTTCTTGTTCTTCTTCTTCTTTGAATTTCATTTGCTCAGAGTAAGCTTCTCTTGCATTGATACTGGCAGGCAACATTGTAATAATGTCAGCTTTTTCAGCTAATCTGCTAGGGAAGACTACCGTTCACTGCCATCTGGATACTGCCTGTAGCATCAGGGAACCTATCATAAATAATGAATAGATAGAATGAGATTTTTTTAAAGATTTTATTTATTTATTTGAGAGGGATAACAAGAGAGTGTGACAGAGAGCACAAGTGGCATGGAGAAGCAGCCTCCCCACTGAGCAGGGAGCCCAAGGCTGGGATAGATCCCAGGACCCCTGGATCATGACCTGAGGGGAGGGCCAACACTTACCAGACTGAGCCACCCTGACACCTCAGCCATGAGGTTTTTTTTTTTTTTTTTTTTTTTTTTGCCATTAAATAACCCATGTTGCCCTGTCCAATGAATCCAACTGGAGTCTTAGAAGCCATTGACCTAGAACACAGAGCTGCCAGGCGCTGCCTGTAGGGTGGGGATGCTCCAATACCAGACTCTGGAGGCTGCTCCATAAAGCACAGCGATTTTGAGGTTAGCATGTCCTCCCAGCCTCACCTCCCCTTTGTGACTTTCAGACTCTGCCTCCTGGCTTGCCCACTGACTGCTTGCATAAGCTATTAAAAGCAAAGCCTACTCACATCATTGTTGTGTAGATTAAATTTGGCAAAGCTACTTTTAATCTACAAACTGCTATATCAGTATATGATATATATTATGTTACATGTTGTATATAATATACAATAATATAGAATGTTTTATTATTATTTATGACTTCATTAGAGTGAAGTCTAACTTGTTTAATATTCATCATTTTGAAACAAGAATAAATTATGACATGTGAATTGATAAAATTTCAATTTATATTCTTATCCCAAGCTGTTTGCTTCCTGTCTCTACTGTGAACTTTTTCTAGTGTTTGGAGAGTTTCTTAGTAGCAACTTTGGGGATAGAGTATTATTTGATCATTTTAAATTATATTTTTAGAAGGAAATAAACCCTCTCTGGGTTTAAGATAATATAAAAATCAAAATCAATAGAGAATATATTAGTCTGGGATTGGTTTTGAAAGTTCTCATATGGATCAGGGGGTCAGAGCACTGAATTGAGTCTCCTCTCCTTAATGGGTTTTCCCTTATATTATTTAAAGTACTCAAAGAGAATTAATCCTTGTTGTGGAGAACATTAAAGGAATAGATCAATTTTTCCCTCAAAGGAGTTTTCAAATAACCCATATGACCTTTGCCTTTTTGATTGTTCAAATCCTAAGATATCTTAGTATGTCTCTTGAGATTTCTTTTTTTTCTTCTTCTTTTTCAATATTTGTGTGAGGCGTTGGTTTTTGCCTGGGGCAAGAACCTGATAGAGGAGAAATAGGAATGTTTTAAAAGCACAAGAATCTAACATGCATTTTTTAAATCAAACCTTTAAAAAGGTATTTTCTCCTTAAAGAAAGATGAATCTAGGGAGAAAATTTGAAGGACTTGAAAATTGCAAAAATTAAACTATAAGTATTTCAAAAAAATGTCTGTCTGTATTCAAGTCTCTATTTGACTACAACAATGACCACTTTCCCTATTTCCCTGAAGAAAAATTTCCTCAATTTTGCTTTATTTAATCCAGGAAATATATGTACATTCTTACAAATATGAACATACTCCTGCTGAAATCACTTTTCTAGCACTCATAAAGAGATACATTATTTCATTAAATCATCTGTCTAGGTGCTTTTTCCATATTAAGAAAAAAAATCCTCTAGTTGATTGAAACTTGGCCAAGCCTATCTATCCTCCTTTCAGAAAGATCACTAAGGAATTTAATGTCATATTTTTTATTCCCAATCATAATTGAAGAGGTAATCTGTTACTGAGTTTGATATCCTTTAATTTCTTTTTTTAAGATTTTATTTATTTATTCATGAGAGACACACAGAGAGAGGTAGAGACTCAGGCAGAGGGAGAAGCAGGCTCCCCGCAGGGAATCCAATGTGGGACTCCATACTAGGACCCCAGGATCATGAGCCAAACACAGATGCTCAACCAACTGAGCCACCCAGGTATTCCCTGGTATTATTTAATTTCCACTCTTATTTTATTTACTCTATATCCATCATGCTAGAGTGGAGAGTTTTGAGGCAATCGAGTACAATTTGAAAAATGACATAGGGTTAACAGAGACTGCAAAAATTTTGAGTGATTCTTCATTAGAGATAACTTTTAAAAAAGAAATAAAGTTATTAAAATGATATAGCCCTTCTCAAAAATTATTTTTAAAATACTATGTTTTTATACTTCCTATTCAAAAAATTCCAAATCTGGGCAGCCCAGGTAGCACAGCGGTTTAGCACTGTCTTCAGCCAAGGGAGTGACCCCAGGGAACTGGGATCGAGTCCCACGTCAGGCTCCCTGCATGGAGCCTGCTTCTCCCTCTGCCTGTGTCTCTGCCCCCCTCCCCTCTCTGTTTCTCTCATGAATAAATAAATAAAATCTTTTTAAAAAATTCAAGTCTAATATGCAAATAGCGGAATTATATTATTTTTACTTAAGATCCAATTCATGAATACCTTTGTGCTAGGAATTACTACTGTACCTATGTCACCTGCAGGACTGCCTGACTCCTAATTGGTAAACTTCCTTCTTTCTTGGAAAAACACACATTATATTCCATTATTATCCTTTTGAAGTCTTTATGATCTGTAGTGACATCCACTTTCACTTCTGATATTGGTCATCTGTGTCTTGTATTTTCTCAATTTGGCCAGAGGCAAATTAATTCTATTAATTGTGTCAGTCTGGGTCCTCCTAAAAGCAAACACCAGATAGGATTTGTTGCTCAAAGGAGTTACTATGGAAATGTCTGAAAATTATAAAAGGGGAGAAGGGGACAGAAATCAGATGGGAAAATTTCCAGACAACAATGCAAATATGACAGCTGTGAAAAGAGGGGAAAATAAAGGAAGAATTGGATGGGGAGACCCTCTGACACAGCATGGTTCTGAGAAAGTTTCGACCATAGCAATGGTTTTCCCCATTAAAGGAATCCTGTGTTAGGAATGGGCCAGGATTAGTACCCTGGCTTTGCCTTTTCTTTGAATGGTTCCAGAGCAGTCGCCTACCAATGGAGCTAAGACATCTGTCAATGATACTCTTCATATCACATTTCTCTTGAAAGGGATCTGAGTAGAACATTTCCATGGGTGTCATAGTCTATAGCTTGCACGAAAAAGATACACATATTCATGTAGTCTTCCATGGATCCTGTCCATCTGTCTTCCAGAGGAGAAGCTGAGTAGAATGAAGTTAGTAAAATAAATTACAGCTCCTATACCAGGTGGTCTTGGAGCCACAGCTCATACCTCATTTTCTAATTCCTACTACATTCTGATCTCCCTTCATCCTCATCTATCATTTTGGCAAATCTTCATGACTTCCCAGATGACATGACTCAGATTCCTATTCCCCCTAGTCATCATACTGCCTCCTTGGGCGAAGTTACTGTGCATGTTCATTTACCATTATAAACAGGCAAAGGAAAACTAAGAAGCATCTAAGTAGATAACTTGTGTTTTATATTTCTCTTTGATTCCATTCGCAAAACCAGTGCAACCTCCTTCTGTTGATCGGGGCCAATTACTTTTTCTAAGGTAGTGTGATTCTTTTCTTACTTGCTGTTTCTGGAAAACCAGAAGTCCAAACTCTCCTGTAGTGGTGATGTTTTTCAGTTCAAAGAAATCATTGCAGTGTTCTTTGAAAAGAGACCTCTTTGTGGATGAAAATTGCCAACCCCAGGTTTTGGGTCAAGAAGCAAAAAAATCCTCAGCAGGTCATGAAGAGTGATGGCACCTGGGACCACTCTTATTTCCACTGATTAGTACTCTACCTACGGATTCTTCCTATGGGGGAAACAGCTCCATATAGAGTTCTCTGATTTAATGTATATACTGCTTCCTGAAGAACGATATACATTCTCTCAGAGCATTGCTTCTGAATTGTTGCTTTAGCTGTGCTTTCACTAGGCTATTCCACGGCTCACTGAGGCTGATTGTTCTGTAGAGTGCATGGCCATGGAACCACTTCCACACCTCCTTATCTATGAATTTAGTCCTCACTGAATGCTATATTGTGTGGGATTTCATACCTGTGGATCAGGTCTTTTGTCAACACCAATATGTCAGTACTTGCTGAGGTTCTGCAGACAGATTTGAAAACCCATACCCAGAGTAGGTGTCTTTCCCTGGGAGGAAAACCAAAACAAAACAAAACAAAACACCGAGCCTTACAGGATGAAAGGGTCCCAACTTAGTCAATTTACCACCAATGGACTTGCTGATCTTGAGCAATAGAACCATGTCCCAGGACTCAGTTCAGGTTTCTGTCACTGGTGGGTTGGACATTCCAAGGCAACAGTAGCTGGATAGGTAGGTAGATAGGTAAGATAGACAGGCAAACCTTGGTAAGTAGAAGTCTATGCTGTTCAGTTCACATGTAGCTTCTATCTTTGCTACTGTGGCAAGACTATTTATGTGCCCACTGTGTTGTCCTGTGGCGGCTAATAACAAAGCAAGGCCAGGGTAGGCTGTTCAAGTCACTTTGGTTGGTTAGTGCCTATGCCATGGTGGATATTTTCTGGTAGGTATAAATGCATCTGTCCACATACCTTAAACCCAAAACCTCTTGTCTCCATTCTTATCATACTGTTCCTTCCAGACCCCAGACCACCCAGTCTGGCCATACGGGGCAAAACTATACACAATATTATTCTGATTCTAACTCTTTCTGGTTCTGTTTCCTCATATAAATAGAAAAGAATAAACACATTGAACAAATGAGCAACTGCATATAATGTACTGGGGTCTTATTAATCTGCTCTAGCAACTATGCAGCTTCTAGTAGAGGAGCTGCAATTAGGGCCACAGTTTGGTTGAGTTTGCAGTAGTCTACAGTATTCCCTAAAATTCATTGGGTTGAATTTGATTTTAGATGTAAAAATGTAGGGATCACCAACCCTGTATCCTTTATCCTTTAGCTCCATAATGGTAGCACTAATCTCTGGCATTTTCTTAATCCTGGGATGGATATATATATATATATATATATATATATATAGAGAGAGAGAGAGAGAGAGAGAAGAGAGAGAGAGAGAGAGAGAGAGATCCCATAGGTATAATATATATAGATAAATATTTGTATTATATATAAAATAATTTATATATTTTACTAAATATTTATTTATTTAAAGACTTTTTTTTTTTTCTTTTAGAGAGAGAGGGAGTGAGAGTGGGGGATTGGAGAGGCAGAGAGAAAATCTCAAGCAGACTCCATGCTGAACTTTGAGCTTGATGAGTAGATCAAGCTTACCACCCTGAAATCATGACCTGAGGCAAAACCAAGGGTTGGATGCTTAACCAACTGAGCCACCCAGGTAGCTCTTTATTAAATATTTATATTATTTACTATTTTGAATAGGTGGGCAATATCAGGGGTTTCCATTTGTCTTCCCTCCCCCATGTTATCTTTTATCCAATATGTGAAGGACCCCATGTGGTTGTTACTCTATTTCTACCAAGCCCAATGATAGATTCAGAGAATAGGGAAACGACCACTGGGTGGGTCTGAAAACCTTGTGGAGCCACTGTAAGCTGAACTCTAGTCAGCACTTCATTTATTACATGGCCTCAATAAGCCCTCCCTCTAAAAGTGGGGCCGTGATGATACTTCAGTTCTCCTGGTTTTAATGTCAACTAGTATTTATGCCCTTTAGCCATCAAAATGTTGGGGTATGCCTTTCCCCAGGGTGTAGTCACCTGGTAAATGACCATTAGTCCTTCTCGGGGGAAACTAGGGAAACAATACAAGATGTAATACTGGAGAAACATTCTGATTATAATACAGTAAATAATTACAGTAAATAATTATTGTGGGGGCTCCAGGGACCCTACAACCATTTTAGCCAATGGGTTCCAAATCAAAAAACAGTTTTGTTTTGTTTTGTTTTGTTTTTTAATAAAGCAAATCCTCTGGCATTCTCTGCTGGGAAGTATATATTTTTTTTCTTTAAGATTTTTATTTATTTGTTTGAGAGAGAGAAAGAAAGAGAAAGAGAGAGAGAATGAAAGCACAAGAAGGGGGATGGGAGGAGGGACAGCCAAGCAGGCAGCCCAATACCGCCTTGGTCCTAGAGGTCTGTGAATTGATTAAGAGATGTTTGTTTGTTTGTTTGTTTAATCAGGGCAATCGCTCTTAATTTCCTGCTCGTCCATTCTTCCCTTGTGATTGGAAATTCCAGTATGTCCATTTTCCTCAGCTTTTCCCAAACCCTTGCCTTTATCTCCTGCCAAAGTGATGTCCAGTCCTATCACTTTATCTCCTGCCAAAGTGACGTCCAGTCCTATCAGTCAGCGTGAACCACTGCATTTTCCAGGTTTCTAAGAACTACCCCAGCAAGGAGTACATCCCATCACTCAGAGTCCTGACAGCAACCTGAGACATGACTCCTGAGTAAGAATTTCTTATTTATCATCTATCTTATATTTAGCCCTCTGGATCAATCATTCTCATGTTCAACCCCAAGAATACATCTTGGACTCCTACCAGTAGATGGTAGCTAATTCTTGTAGCTCCACCAAGGGGTAAAATTTCTTTTCTCCCTTATCAGACTCAGCATATTCCAGTGGGTTATCCTGGGTTCTAACCATTCTTATTGTCAAATAAGCCAGGAGAGGAGGTAAAAGTTTCCTAAGGGACAACTGTTGCTATCTAGAAGAGAAGGAGGGATAGTTCTAACTATGGAGGGAAGGGCTTCCTCTAAAAGTCTCATTGTTCAAGGAAATCTTACAAAACCAAAATCTTTGGAGACATCTACCTAAGTATCCCCGCTCTATATTTCAAGCTGTCTACTTTCTCTCTCATAGCCCTGACCTTAGCATTAAAGACCTGACCAATCAGAGTACTTTAATGTTTCTAGATCTCTACACTTGTATCAGATCTTCAGTGATCTTTGGAATTGTATCTGCTTTTTCACTGAGGGAGATAAGGCCCACTTTATAGGATGCCAAAGAAATCCTCTGGGCCTCACACTTTTATTATTTGTTTAGTGCACCTCATTTCTCATTGCAGAGGGTGCCAGTTAGGACTGTACTATTTGTGTAAGCACTGCTTTTCCTGCATCTTTTAAATGCCTGAATCACTGCATCAGAGAGGGTGTTCCCTTCCACCAGTACATTTCTCCAAGTCAAAAGTTCTGAAATCTTCAGCAATCAGACCATCAGTGCCAGAAACTCTCAATATTACAAATAAAATTTTGTATGGGTCCTCCTTGCCAGCCAGCCAGAGAGAGAGCCAAGTCCCAAACTTCTCTTACCTCTCATTTTCTTGCAGGACTGACGGTATTGCCAAAGCTGAGTGGGAATAACTACGCAAAAGATTTATTGAGGGGAATGGTCATGAAAGATAAAACAAGAGGGAGCAGGAGAAGTTATTTAACTTTTAAAGTTTATTAAAAACAGATATATGGTCCCCACATGATCTATATTGGTAATATAACATTTGCTCTTGAAAGAGTAATTATTATGCTCTTGTTAGATGCAGTGTTCTATAAATATCAGCTAAGTTACTTGACAGTGCTTAAATTTTCTATCTTACTGATTTTATTTTTGTTTTTCTGTAAACTACTTAGAGAAGAATGTTAAAATCCTACCTATTATTAAAAGCTTGTTCATTCCTCTCTTTAATTTTGTCCATTTTGCTTCATGTGTTCTAAAGTTCTGTTTTAGAAACATACACAATTTATGTTTGGTAGCTATTGAAATACAGTGTGAAACTAATAATGATTTTAAGAGACAAGGTTGTTTTGATATCGCAAAAAAAAATATTTTAGTAGTTTACATTCTCATTATTAAAACAGTTAGACACTGACCTTCTTTATTACTTTCAGGGAGAGGATATTTCCTGTCTATAGCACAATGTTTGATGTCTAATATATCATCCCTGTGAACTATCAGGATTACTATTGTAACATTTACAAATCTTACATTTTTGACCTTTTAAGCTAACTTAGATTTTTGCCTAGGGGCCTATAGAATAAATGTTAAGTATAGGTTTATGCAAATATGCACATTAGTTGGCAAGTTAAATGTTAAAATGATGCTTTGAGAGTGGAAAAAGACAAAATCTAAGAAAATATGATAAAATTTATCAAGCTTATAAAGTTGGATGTATTTACTTTAGTTTTGTTATTTTTTTCAGAGTTAACCTGAGAATTATTATCATGTGAATAAATATAGATGATCAATATCAGCAAATGTTAATACCTTAGAATACTTACTTTTATTAAGTTTGTGCTCAGTTTTTAAATGAAGAATGTATATTCTTCAATAGCAATGTTAACTTTTATTTTACATCTAAAGAAATAAAGCAATAGGTAATATTTTGGAATATTACTTCCATGCAGTAATTCAGTACATCAAGCAAATATCAAAGCTAAAGACTTCCTTTTCACAGCAACATTTTACATTGCAACTTGGAAGAGGGAACAATGTTCAAAAAATTATACTTTCATCATAGTTTCATAGAAAAAAAAGTTTAATATTCAAATAATTGAAGAAATAAATATCAACTAGAATAATAAAATACTAGTTATTTTTTGCATTCCTAAGTACATTTTGGAATTTTTCCTGTAAATAATTATGAAGAATACCAATAAAAATATTTCAAACTTTTGAGAACATTAGTGCTCAGTGAGTTTTATTTATTCTCTTTTAAATGCTTGTCTAATTTTTTCTCTACCGAAAATCAGTAGATGTTTGGATGTTTTATTACAGGGAATATCCAAACAGAAGAGGAAAAGTGATGTTTGACTGGATTGGAGGCATATTTAGATCAAGAGAAATTAAGTTCTTCATATGTTGTCCTCACAACTCCCTCTGAAAAACTTAAATTCCACCAAAAAAAAAAAAAAAAAGTGTATGGCTCTCATTGTATATAAATAGTAGCCAGTTTGATTTTTCTTTGTATTACAGTGGAAACTAAAACCTATAATATCGCCAACAGGAATATGGGAAAACTACATCTTAGCATATGAACAACAGTGTTTTTCTCATCAAAGAAGTAATAGGGTAGCATTCATGCTTCATTTGGAATAAAAGTAAAGTATTAAGACAAAGAGATTTATTCTATGAATTAGGTGGCAGAGAGTTCTCTCTGAGCTAAAAATAAACCTTAAATTCTTGGGAGATAATTTGGTGAGAAGAGTTTTGCATAAAAAAGTAGTATTCTTTTGGCATTTGAAATAGTATTATTTGCTAAATTTATAAGTATGCCATGAATGAGAGTAATAGATATTTCTCTCCTAATATGCAGTATATATAATCTCTTCATATTTCATTTCCTTCATAACTAAATTAAGCAACAGAATGTTTTACATTGGAAATAAATAGAATTATTCTGGTTTTGTTGTTGTTGTTATTGAATACCTCAAAGTTACTAAAATTGAGTTATTTTTAGAAATGAATTTAATTTCCAGTACTAAAAGCTTTGGGAAAGGCTGCTTTCTGGAAAAATCTATTGTTTTTTATCCTAAGTTGTTTTTATCTTGTCAACTATAGTCCATAGTTAATTTTCCCAACTCTGGACTAGTCATTGTTTGAATTAAGAATGCTGGTGAATAATCTCAATTGCAGTGCCAGTTAATAAGTCATTTCTTGCTGAAGTAGACCATGTAAGGCTTAAAATCTTGTCTTTAGCATGATACATTATCATAAGGTCATATTCACCTTTTAAAAGATTGATGACACTACTCTGAAAGACACTAGTGGAGTTAGGTTTAGTTTTATGGCCAAACATTCTGATGTGACTTTCACCCAATCAAACACAGACACAGAGAGAAATGACTTAGAAATGATATAATGGAAAGACATTTCAAATTTGTGACCTAAAACAGTCACTGTGATGCTACTTATGTCATATTTCATGTTAGAGGAGTTATATGTAAAATCGGTTGGCTCTACAAAAATCATAAATGTATCAAAGATATAATATTCTGATCTATGTTATTCAATTAAGCTTAGCAAGGACTACCTTTCCATTTTCATGACAAAATAAATCAAATAAATGGTATGTGGGAGTGCCTGCTTGGTCAATTTCTGCTACAAGTTTATTTGAATCTTTGTTAGTTTTAGAGAGCTCCTTTAGTTGAAAAAGCACCTTTTACAATCATGAACTAATCAGTATCCCTCTTATTTTTATAATTTTAAACTTTGAAAAGGATTATCTGGAAAAATAATATCACTTTTAATAATCATGATAGAAATTCTATTATGTGGAAGTATTAATAAGTGAAAAAGCTGAGATAGCATCTTCTTATTAAAATAGCTTACCCCCGTCTGCAACTTTAATATATTCTTTTCTCCTTGCCATGATTGAAGTTGGCAGTATTAAGACCAATTGTGCATAGGGCCAGCCGAATTAGCGACAGGAGGCAATTAGATTTGACCAGATCAACTAGAAATTTTCATAAATTTTTGTCAGTTTATAATAATGAATAAACCTGTGTGAGCATTCAAAGAAAAATGTTGACACAAGAAAAATATTTACATTTTAATATGCTGGAAATTCCCAATGAAATTATTCAAGCCTCGTTTCATCTCTTATATTTATTTTTGTATGGGAGACTGAAAAAGCTCCACAAACTAAAAATGCCTGTTGATGTCTCCTGAGAATAGGGACTAGTGATTTCTGACTTTGCTGTGGCATTCGTGTGTTGACAGACTTTATCCTGTTGCTTTCTTTTCAGATTAATTTTTTACCCAAGTAGAATATACTTTTTAAATGTGCAAGTTAAATAATGGAGAAATGCAAATACTGTATATATATGATTTTTTTCTTCCACATACATTCTCAAACTCCACAATTTTAAAAAATAGTTTATTTAAATTCAATTTGCCAACAGATAGTATAACACCCAGTGCTCATCCCATCAAGTGCCCCCTTCAGTGCCCATCATCCAGTCATCCCATCCTCCCTCCCTCCTCCCTTTCCACAACCCTTTGTTTCCCAGAGTTAGGAGTCTCTCATGATTTGTTTTCCTCTCTGATTTTTCCCCACTCAGTTTTCCTCCTTCCCTTATGGTCCCTTTCACTATTTCTTATATTCTACATATGAGTGAAACCATATGATGATTGTCTTTGTTCGATTGACTTATTTCACTCAGCATAATACCCTCCAGTTCCATCCACATGGAAGCAAATGATAGGTGTTCATCCTTTCTGCTGGCTGAGGAATATCCCATTGTATATATAGACCACATCTTCTTTATCCATTTATCTGTCAAAGGACATCATGGCTTCTTTCATAGTTTGGCTCTTGTGGACATTGTTATTATGAACATGGGGGTCCAACTCCACAATTTTTTATACCTTATGGGCACATAGAGTATTTTTCAATACGAAATTTTTGAATGAGTAGACTGACCAAGGAATCCTTGATGCCTCTTCTCTCTAATCGTATGCCTAATCCATTAGTCAGTTCTGTTGTTCTACTTTTAAAATATTTCTCGACAAAAATTTTAGCATCACTAAAATTTACCACTAGCACCGATTCAAAGCTATCATTCACTTTTGACAGGACAGCTCAATACCTATCATCTGGTTTTCTGGCTTCCTGCTTACCAGCCTCTCTTTTTATTTTATTTTTCAATTTTTTGGAGACTTATTTATTTATTTGAGAGGGAAAGAGAGAGAGCATGGGGGAGGGGCAAAGAGAGAGGGAAAGAATCTCAAGCAGACTTCACACTGACTGTGGAGCTGGACAGGGGGCTCCATCTCACAACCCTGAGATCATGACCTGAGCTGAAATAAAAAATCACACACCTAACTGAGCCACTCAGGTGTGCCCCCAACCTCACTAACTGCAAATAGAATTATGTTATCATTCAATGATCTCCATCCTTCTCTGCCTCCATCTAGAAGCAGGACTCAGAATCCTTATTTTGTTCTACAAATCTTATAACCTGAATCCTGGCTCACCTTCGACCTCTTTTCTTGCCAATCTCCCTCTCTGCTCCCTTGTTTTTTGTGCACCGCCTCTATGTTTCTTGAACACATCAAGTACACTCCCACATCTAGGCCTCCACAATTACCGTCCCGTTTACCTGAAGCCTTCTTCATACTGATTTCAGCTCATTTACCATCTGTGCTCAAAAAACTTTTCCTGAACATACTATCTAAAATGCCAAGCCTAGTCACTTTTGATTCTTTTAGGTTATTTTTTTAAACGTTGTAACTGATATTTCTTTATATGTGTATCTACTTATCTGATAATTTTCTATCTCCTCTTTGATGGAGACATTTTTATTATTTTCTCTGTTCTCTGTCATCCCAGTTTCCCTAGCACCCAGACAGTACCCAAAACATAGTGAGTTCTCATAAAAAGTCAGTGAACTGAATGAATATGAATGACTAAGATGAGAAATGGTTCAAAGACTTCTGAAAATTGAAATGTATTGAATAATGTTTTGAATCATTTAGGGATGATATTTCAAAGAGTATAGTCAGTATTAATCAAGAATATTACAGGGACTTCAATTTCGGTGAGTCCTTGTTATTCACACCAAATTTGAACACTTAATATTTTATTGCCAATGTGTTTAACTCTGAATTGAAAGGTGTTTTCACAAAATCATGAACCGCAACATCCCGTTAAGAATGGTAAACTCAATATTGTTCTCTTATATTTAGTAATGAAGCATTAGTATTTTCAGTAATTTAATCCTAATAATACATAAGTTTAAGGATACGTGTTGTTCCTTGGAGCTACTCAGAACGGAAGTAAGTGTATTCACCACCGTCTTATAACTGTTAGAATTCTGTGCACTGCATTTAAAAGTGTAGGAAACAATAATGTAAATTAAAGCAAATACCTAAAATGGTGAAAAACATAAATTAGTAACTAGACATGTGAAATTAATGTTGTCATACCAAATTGTTAGATAATACATTTTGTATGATAATCTTCTGCTCATTTAAGTATGAACATTTCCTAGAAAAATAAAAGTAAAATTCTTACCAGTTCTGATTAAATAACTTCCCTACTTTGAGTTTTTTTAATGTATTTTTTGTATAAAAGCACCTCTGGAATTCTTTACATTTTTATTTAAAAATTAACATATCCTGAAAAACGAAAAGAAAAACATTTGGTGTATTGCTGTAGATATGTTTTATTTTGTTTTAGTTTTTTTATCTTTTATTTATGTTTTATTTTATTTTGCTTGTAGATATGTTTTATTTTTATTTTATGTTTATTATACATAAAACATTTACTACATTGATAAAGGATTACAATGATAAACTATTCCATTGTTTTACATGATACACTTAAGATAATCCTTGAATATTCATTTCATACCTATGGTTACCATTTCCAGATAATTCTGTGATCATCTAAATTCTCCAGTTCCTTCAATACTCTGACCAGTTTTTTTTTAATCAAGCATAAGAATGATTTAACATCTCTAATCAGCACTCACAGGTAAACAAATATTGAAACTATATTTTATATTTTGTAACTGACTGGTTACTAAGTCAGGTAACTATGCTAGTGAGAGTGATATTAGCCTGTTGGTCTTCCATGACCACATATGAATAGTTAAATTTTCTACAAGGCCCAGAATAGAGAATTTATTTATAATTACTTAGTTATTGATCAGTTATGGAATCAGGGGTTTTTAATAACTTTGACATATTGCCAGTTACTAATTACTAACGATTTAGGTAATAATGATACAAGGCTAGTATTTTAAATTATGCATTTCTGGATTTCCCATTTTAGACAATAAAACAATAGACCTACAGGGACACTGTTTTTTGACAAAATTTGAAATGAATGCCGTCATCACACTTAATTTTAATGTGTTTACATGAGTAATAAAATTAACAAGACATATTATACTCCGTTTGTATTTAGTAAATATGGGACCAGTCAAGATGATAAATAAATTCTGCATTATTTTCCAAGGATTTTTATTTTCACTACAAAATTGATAGGAAAGACAAATACTCCTTTATTCTTATTTAACAAAAAAGGTTTCCTTTTTCTGCTCATTCAGTTTTTTTTTTTTATTGAACAGCATTTAAAATGATATTTAAGAGTATATCACCATGTAACGAAAAATTGGGAAACAATGAAACATTTTGTTTTTCAGTTTGAATTCTACTCAAATCAGGATCAATTGCCTAACTTCATTAGATTTAAAATGTAAAAAGTACAATATCACTGTCCATAAAAGGAATAAATATTTCAAGTTTTTGGATAAATATTTAAAAGCATCTATGGAGACACATATTCAGTATCAGAATTATTGGAGTATTTGCTCAAAGTAAATGGAAAGGCTTTTAAAATATGATATGTATTTAAAATATGGTATATGTAAATATATATAAGCCCCTACAGACATATGGCTCCTTAGAAATATTTATATTTATATTATATACTCATTTAATTTTGAAGAGAAAAATTGGTTTATTGTGTCTATATGACTATAGTCAATGATTTACTGAAATGTACTTGCCCTCTGACCTCAGGAAGCTTGCAAATTAATGGGGAAAAAGACAAATAATCTTTAACAAATGCATGGTTACAAAATTACAAATTATCTGCTCTGAAACAAAGCTAAAAGTGTTATAAGACATTACAATAGTAGATCTAAATTTATATGGAGTCAGGAAAGGCATTTTCAAGGAAGTAACATTTTGTTTTTTGAAAGAGATTGATGGAGTAGGAGCCAGAAGGAATATCAGGAAGGAGCATATATGGAAACTGTGAGTGTGGCTGGAGGAAAGGCAGAGAGAAAAAGAAAAAGTTTGAGGAAAAAAGAGGAAGAAGATCTGTGAGGCTGCAGTGTAAACACTGAGAAAGAGGGAAAGAAGGACACTAGATAAAGTTAAAGAGGTCAAAAAGATCAGATAATGCAACGTTTCCCAGGGGAGAATACTCCAGTGTGGGAACATCCAGTAAAGAGATTGAAGCCAGGACACAATTTTACTGGCATAGAAGTAAGCGAGGACAAATGAGGATAATTTTCAGGATGTTTGAGACTATGACAAAAGCCCAGGAGACATGATGGGGGTTCAGAATAGAGTGTTGGTAGGGAACATGGAGGGAAGTAGAAGTAGTAAGGATATCTGTGTGTGTGCATTTAGAGAGTTAATTTCATCTGTTCATCTATATTCCACTGATCTAAAGGATGACTATGTAGAGTTAGATCAACTAAAAGATGGAAGAAAAAACAAATATGGTTTTTAAGGGAATTTGGAATGACATTAAGATGCCTACCTGCTTTAGGTGGACCACAGATTATCAGCTTTCAAGCAGTCAATTCATTAAGTAAAGACTTCTTAATTATAAAATTCACCCTGTATATAAAGTAAAACCAAACTGCTTTTTTTTCAGGTGTATGATTAAAGATAGTAAGATCTAGCAGGGTCTAATCAGAATTTTTCCTGGAATATTCAGATGACTAAACCAAATAAACCAAATACACTGAGGAATGGGAAAGTAACAAAAGTCATACCTATATTCCTGTGTGTGTATGAGTGTGTGTGTGTGTGTGTGACAAAGAGAAAGAGAGATGGAAAGAGTAATTGATAATGCCCTTTATTTAATTATTGTAGTAGTCACACAAATATTAAAGAAGTTTAATAAGATACCCAGCTCATATTTTGTCACTAACTGTTATAAGAATGCTGAAAGCCTACAGAAGGAAATAAAGTTGAACACTGTTTTAAATGTGAAATGATGTTCTGAACATTGCAAGTACAAAGTAAATGAGTGATATTAAACAGGTCACCTGTAGACATTAAAAGATTTCCTTTTGCAAGATTAACTCGATTAACTCATCAATACATTATAAATAGAGTTAACTGGATTATTTCTAAGGAACAAACAAGGAGATAAACACTTTAGGATCAATACAGGTAATTAAACCTGTTACATGTTACAGTCATTAGTTTCATAGTTTAGCAGATGACAGAAACTTCTATTGGAACCAAATCGAATGTGCCTGTTAGTAACAATGAGTAATAATAAAGTACACGGCTATGTAACAGAAACAAATGAAGTGGAAAGTAAAATAATAGAGGAACATGACAAGTTAATTTTTTTTTGTTTTTGCTGTGCAATGTTCTTGGAATAGAGAACATCATAAACAAAAATTTACTTTTATATCTGCTAATTTCATGGACAGAAACATAATGAATAGATCAGATAACCTGCTTTATAAAGTTTTTTGTATTCTCTTATCAAACATCAGACTCCATAGCTCTCATGTAGCAAGTGTTTTACTCATATTATGTGAAATGATTAGGACAACCACAAATTATCCATTTTAAACTGGGTGTTTTTTGAAACTCTCTTTTATATTTCCTTTTATGTAATAAAGAGGTTATTTATTCACTTACTAAAAATATGGAACTCTCTTCCTGAAAATATGCCTATCTGGATATTTAACTTCTAAACTGCTTGTTATTGATCTATTTCATGCAACTTTAACTATTGAAGGGAGTTAGTAATAATTATAATAAAATATTGAACAAACCAATAGAGCCATTGAAATAAATGGTCAGGAAACGTTTGGGAGACTGTAAATGCAACAGCAGAATCTGGTATGAAAAGAAATATAACTAATGAAGCAAACATAAAAAGCTTTAATAGTAATGTAATAACTTTATTTTAACATTTGTAAAGATTATAAATAGTCAAAATAGTATCTATCTATTAAACAGAAATGGAAAAAATAAACAGAAATGGATGCTGTGAAGAAGAAATCATGCCTGTTCTTTTATACTTTAAATTTATTCATAACTCAATTTATTCTGAAGGGAATTAACATGAGTTGGTTTTGTGTTTTCCTATAACCCTTTACCTATTACCTCCCCTGTCATACAGAACTCTCCTGACTTTGCAGTGATGGTCAGGTATGTGAGCTCATGTCTCCACTACACTGCAAGCTCTTTGAGGGCACATCAGTAGTGTTGTCTCTGCATCTCCTACCATATCTGGATAGGAGTTTATGATATGCACAAATAGGAAGAAGAGGGTGTTTCTTTAGCTGTCTTATCTAAGAGTTCTCAAAAATGTTCCAAGTCAAGGGATAAAAAAAAAAAAACCTACGGTAGAGCTGAGGTCAAGAGCCAAGAAATACTAGGTCATGTGTCAACTTCAATCTCCAGTATCAGCATACATAGGTGGTAAAGATGGCATGGAAGTAGAAAAAGACAATAAGAATGAAGGAAAAATCAAGGTGAGAATAGGAAGGTCAGCAAGCCAAATCCCATTCCTTGGCAGCCTTTATATACTGCTAGGGCAGATGGTATGCTGTAAGGTACCACAAGAGACCACAGCCAGTTCCTGACTCCTAACAAGTATTCATCAGTATTAGATAAGCTGGGAAAGAATATTCATAGTCTACCATTTTTTAGTTTTAAAACTAAAATAATATCCCTCCCCTTGACAAAATATATTAAGTTAAATAAGAAAAAAGGACCTTAATTAATGTCAAACTTGTGAATTGGAAGATGGTTAAGAAAATTTTCCAGCACATAGAGTTAAAGATAGATAAGAAGCAGAAATGACAAGTTAAGAGGAAGAGTGGAAATATCCATCAGTTCCAATACTTATTGGACTAATAGGAGTTTCAGATGGAGATACAGAAAAGCCAGAGATGACATTCATCAGTCATCCAGTTCACAAATACGTGTGCCTACTTTCTTCCCTTCAATGAATTGTGTCAGTGATAATAAGGGAGACCCCTTCCCTAGAGAAAGAAGATGGACAATAATCACAGAAAAATAAGTTAGATCATTCGGATATATATAAGTATTAAATTAGAAGATAAAATCTGTAATATGATAGAGAAAGATAGTGTTTGGAATGGTGTAGCTGGAATTACTTAATACAAGACAGTCAACATTGTGAACGGCATTGGAAAAAAAAAACTACACACATACACACACACACACACATATATCTCATGATGTGGCTGGAATTATTTAATATAAGACAGTCAATATGGTGAATGATATTGGAATTAAATATATATATATGACTATGTATTATTTTATCTATCTTTCTATAGATAGAAAGGAGGATTCTCATGTGAAATCTAAAACAGCATATATAAGAAGCTCTCTAAAAGGAATGAGATTGGCATGTTTGGGAGAATGAGAAACAGTGGTCTGAGCATGTCAGGTCATTACAGAATGAGGTGAAGTCAAAAATGATGGACAGAACCTTATCAAATGGGAACTTTTGGCCTGGCCTACAGAAGGTAGTATCTTATTTGGGTTGCAATGAGAAGTCTTAGGAGGATATGGGTTGTATGCTTTAAAAAGTTTCAATTCTGCTTCATAAAAGTCATTTTCCTTGGTAGATAGAAATGCTATCATAGCTTTAAGTGGGAAAAACTGAATAGGATCAGTTTGACTGCTGTTGAGCTAGTTGAACTAAGAGACGATGATGGTGGCAAGTAAGAGCTGCCAATGGGCCCTACAGAGATGGCTTCCAGAGGCCTGGGAGATTCTTAGGTTATCCCTACCACCTATCACTGGAGAGTCAGGTCTACGAAAATACACCACTTTTTGGTTGCCTTATTTATTAATTTATTATTTAGTTAGTTAGTTAGTTGTCTTATTTAATTGGTCATCAGTTGGCACAAATTATTTTGATTGCACAGATTCTATTTTAGTTTACACTTACAAATTGCAATTTTTCTAGCATATATATGTAAACATTTGGCCTGAATTTTACACAGCAAAAAATATTTCAGTGAAAATTTAAAGGTTAGATAGTTTTCTCATTAAATTTTTGCTCAGAAACAGAAGTTAGAAAATACAAAATGAGCCTTGGAGTATGGAATGGTACATTAATCATCAACTGGATATTTTTAAATGGAAAATTTTAATACCATTACCCAACCAATTTAAAGTAATTTCTACTTCTATTATAAGGAGATTTCTTTGAATCTGTATACATCATGAATAACTTTAGATTAATAAAATTTTATAATTTTGGCTAATGTCATCTGTCATTAAAGTGAACAAAGAAGTGCACTGAATTGTGTATAAAAGATTAATAAATTGTATTACTTTTAAATATCATTACTAGAGAACCTGAGAAAAATATGCAATTCTTTGGAGCCCATGCATGACCAGTAGCTAATTTTTCAAGTTTATTGTGTCAGAGTTGTGCTTTCTGGATTTCAGAAGCAATTAGTTTGAAACAAATGTTTGCTGAATTGCATTAAGTTTGGGTGAAAGTTTTTAAAGAGTATTTTGAAGACCAAGAACAAGAAGAAATTCAACTTCTCACTTGATATATACATTGCTTTTCAAAAAGAAAGTTAAAATCCTAGTATAAAATACCTCTTTATTTCTGATTAATCCAAATTTATGCCTTAGTTCAGGGAATATCCCATCCTCTCCTCTTTTCAGATAATACTGAAGTATGCCTTTGTTCAGGGAATTATTAGTGAAAATGCCAGTGTATCTACTCTATGAAAGGGGTACAAAATACAGTGACCCAAATAACCAAAAATATATTCTGTCGCCATTTATCATAAGAAGGGAAGGAAGGTCATTACTTGGCACAGTGACCACCTTTCTCAGTATGTGACTTCAGTTTTGGAGACCAATGAACTCAGTACCTTTTTCTTTCTCAAATATTTTTGCATATCTATTTAATTTTAAAAAAATTTTCAATTGATTCTCAGTGTCCGTCCTTGTATTTTAGGGATGAAATTGTAGGCTGAACAGACCAGGACTGAGATAAAAAATTAAAAATTTAGCATTCTTCAGCTACAATAGTGCTATAACTTGCAGTGAAGAACACTCATGCAACTATGTGAGAAATTCCCAAATAATTGTTGATAAATACTGGATTTTTCTAACAAGTTACATGCCTTACTATTTTTACATAACTTATTCAGAGGTGGCTAGCTGTATTTATATTAACCGTAGATATTTCTATTAAAGTATTTGTTATGCAATATATCCTCCTCATAAATGGATCAAATGCAGATTTACTATAAATTAAGCACTAAAATTTCAATATGTTTAAGTGCTTAATACAGAGTTAAATGCTCTTAAAATGTCAAATGATCTATATATTCTTAGATATGTGTGTGTATTCCAGTTGCTCATACATGTATAAGCATCCATGTATATTCTTCACTATTATTCTATAGAAATAGTATGTTCTTATTAAGTAACAGTTAAAAGTACAGAAATAAGATAAAAAAGATAATGGTCTTTTTCATGTGTCTCTTTTCCCCAATCCCGATTCGAAAGTCATCTTCAGAAATCTTTGCAAACAACAGTACGTATGTATATACAATACTTTTACACATCTTTAAATATGTTTCTGGTTATGTATATAAACCACATGGCTTTTCTTTGTCATTTCCTATAATGGAAGTCATACTCTTATATTTTTATGAAATATTTAAAAAAATTTAAGGTGCCTTGGATGCCTTTTATTTTCATTCACATAATTTCATTTTTTGATTAATTATTTAGAAATGTCTTTAAACTAGCAATTATTGCACATGGTAAAGGAAAATAAATGAGCCATGTAAACCTTAAACAATATATAACCTTCGCTTGAATTACTATTGACAGTTTTCTATATTTCCAGTGTAAGATAGTATTGCATTGCATTTTAACTTGATTTTTATTTTATTCAAAAATATAACAGAATAACTCCTTATTCTTTATAAGACTGATGAAATATGTCATTAAGTGGAATATTGTTTTTTAAACAACCCACTGTAATAGGAGTGCGTATTTTTCCATTTTTTTTTCTGTAACTACAAATGGTATTTTAATGAACATATCTATATACAGATAGCCATATTTTAAATGTATTTATGTGGTTAACTTAAAGGCTTTTTAAACTTGAGTTTTTAGCAATATCACAGAATTTTTAGATGGACTTCACTTGATACAGTAAAATCTAAATCCTCCTTTATAGATAAGGAAACTCTGGTTTTCCAATATCGTATGGTAATATCACTGCCACCAAAAAATGTATTTTTTTCCTGTGAAATTACTTCTATATTTTTCTGCTTTATAAATGCACATTTGTTGATTGGGAGATGAACTTAAGACCTCTGACAATCCAACATCATGCCAAGTTAAACTTGCTTCATATTTAGAGCAGTGATTTTGCTCTGCAGATTTTTCTAAGTTTTCCAATTCTGAAATTATAAACTCCCTTCAATCCTAATGATTGTGCCCTCATCAATCCTTATCTTTCTAGACAGATTTATTTTCCTGATTTCATTTATTACATTGAATTACTTTTATTATTATTATTTTTGTTGTTCATCTTCCTCTTCCTTCACATGGAGTACAAATGTCAAGATGTCATGAGGAAACTGGTATTTGTCTTTTATGCACAGGGATAGCTCTAGCATTTAGAATGAAATTTATTGAACAAATTCTTTTCTGCCTTTTTTACTGATACAAGAAGCATTTTACTTTCATTTGTCACAAATGTTATTATATGCCATATCATGTACACATTATTATTATTTTTAGATGCTTTCTTCAGAGTTCTATGGCTACCTGCCCTAAAAGGAACAGATTTGATATATATGTACAGTTTGTTCTTTTTGTTTTTTTGTTTTTCTCTGCTGGGCAATTAGAGGGCGATCTTGGGTCAAAAATCTTTTATTTTCAGGCTTGGGGCATTTTCATTTATTATGAGTACTTGTTCCCATTCTATATTTCCCTTTACTTCTATTTATTTGCTTTCTAAGAGACCATATTTTGCCTTTTGCGCTTTTACTTCCTTCTCTTACCTTTTCTTTCATTCTGTCTATACCTTTGTCTTTTGGCTTTCTAACCTGGGAGGTTTCCCCAGTGCTGTATTATTATTTTTGCTATAATTATATTTTAATTACCAAGAATTTTACCTTGTCTTTTGAATATTTATTTTTTGTATCTCTCCTTTCTTATGTTTTGGATACAATATTTTCTCTGATCTGAAAATATTGAGTAGAATTTTCCTCAATCATTGTTATTTCCTGAATTGTTACTGTTTCATCCACAGTTAATTTTGGTTTTCTTTGTACTTTCATTCTTTCTCTTTCTTCAGTTGTTTCATGATCCTTGATTGTTTGTTTATATTTATGAATTAATGAGAAGACTGGTTAATATAGACAGTTGGGGGGCACCTGGGTGGCTTAGTTTGCTAAGTGTCTGCTGGGGTACTGAGATTGAACCCCAAAGTGGGCTCCCTGCTCAGAGGGGAGTCTGCTTCTCCCTCTCCCTCTGCCTCTCCCCCTTGCTCATACTTTCTCTCTTACTCACTTTCTCTTTCCCAAATAAGTAAAATCTTAAAATATAGATAGATTATGGACGATAGATAGATAGTAGATAGATGACACATAGATAGTAGATAGATTAGATAGATAGGTAGATAGATGATAGATAGATGATAGATAGTAGAGAGTTGGGAGGCATTTCTTCTCTTTTGGGTAGGTTTGCTTCTCTTTCAGATTCCTCTGCATGGGATGTGAGTGCTCTATACATAAGTGAGAGGTTTTAGCAGACAGGATTCACCTTAGTGCACACGTTCCCTGTCATCTAACACTTACACCATGCTCGGAGAGGTTTTATCACTTACTCTAACACTCTACTGAGAGTTTTAGCTAAACTCTGGTAACTTTTTAGAATGCAAAATTTGTTTTTACTTGGGAGACAGCAACACTTCTGCTCTTCTCTCTGAATGTGTAGTGATGATGGTGACATAGGGTATTTGGCCCTGTTGTTCCAAATGTGATTAGCTTGATTATTATCCTACCTCTCATCATCACCCTGAATGCACACTGTCCAAGTGTGGGCCTTTCTGAAAACCTTACAGTTTTCAACCATAGCTGCCTCCTCCCTTTCCCTACATATGCTCCTTTGCTACATCATTCTCAACACCTAGAGATGCTCTTAGCTCAGTTATTGTGGTTTTGTTGGGGCTATATCTACTCCATTTTGAATACGCTGCTCCACCTCCAATGAAATTTTGGAAGAGAAGGTCAACATATGTATGCCTAAGCATCATCTTACATGGAACACATGGAATCTCTTTTACATCTTGCCTTAATGTTTTTTTTTTCTTAAAATACTTGATCAGACAACTAACATTTCAAATCTATTTTCAAATGGTTGAAATTGTAAATATTAATCAAAGACAATATGACAAATGAGATCTTTTCCCCTCAGATTTAGAGGTATACAGCATAGGGTTTTCTATATAATTCTTTCTGAATATTAAAATCTACTACAATTTTATGTATGCCCATTTTAAATCTAAATGGTCAATAGTTTCTTCTACTTCTCATACTTTTAGCATGATTCTGATATTGCTAACTGTAATGAAAATATAGTCGTCTATTTATTAGCATTATTTTTAAATAATTCCTGGTAGTTTTAATTATTTCACACTTGCATTTTAGGTAAAATTAGCATTATTTTTAAATAACTCCTGATAGTTTTAATTATTTCACACTATTACATTTTAGGTAAAATTATCAGCTTACATGCATCTGAACAAAAAATGCTAGTGTCTTATAGACTATGGAACCATATTAGTTATACAGTGGGTTCTTGGAGCAGCATGGGGGTGAGGGATTCCCCTAAGACAGTCCATGAACAACTGCTGTAACAAACTCAAGGAACATTGAGCTTCTGTTTTTCACTTTTAGCATCTCACCACACTTATTTTGCATTGTTGATCTCTATAGCGAACAGGGTCTAGTTTTACTTTTTTTTTTCCCATCGAGAAGAGATTTGATAATAATTTATTTTCTAAAGTCCATTGTCTTTTATAGTCGTGGTGATTTTTCTGTGGGCCTGGCTATTAGAAATTGCTGGGAACTAGGTGAAAACATTGTGCTTGATGTTGTTTCCACAGATTTTATGCTTCATTTGTTCTGTAGAAAAATGAACACAAGCTTTTCAAATAGCCGTATCTTGCTCAAATGTGTTTTTAGGACCTAACTCTACAGCTCTCCAGTACTTTGGCCTACCATCAAGAGTAGTGCTGTGAACAGCAATTCCATAATATAGTATTGCTTTTGTTATTTTATGACAATCTGCAGGCACTCAGGAGCACTAGATCGGCAATTCATATAATCCTACCACATAATGCAAATTTCCTTGAACTCCAAGGTAGCATTTGTCTTAGTAGTAACATGAAGGTGAACGTGGAGTGCTGTGGAAAAACCAGTGATTTATGATCCATGGGAATGACTCTGCCCCACTGGCTGGTTAAGTGTGGGGCTTTAACAGCTATAAAGCATAAATCTACTGTCTATGAGGCTGCTCTGTTTTATTAGTATTTTTCTAACTTGAGAATTTTCCTGTTGGGGATAGAACCACCTTGTCTCATCATTTATTACTCATGATTAGAGCTTTTGGTACAGCACGGGTCTGCATATGGCGGTATTAGAATTTCTTAGTTGTACAAGGGATAACTTGCATCCATCCTCTCAGGCTCTCTGGTTCTCTTCTTTATGGTTAAGGAAGGAGGCTCGTGGTAAAGGGAAGTAGATCAGTAGAGATTCAGGGATGCAGAGTCCAATTCTGAGAAACTGGGGTGGTGGTGGGGAAATGCAAAGAAAAACAGGTATCTGACAACAAGAGAAAACAAATCAAACCTTTCAAAGATGACAGAGGAAGAGCAAAGAGTGAGAAAGGAATTCTAGGATAATTGTTCTTAAAGGTAGGAACAAAAGAGAACAAAGGGAAGAGAGAGGAGCTCTCTGAAACACTGACTTTGAGGAACAGGAGTTGAGTCCTTTCCTGCATACAGTTAATGTTTTTGCCTAGCTGATCATTTTTACTCCTGATTTTTTTTTCTTACACTCGTGTCTATTACTGGCAATTTCTTTATGCAATCACACATCTTTATGTCATCAAAGAAAAAAGCATATTTCTTGTCTGGATAACCTTTCGCTTAACAAACAAATGATGCGTATGCGTGTGTGTTTGTGCAACTGTCATGTAGGTACTAACAGTTTTCAAATTGGCATTGTGAGTCTTGTAGAGTCTTAGGCAGAGATGTTATATCTTAGAGATTGCCATATGTGACCCCACAGTCTCTGTTAGCTTTAACCAGAAATAACCTCCTCCAGCGGGCCAATCACAAGGTGGTTGTCAGTAGTTAATCCCAGAGTGGGACCGATGGTCACTTTCAGCAGGTTTAGTGGTTTTCTTTGTGTGTATTTTGGGATGCCAGCAGTCCTTGGTAGAAAAGTTGTCTTACAGGAGTCTGGTGGCCTGTGTTCTTCGTCAGCTTCATGACTTATTCGTTCTGTGACTTGGAGCATGTCCCTTTATTATCTTAGCCTGTTTTTATCCCCCAGTCTGGAAAGGACAAATAATGCCTCCCCTATTGCCACCTAGTGCTGTTATGAGGACAAATAGATATTATATCCAAAAGCATACAAGACTACTTGATACCAGAGAAACATAAAGATTCATCCTCAGAGTGTGGGAGACTATTACGTGTGTGCATATTTCTATCTTCTTTAGATTTTGCATAATAAGCAGGAGGTTTTTCTGTGGTTACAGTATTCTATAGGAGGATTTCTACTAGATTCTTCCCTATTTTTAAAACTTTACAATAATATTTCAGGATAGGTTTACTTTGTAACAAATCCCTGACTGCTATCAAATTATTCCAATATAGCATGCAAATAATAACCTTGTCATGTGAAAATATAGAATATGTTTCTATATTTTCTCACTAATAAATAGCTCAAGGAGTAAACGATTTGAGTCATCATTTGCCATGCTCTGACATAAATTTTCTCTCTTTTTTTTTAGCAGTAATAAGAATTGTCTACTTACAGTGGGGTTTTCATTACTAAGGAAGTGATACAAACATAAAATATATCAGTAATACAGTTAATGTCTGTCTGGAAGTCTCCATTAGATAACTTTCCAATTTAATACTACAGGCAAGGCTTGAATGTAATTCAGTGATGGCAAAATTAAATTTGAATTATGATTATTGATCTTAGATTACATGTTTCAGTTTTTAATTTAAAAATATGATTAGATTGAATCATTCAATTAAACATAATCCCAACCAGTGACATAAGGCATATATACTAGATAACATCTTACTATTATTTTAGTATACTGTGCTACCATGTTTTAAAATTGCAGGAACATAGCTTAGGAGTTTGAGAAAAATATCTGTTAATTAAGTGAAAGTTTGTTATATGTCATGTTTTAAATGTTGAAAAGTTTAGGAAAGACTTAAACAATGACAGTAAATCACTCAGTAAGTCTACCATGAGAAAAAAAAGGAAACATTATAAAATAAAATATGCAACTATAATGATTATATGATTATAATACTATTGACAGAAAGTGTCTTCCAGAAATAATTATGAAGCCTGAAAGGGCACAGGTCATATGCATTATTTACATCATCTAGGTGATTTATATAAATGCAGATATGTAAGTTGCCATATAACTGAGATCAGTATGAATTTTTATTTTTCTGAATTCATCTCAGTTTTACTAACAATAAGAATCACTTCGAAAAACAGATCTGTTTCACTGATTAGTTGATTTGATTGAAAAAGAATTTCTGCTTTACTCAAACCAATCAGTACCAAACATGTATCCTGGGGATCTGGGGTCACATGCAGCTATGACTGAAGAATGAAAAGGTTACTTGCTTGTTACGTGCGTTAGTACCTGGCTAACATTCAAAGTTCACACAGCAGACACCAGGTTGAAGTATTTATTTTCTCTGCAGAAACAACAACTTTTCGGAACTAAAGCCCAGTGGAAAAAAGTTTAAAATCAAAACGATTTTATAGGCTTTTTTTTTTTTTTTTCCATACGCTATTCCTAAACTAATCATCCAACCTAATCACTTGAAACCCTGGAAGGATTTCTTTATTGTCTATGAATATAGACACAAATATAGAATCACTTTATTGTCTATGAATCTTTTGTTGAGGAGCATTTCCAGGTCAATAATCTGAATGCTTTGGAACACTGTGGAAAAAGTATTGTTGTGGAAAGATGAGAATATATTCTGATGTAAACAAGTTTTAGCATGTTGCAAGTAGAATGTCTGCATCAGAGTGGGCAGGATTTGCTAATGGAATGTTTTCTCGCTAATATCATCTCCAGGGCCTGAATATTTCTGGGTGATACGTAAGTTGATCTTTCCAAAATAATGTAGCTGAATAATATGTCAGAAAGAAGGACGGGGTTGTTCATGATGAACTGGTTATGGCTTTTATAATTCAGTACATGAAGAAAAAACATGTTATTTATAAAGACAGATGTGAATGCACACTGCACCGAATTCACTCGAAGTTTTAAATAATTTACAATGACATATTGTGCTAGAATTTAGAGTCTAAATTTGAGTTGGATTTTAGAGAGTTCTTCTCCGAGGATTCTTGCAACTCTAAAATTTGAGTGGGAGGGACAATTGCTGCGTACGATTCCTGTGCCTCTGTGTTCAAAGCATATTGAAAGTTTTCTCTGCCACACTCAGCATTCTCCAAGAAATAAAATGGGATTACTTATGGATTTGTATGTTTAATTGATACATTGCTATGCTACACATTTTTGGACGTGTATTAGTGTAGATGCACCATCATTTATCTCTAAGTCTCCAATTTTGTTCTTTCAAACTGGGAAGGAAGCAGATTTACTAACAAAGCTACAGACTTCTGTGCAGGTGCTGATACTATTTATAATGTTCAATATAGTTTCACAAATGGAATTGTAAGTGCACCGTGCGTCCAGTTCTTCTGATTTGTTCTATCAGAACTCACAATGTTCTTTTTCTTCAGCTTGACTGATAACATTTATTTTACCAGTGGTTTTATTTAGTAATAACCAGCCAGAATTAAATGGCATCGTTGCCCCTTGCCTTGTGCTGTACTTTTGGAATTCTGGTACCGAAGCAGAAATTATGAAAGTTTCCGTTCACAAAACGTAGCATCAATGGAGACGAGGATAGTACTTTTTCTACTCTCTGATTTTTACCAATAAACACTCCCTTGAAGTTTTTTTGGAATTCCCATGCCAAGAGCCACTATCCTTGGACAAAAAAAAAAAAAAATATATGTATATATATATATATATATATATATATATATATATATACTGTGTACCCAAAGTTGAAGTAAAATGCAGCTTTTGCAGTAATTGAGGGGCCCTTTTTACCTCAAAAATCTCAAAGATTGAGTGAGAATGTGTTAAAAATAACCAAGTGCTCCCAAACATTGTGATTGGGAACTCACAGGAACATCTCCAGCCTGCTGTGCTATGATCCTTCTAATTTGATTTTCCCACATGCAGATCTTACTTTGTTGCTTTGTCCTCTTATTCGTTCTTAAGAAAGAGCTTGAATAGGGCATCATTCACTATCAGGGTAAAAGAGAAGTAAGGCAGTAGAACTTTAGGAATTAATAATGGAAAGTGATGAGACTATAATATGACAAAGCAGTAGACATAGTTTAAGGGACTGCCAGGTGAAATGTCGGGGACAAGGATATCCCAATATCTCATTGTTAATGAATGAAGGTCATTAGCATTTCCACTTAGATGCCTACCTATCTATCCATCCATTTATCTTTTGTTTATCCATTTATTATTTATCAAGTAGAAGTTGTTTTCTTTTGTATCGCTTTGCTTTGTTCTACTCTTTGCTCAGGAAATTGTTCTTTATTTTATTGTTTAATAGTATTGGATTTTGAGAAATTTTCTAGTTTACATGACTTTCCATGGAGTCTTGAGCTAGCTATTGATAAACTGTAAGTCAAATAATTTACTTAGTTTCATGTCTTGGAAAAAAAGAGCTTTATAACAAAAGGCAAAAGAATCGACCAAGAACAGACTTGAATTTCAGTTTCATAATTTCATTGTTTTCTTATTTGGGTTGCAGTATTTGCAAACATAACCGTTCCAATGTTTTTCAGAGTGCTTTGCCCCAAATGTGCCTATATGCCACCCCATAAAAATATTCTTTACACTTTATGTTAGGAAAAAAAAGAACTCACCAACACTGCTTTGCTCCTTCTTATATTCTTTCCTCCCAGAATATGCTTACTCTAGCAACCCTAAAAGTGGGTTTTTTCAGTCCTATATTTTGCCTCTAATTTTACCAAAATATCCAAAAGAAATGGCTCTAATTTTACCAAAATATTAAAAAATAAATTTAAATATCAATAAAAATTAATTTTATTTTTGCCAGTCTTTAGTTTATCCTGACAATACAACTACTCTACTTTCGGACCTCCAGAAAAGCCTACAAGAAATTCTTTTCTTTTTCAGCACAGTAAGAAACTAGAAGGGGGCATTTCAAAGGCGCAAAGCTGCATCCTCTTGTGGAATACATAATGGACATACACAAGTTTAGAGCTGTCCCTAAACTACGTAAGTCTATTTAATCCATTCTGCATATACTTTCTTTGCTCCTACTTACTACAGTGGTAATTATAAAGCAGCAGTGTGTTATTTCTTAATTGCTTGTGTTTCTGATAAGAGCAGCTTCTGGATCTGCATTGCTCTGCACCTCTTCCTAGTACCTGGAGGAGTACCTGATGTTTTGTGGGTGCTCTTTATGAATATTTGGATTAATGATTGTGTCGTGGACATCTGGCCTTAATAATGACCTCATGTGTCACCTTCCAGAATAAATTGGTTTAAGTGTTGCATTTTTAATTATGGAATTAAAACTACATTTATTAAAACACTTAACATTTTATATTTAAAGCTGTATTTTATTAAATGGAATAAAAATGAAAAACATCAATTAATACTTTTATGTTTATTTTTAAATAAGAACTAGTCATATTAAACATTTTATGGTATCTTTATTGACTCTGCATAAGGCACACCTACTCTGGTGCAGTTCTGCTTTTATTCTCTCTTACTATTGGGCTAATTCTAATTAATTTAATTCATAATTTAGCCATATGGAAAAAATTGAAATATAAATGAATTTAATAAGAAAAGAAAATACATTTTACTTTTATTATTATTATTATTATTATTATTATTATTATTATACTGTCAGCTACCTTTTTTAAAACCAGAACTTGTGGGACACCTGGGTGGCTCAGCGTTTGAGCATCTGCCTTGGGCTCAAGGTGTGATCCTGGGGTCCTGGATCGAGTCCTACATTGGGCTCCCTGCATGAAGCCTGCTTCTCCCTCTTCCTGTGTCTCTGCCTCTCTCTCTCTGTGTCTCTCATGAATAAATGAATAAAATCTTAAAAAAAAAACTTGTTTCAACACGTAGTCTAATGAAGTCAATAGATATTTAGAAATTTATATCTCTTTATATGATAAGATTTAGATAATAGTCTAATGATAGTATATAATTTTCACAATAAGCATTTTAATTTTTTAATAAATATAAATTTTATGACGCTTAATTCACAGATATTTTTTCAGTGTGTTTTATCTTCTGGTCTTTCTCTTTGACCTATTTAATATCTCTCTTTGTGTTTAGCAATAAAATAATTATGATTATTTTTGCAAATTAGGTGCCTTTTATTAAACTGTTAAGAAGAGTTTTGTTTTTGTCCTATAATCCATAAATAAGTGGTATAGAAGTTATGTTTACTTTTTATGTGTTAACTTGGCTAGATCATGGTTCCCAGATATTTGGTCAAACATTATTTCAGATGTTTCTGTGAGAGTATTTTTTGGATAAGACCAATATTTAAATCAGTATTCTTTGAGTAAAATAGACTGCCTTCCAGAATGTAGGCAGATTTCATCCAATCAGATGAAGGCTTTAATAGAAAAAGATTGAGCACTCCGCATGAGCAAGAAGGAATCCTGACAGCAAACTGCCTTTGGACTTGAACTGCAACTCTTCCCTGAGACTCCGGCCTGCTGTCCTACCCCATTAGGTTTTGGACTTGTCAAGCCTCCCTAATCACATAAGCCAATTCCTTAAAATCTCTCTCTCCTTTCCTTTCTCTCTCTCTCTAG
The DNA here is from genome assembly GCF_003254725.2 of Canis lupus dingo. Classification (NCBI taxonomy): domain Eukaryota; kingdom Metazoa; phylum Chordata; class Mammalia; order Carnivora; family Canidae; genus Canis; species Canis lupus. The sequence goes on along the minus strand of NC_064261.1, from coordinate 8,751,007 downwards.
ACTACACACACACACACACACACACACACACACGCATTCGAACAGACCCTGTTGGTTCTATTTCTCTGGACAACTCTACTACAACAGATTTTACTTAATGTCTATTCTTCCAATATTTTTCCTATCCCTTCAGTGATATTCATGCTTTGTATTTTGATATGAACAAGAATAAACCATGATCTTAATAAATGTGTTGTCAATAATTCAAGTAGTTTTTTGAGGACCCTAACTATATAAATTTAAGAATCAGTTATATGTAACAGTTATATGTGACAATATACTCCTCAGTGTTTTGGAATAACATTGTAGGTCACCATTATTTTATTGCAGGCACTTGTTTTTACATTTCTTTTTAAAGCTGTACACTGTCATGAAACACAGGAGTATTATGAATGCATATTACTCAGATGTATCCTTGCTCTCTCCTATCTCTGGTAGTTCCCAAAGCATCCTTATTAAACACTGTTTGTTGCCTTATTAAACACTCTGCAGGGTAGCTGCTACTGATCTTGTTTCTAATATGCTGGATGTAATGTCATCATGTATTCTGAGTGTCTTATTTATAAGTCTTGCAATAACAAGTACTCAATAAATATTTTATAAAGTATTCGAGTCTAGCTATAGTTTAAAAATATGCTCTATCTGCAAGGCATGTGACCATTCCATAAAAGACAAGTGATTGATTCAATTTAAAGTAGAAACAATCACAAATGGAATCAAAAAAAGAAACTAGGAAAAACTACCAAACAAATTGGGAAAAACAGGAGTTAGGAAAAGTTATGAAGAGGGCCGGGATTGTTTAATTGGACATGTTAGATAACTTGGACTTTAAATTAACATAATTGTTAAAATTAGTATGAATTACATTTGTTTGCTAACATGTCTGCCCTGTAAGTCTTTAGTGCTTAACTCCTTCAATAACATATTTTATTTAGTAATAGAGTCCCTCAACTAACCTTTTTTCTAAGCCAGTGGACATCTATTTGAACTTGTGTTTTTTATTTCCTGAGTTTTCATTTAAATTCCAGTTAGTGAATAGGCAGTGTAATATTAGTTTTATGTGTAGAAATTAGTGATTCATCACTTCAGTACAATACCCTGTGCTCATCACAACAAGTGCCCTCCATAATCCCCATCACCTATTCACACATGCCCCCACCCACCTCCCCTCAGGTAACCTCAGTGTGTTCTCTAGAGTTAAATCTGTTTCCAGGTTTGCCTCTCTCTTTTTTTTTCTCCTATTTTCATCTGTTTGTGTCTTAAACTCCACATATAAGTGAAATCATATGGTATTTGTCTTTCTCTGACTGGTTTACTTCATAGAGCATAATCCTCTCTAGCTTGGCACTGTGGTTTTCACAATGATGTCTTCTTCAGGGTACTCTATAAGAAAGTTTGGATCCTTCAATAATTCTGAAATAAACTGTAGTTATGATTCATTTTTATTTGATACAAATACCAATTTTTGATTGAAGTAATCTAGTACTCCATCATTAATGATGCAGAGACCGAGAGTTAGAGGAGGCGTTGGATGGTTTTTAAATTGTGAAATATCTATCATGCTACAGAGATTGAATTCTCATAATAGGTGATAACAGGATGGCAAGATATATTGGCATATTTTTATCCATAGAAAGATATATGTTTTCTTGATATAAACATTGATTCCCAATTTAGGCTCAGTCACTATGAATATCTGAGTCAATGAATCTTGGTATTGACTCTAATAGTAATCAATTCCTACTTCATGTTGCTGAAGTCATAAATCATAGTTACATGACATTTTGGTGTTACTATTTTCTAATTTCCCATGACATTCTCAAATCAATACCTCACTATTTACTAAATGAAGAAAACAATTTATTCTGGTAACTCATTTGTAGTACATAGCATTTTAAAATTATGAAGCTGATATTTTAACTTTTGTAATTCCTAAAAGACATTGCAAGATGAAATGTGATCAAGGGAACTTATGTTCTTGACACCCTTGAATCTTAAATAACTTGATTTATAATTGATGATTGATGCACATTTTTATTTCTAAGTGTGAAGGCTACATAAACAAATAGGCAGTTACATTATTTTATTCAGAGACATGCCACTTAAAGCCATATTATAAATGCAAAATACTTGAAACTGAATTAAGCATTTTAACCTGAGCCATAAAATTAGTTGTTGGAATGCAGAGTTAGAAGATAATTGCCAGATTTCAGCATCAGTATGTACCATTTTCTAAAACTTTAGAAGTGTTATGACAGTCGTTAAAATATAAAAAGCTGCACCTAGATGAAATTGACTCATCAAAAGAAATATACAGCAAAGAGACTACAGAATGGGCCTAGAAAATTAACAAGGCCTGGTGTTCTCTGCCTAAATCATTGTTACACACTAATTAGTGCTGTGCTCTGATTTGAGGCTTTAAATTTGTTCCTTTGAAGATTTTCTTAAAATTATATTCAAAGGAAAGGCTCTTCTTTAATAAAACTGTATAATTCTCCATTCACTTGGGAAACATAGCTTCCCAGCATAATGCTGCTGAAAACCAGGAGCCGACTTCTAATAGAGGTGCTAATTATTAACATTCCAGCATCAGCCAAACATTGCATTCTCTTGGACTGAAATAAAATACTAGTGCACAAATATTTCTCCTCTATTCCAATAAGTACTTGAAAAATTCAATAATGTTCATTAAATACATAAATGTGAATATTAAAAATAAAGATTTTCCCCCTGTGATTTATTATGTACTGTCTGAAAAGCATAGCTAAAGGAAAGCATCATTATATGGCATAAAAAGGAATTCTTTGGCTGTTAATTATAATGTAAATTTATCCTTATACCAGGGGAAAAGGATGACTTCATATTTAAAACCATCAGGCATGGCTGGTCACTCAAAATAAAGGTGCATTAATCTTTAATAATTCATACAGTACAATATGGACAAGGATAATATAAAATGATGAGATACCTTAAAGTGATTTAAAAGAAAATTCTAGTAATGGTCTGTTATAATGGAAGCTTGACAGAAGAAGAGGGTATTTAACATTGTCTTCTAGAAGATAGTTAATAGGAAAATTTACACAGACATTAGCTCCATACAATCTGCAAATACCTTATTTACTACTCTTTTTCTCCACCAGTTTTACAATGACACTGAATGTAATCTAGAATCCTTTTCCTAAGTGAAGACAGTTATCATTGTCATGTTAGAAAGAGAAAGACCTTGGGTTGGGAGTTAAAATAATGAACTTGTTTAGACATTAATTCTGTGTGTCTTTGGGAAATTAACTTATCCTCCCAGGCACTCTGTTTCCTCATCCGTCCGATCAGAGAGCCAGAGAAGCCAATTTCCACATGCTCACAATTCGTATCATTAAACTCAAGGCAGCTTTCACCCTGAAATGTGGCAGCTACTGGGAGGGTGGGTAAATTTTTTTTTTTATCATGTCAATTTAAATACATGATACTTCCAAGATTTTCCTTTCTTGTATAGTTCCAAGTAAAGATTGGACACAAGAGATATTTGTAGGAGACAGGGAGAAGGTGAAATGAAAGCCATTGCACTTTGGGAGCTGGCATCATTTCAGGCAGTGAGGGATAGGTGCAGAGTTGTAGCCTGTTCTCCTATCGCTCCGTGACCAGCTCTCCTCATCAATTTCTGGCCCTGCTGATCTACTAGGTGCTTAGCCATCAACTCACAGAGACAGAAGTGATTCAGAGCCAACAGCCATCCATAGACATCTACCTTGCTCAACTTGTGCCCCCCTCTCGTAGCTTTCTGTGAGTTCTGACATTTTCATCTCTCTCAGGGCTATTTAGTGACTTTTTTTCTGATCTCCTTTAAACCTTTAATTCTTCAGTTTTCCAATAATTATGTAAAACCTAATTTATATAGCAAGTTCTTAATTTTCTAATACTGACCCGATGGATCCCTTGCTGATAGAGTTGGTGAATGTATGTATCAGGGTGATTTTACTTTAATAGATTCATAGACTATATATATATATATATATATATATATATATATATATATATAGTTGAATAGAAAGTAAATGCCTACATGCCTTCAATTTTATAGATCTGAGAAAGTTATTAGAAAATTATAGAATTCCTAAACATATTTAAGGTGGAAAGCAGGTACAAAATCCATATACTCTAGGTTTTAGATCATTTCACTTTCCTGGATTTTGCCTTATCTTTCAAATTCTATTTAAATTTAGCTAGTCAATATCTTAAAGAAAACTTTTAAATAGACGTGAATTTGATATTCATATAAGCTAAGTGAAAATACGGAAAAACTTTGAACACAAACAAATTTATGGAAATTTTACTAATACTGAAATTACTATTTTAGATAGTGTCAGAGCTCATCTGACATGAATTCATTGAGGAGTTCAACTTCCTCTTGGTTTCTAAAGCCCAAGTGAACTTTTTGTTGTCCTAAACATCATTTTTCAAAAGCACTGTTTCAAATTTCCTTTCAAGGAGTCTTTGTGAGGGGCTAGAAGGAGCAATTATTCAGATTTTCCCAAACCTCACTTTTTTTTCTTTCCATCAAATTGTATGTATACAATTCATTCATGAGGAAATATGATGGGCTGCAGGAGGTCCTTTCCTAGGAATATTGTTAACAAAATTTGGGAACCTGTGAAGGCTATAAAAGTGACAGAGTGATGATATGCGTATACCTATCAGTTTGCGTGTCTGTCTTAACTATGTATTTTTGTTTACAATTTTAAATGTAAAGCTAACATCTGTTTATAAACTGCAACTTTCAGGAAAACTCAAGCTGATGAATGAGGAATTCTCAGAGATAGTGTGCAAAATGACAGATCCTGAAATACCTGAAAATTGAGTTTACAGACTGAGGGAGTCCAAAAATTTCCTCAAAAGGTCCCAGCAGAGGCAATTAGGGCAGAAGAAATAGGAAGACCAAACACCTATCTTTTCCCACCATAAACAGCAGAAATAAATGCAAAAAAAGTAGGATATTAAGAAATTTCAGTTTTATATTATTCTCTATAATGCTTATTTTCATTTAATTTTTTGTGAATTAAACAGTGTAGATTCTAGAAGTATTGAAAGAAGAGATAAACTAGATTCCCCTTCTCCCCAAATAATATTCTAAATTCATGCTTTACATATAATGTGGCCAATAATTTTGTTCTGTACTGATGGGAACTAAAGTGAGAAAAACCAAACTGGAGGGGGGGCAGAGAAAAGGTGATGTAAATATTTTTCAAGTATTTTTGACAAAATGCCAATTTTTCATGACTTAGAGCCAAGGGAGAACAAATTATAAGATATTTTCATGAAGCTAATTCCAAAATAGCTACTAGATCCATAGTCAAGAGGAAAAGAACTTATATATGAATTATCTGACTCTGATGGGTTACCCAACAAACAGCTAACAAAGTCACAGAGAGAAGAACTCAAGATGAACAGAGTAGAAAGGGCCAGAAGATGAGGAGACAAAGGTGAAGAGCAGTTTGCTGTCGTTATCTTTTCTCTATAACAAGGGGTAGGTAGGAGAGTAGTTGCTGTATTCATTAGAATTAGCTTTGACTGCAAGTGTTCAAAACACAAATAGCAGCAGTATAAGTAAGCTATAAATTTCCTTTTCCATAGAAGAAAGCCACGTTTCAGCATTTCAAGGTTATTTTCATAATTTACGTTGTGGTTTCACAAAAGTGTCATTGTGGTAGCCAAAACTCCAACATGACCACCAAGAATGTTAGCCCCTACTCTACACACCCTATTTAATCCTCTTGTGTAAATGGAAATTGTAACATTATTCTACCCTATAAAATATGGAAAATACAAAGGGATTTTGCAGGTGCAGTTAGGTCCCTAACAGTGGACTTTGAGTTAGGAGTAAAAGACACTTCTCCTCGGTGGACCTGACTTATTTGGGCGAGCCCTTTAAAAGTGATTTCAGGCTTTCCCTTAATTAGAGAGAGACTTGACGCAGTAGAGACATTTTTTTTTTTTTTTTTTGGCCTCAAAGAAGCAAACTGCCAGGTTGTAATGAATGGTAGAAAGCAGGCAAGGGTGGGCAGCTGCCAGTGGCTGAGTGTCTCAGTCCTGTAACTGATAGGAACTGAATTTTCCCAACAACCACATGGGCTTAGTAGAAAGATATCAAGCCCCAAAGCAGACCATAGTCCCACCTGACACCTTTATTTATAGCCTTGTGTGACCCTAAGCAGAGATCCAGCCTAAACTCCTCACCCCTGAAACCGTGAGATCATAGATGACTTTACCTCATGATTTAAGACTCCTTGAACATTTGTTCTCAAATCCCTTACATAAAATGTAACATGAAGGAAGTTTTTTTTTTTTTTAAAGGAGAAGAAAAGGCAGTGCCTCATTTTAAGAATATTTCCTAAATTTCACACACAATAATTCTTACTCACTGGAGCATTGTCACGTGACCACCTTTAGCTGCAAGGCTCCTTGTTCTGGATAATTATTGAAGATTCTCTGTCCCAGGAAGAATATAAGAATAGATATTAGGGGAAAAATGAGTCTCTACCATAAAATTGGAATAATTAAAGTCTGGTTGTGACCATCCAGAATGCTACCAGAACAGAGACCTGCCTGTACCATAGTCAATCTGGTCATAAAATTACAATATACAGAGCAATCAATTATCTTAGAAATTGTCAAATGCTAAATTCTACCTCTGATAATAAAAATAAGACCTATAGTTGTTTTTACCTCAAAAATACATAAATATAGGCCACAGAATATTTCTTATGCTTATTACTATCTCTGTATGATAGCCATATTTATATTCCAAGTATACATTTGTTCTTATAATTTAAGGAATAAATTATAAATAACATTGTAATAAAGTAAAATTTAGAAAAGGTTTTGTGGATCAATCCACATTAATAAAAATCAAACTTTATGCTTTCAAATACGTTGAACACTTCATCCAATTGCTTATTTTAAAGATTCTCAAGTAATAATCGAATTAAATACCTTTGTATTAGTTTTCTAAGGTCACCATATCAAATTATCCCAAAAAGCGCGTGGTTTAAAACGTTTAAAAGGTTCATTCTCTCACAGTTCTAAATAAAAAAATCAGCAAGGTCAGTTCCATCTGCAGGCTCTAAGAGAATCTGTTCCATGCCCCTCTTCTAGCTTTTGGTGACTGCTATAAATCCTTGGCCCTCCTTAGCTTGTGGTAACATCACCCAAACCTCTGCCTCCTTCTTTCCATGGCTGTGATCCCATTATGTATGTCTCTTGCCCAAGTTTCCTTCTTCTTATAAGGACATCAGTCATTGGTTTAGGGCCCACCTTGATCCAGTATGACTTCATTTTAACTTGATTCTATGCAGAAAGACCTCATTTCCAAATAAGATCACATTCACAGGTTCCAGATGGATATGAATTTCAGTGGCGGGGGGGTAGGTGGGGGGTGGGGAGGGCACCATTCAATCCCATGTGACATCTTTCCAGAGGTCATTAGTCAAATATAAACAAGTGACAGTCATAGAAGTATATCAATTGGTGAGAAGGTGGCTGGAGGGTGGCTAAAGAGTGATGGAGGCCAATGAAGTTTAAACTAATGTCTGAAGCCCTGCAGGACTATCCACACAAGGCTGCATGCCACATTTCGCCTTCTGGCTGCCTGAAACTAAGCAAGTTCTTATTCTGACATAACCATAATTTCCAAACTCTCAGGAATTGACAAGCGAGGTCTAGACACTTTAGGAATTGAAGGTTCAAAGTTTAGAGTAAAAGAGACACGATAAAATTTTGCAGAGATTTGGTACATGGTAGAAAAGCAGTCTTTTGCCCAAATACATCTATTATCAGAGTTGAGTTTTATTTCTTCTTTACTCTTACAAACTGTGAGTCTTCATTTCTCTTATTACTCATCTATTCTTCTCCCAGTGTCTTGATGTGTTTCTGGATAAGAATCCAGTCATTTTTTTTTTTTCATCATTCCTCACAATTCCTAACACAATGGTTTTATAAAATAGATAGTCAATAAAAGTTTCTTTGAATAAATGGAATTATAATAATTTTTCATTGCAGGGAAAAGGAAATGGATCCTACATAGAGTATCTAGGAAATCACCAAAAACAGGTTAAGGAGCAGTTCCTATTAATCAAATTGTGAATTACTTACATGATCCTTTTCCTTTAGAAAAATATTAAACAATCCCATTCAAGAACATGGTATGTTTCCTTTTTTCAGACCATCTTAACTGTTCTCTTCTTCATTTACTAATATTTATATTTCTGCTGAGAGATTTTGTATAGTCTGCAGTTAATTCTCTGACATTGTATAATTTCATTGTTAATATGAATAGTATCCTAATTATAGATTGCATTTTTTAGGTAAATCTTGCTTATGAAGAACATATATTTTTTTATAAGATGATCTTACATAAAATCAATTACATAGGACTTTGAAATATATTTTATCATATATAAAGATTGAATTTGAGATTTCCTTTTTTTTTGTTTTTGAGATTTCCTTTTAATTCATATTTGATTAGTATGTATTTTTCCATTCCTTAAACTATTATACATTATCTTTCTTTACTATCATGCATCCGATATATCACTGTTATTATCTTTATATGTTATAATTATGATGCCCTGCAGTTAAAATATTATTTTATTTTTGATATCAATGATACTCAGAGTATACTTTTTTGGTCTTTTTCCATTTATTGTAATTAATGGCATAATTGGACTTCTTTCTAATATTTTATATAATTTTATAATTTAAAAAGAAAACTAAATTACTTATTCCACTAGATATGATACTTTTTTATTTACCAGTTTAAAAATTGTGTGTTCCTTTAAAAATTTAGTCACATGATTGGACTTTAACATTTTATTTATTTTTATGACCATTTTCATGACATGCATGTAAAACTTAAGTCCTTGAAATTTTATTGCTTATAAGTGAAAAAATATTTGATAGCTGTTTTTCTAAATTTGACAAAAAGCACTAAGTCTTATGTAAATTTCCATTAGAACTCTAAAGTTCTAAGAAGTACTTAAAATTATAATGCTAAAGAACCAACTTCAATGAACTATGTGAAAAGAAAGACTGAATTATCATTCTCCATATCGTTTATGAAATAATTGTAATATCATTGTCATACAAGGAGATGGTCAGAGAATATGTAGCCAAAAAGTATAGGGAAATAAAACTGTTCTAGAAGTGCAGATAGGTGATTAAACTAAATAAAGTCATAAATAAAATTAGTCTATTTTCAAAATTTTGTGATACTAGTGATATTTTCTCATTGTAAATATTTATTTTGTGTGAAATTTTAAGTTTGCAGTTTTGTATAAAGAAAGCTCCAATATTTAAAAACTTCAATCCATTAAAATTGAGTGTCTCTCTGATATTCTCTTGTCCATTTGAATGTATCTGTTTGCTGTAAATTGATTTTTACATTCCACTCATTTTACTTCAGTGATATGTGTCATCAAGTTTTGAAAAAATCTCTTTGAAATAGAGACTATATCCTTTTAGTGTATGTTTGCTTCTATTCTATCCAATAATATGTGTTGGGAAAGGTAGTATATCCATGCTATGTCCCTCACATGATGTGAAGCAGTATGGATAAGGTGAACCAGTGCAGGGAGCTCCAAATACCACAGAACCAATGTTGACTTGGCTAGTTTGCTTTTATTCCACAAGGCCACACTTCAAGGGCTTCACATTTAAATTCGTAGAAAAGAAAGGCACAGTCATTGACAACCAGCCTTGGGGTCATAGGAATGACGCTCAGAATTTGCTGTTCCAACCTGATTTTGTTTCATTCAATTTCCTATTCTCAGCAAGACTTCTAGATAGTCTAGATGCTTCTTCCCAAACACCGATAGGTGGGCTATATCTGCAGATTTCTGGGGTAAGGAAACAAGCAATCGTCTCTGTGCAATGACAGGGAGGCAGCAAAATTTCTTTGAACCACCTTGTGATGACTGCCTCTGGATTCCTGCAGGCCCAGGATACATTTAATCCCCACAGCCCACTCTGCAGTACATGGCCAGATCAGGACAGCCATCTGTATTCCCAAGGATGTTTCTGAGTTGTGTGTGGTTCTGCATATGTGTGGTGGTGAGTTATTCCTACACAAACTGACTTTGGATTTCTGTAGTTTTGCTACGGCAAATGTTGGAAACAAATTGAACAGCCTAACTGGTTGAAGGGTGTTATGTTACACCAGTTCTCTGTAGAAATTCTTTGCCAAGTATATTTTCCACTTCTTTATTTTGAACTTTCCTGTATCTTTATCATACACATTTTTTTTTTTAAAGTAGGCTCCATGAGTGCAGCCCGACACAGGACTTGAACTCATGACCCTGAGATCAAGACCTGAGCTGAGATCAAGAGCTGGACGCTTAAACAATTAAGCCACCCAGATGCTAGATGTAGTATATATTTTCTATATGCCACGCATAGCCATCTACCATTCATATACCATATCCCATACATACATATGCCATTAAATTAAATAAAATTTTTTCTGATATGTGACTTTTTGTATTTTGACAAATAATCTCTACACTAATTTTATAGATTGCATCTCTCCTTGGATATATATCTATATTCTATGTTTTTTGTTTTTGTCAAACTTTCTCTCTGCTCTGTAGTAATTGTTTTTATGATTTATAAAATGTTTGCTATGAAGGGATTTTATTTCATAAGTAAGAAAAAGAACACGAGTAAGAATGAACACACATTCTTATCACAACAAAAGAGGCATTAACAGCTTTAAGTCATTCAACCATTTAGCCCTTTACATGAGTTAATTCATGTAAAATAAAGATTTGGAGCTTAGTCATATCAAGATTTGGAGCCAAGGCATATCAAATTCATGTCTTTTCTGAAATTTCTTAATTCTGTAAACAAAGGCAAAACATTGAAAACAAACTGGTAAGTAAGGACATTTGTGTAACAGGCACAGGGCATTTGAACCTGGATTTAGGTACAACTCTGACACTGAGTAACCATGTGACTTTTGCAAATTGTTTAACCTTTCTGATTTTTTATAATCCTCGACTCTAAAATACTGATACTCATGTAAAGGAGGTTTTTAAAACTGTCAGTGACATTTTAATGCAAGGAGACAAGATTGCAAATATTGGGAACATGATGAGTAGACTGCAAATGTTTAGAATAGATATTGTATGGGATTATGCATGATAAGACTGTATATTGCAGAGAAAGCTAGTTATTAGAAAATGTTCCTGTCTTTGATATTCTTATCCAAAATTTCCAGCAGTTAAGTTATGGAAGAAAGAGGAAGTCAAAATCTTTACCCCTGTTTGTCTTAGAGTTTAGCTACCATAATTATATATGTATTGGGTTGTTCCTGAAACATAAATATATAATATAATTTAGGGATTTTTTTTTAGTCTTGACATTATTTTTGAAATTGATTTGTATATAACAGTTGCATCATTTTTGAATTTCTAATAAGTTGTACTACCATAGCCCCTCTTATCACTACTCAACTTCTCATGCTCTCATTATAGCACATATTAAACTCAAAATTATATATAATGACATCATTTAACAATAGTAATATATGTCACCTACATATATTTTACAACTTTATGATATTAGTTGAGATATTAATCTACTAAATATCTTTTAGTTCAAAAACCAGTAACCTTGCAGGTAATCATAGTGTAACTAGGTTGCAAAACTGGTATCACAGTCTTGCAATCATTGTGTGGCTTTTCAGTTTCATGTAATATGTTTTACATCCTTTCTTTTTAATTGTGTCTATACAGACACAAGTTATCATTTTTGGATTTGAAATGTGAAGTTTGGGTTGTGACGATTATTTCCGCAGTCTCCAAGAAAGCCATATCACAGTTCTATTTCACATAAATTGGCTATCTTAGCTGTGAATATATATTATGTGTTGATTTTTTAAATTTAGTTGTAATATAGCAAGGAAGCTGTTATAAAGGTATCAGTTTAGATCACTCTGACTTAGTATATTGGCTCAGTGATTATAGGGGTCCGCTATTTTTCTGATGATCCGAAGTTTCTCTGAAGTTTTTTTCTGATCTAAACAAACTACTTTCTCCTTGTTAAAACTGAAGGACAAAGGGTCGCAAAGATTGAACTCAATTGGAAAAAAATTAAACTGACTTTAGTTTCAGCTAATATAATGTGGCATGGAGCTGGCATTTAATTCCCATTTGTTTACAAATACCAGACACTATGGAGCTTCTGAAACCTCAGGAGGAACTCCTCTCAGAGAAGGGAAATATATTAAAAGAAAAGTAAAAGTCTCTTTTACCTTTTCCATTTCTATCCTCAAACTGTGACATCTAACGTATTTTATCTAAGCCAAATTCTCTGTGCCAGAAAAGAAGTTTGAAAGCAAATATTTATTCGATAAAATAAGTGATGTAAGAATTAAGGAAATGTCTACATTGATCGTATAGTATTGATCTATAATTATTAGATGAATTTGGAAATTACATTATTTGTTATTTATTTTACCAAGAGGCTCTCATTCTTTGAAACAAATGAGAAATCACTTGGGACCACGGGAGGGGTGGGATGAAACTCCAAAACTGGCACCAGATAACTGTCAGTTCTTCGCAAGGGGGGGCAGATTTGGTGAGCCACGGCCGGCAGAGAGGAATGAAACCACAACCACCCCGACAGTTGTATCATTACTTCCCATCAGTAGCCTCACAACCTCCTGGACTGTTTTGACAATGGAAGCTAAAGAGTTGCATAAACTTTGCCAATTAGAGCATTTAACTTCTGGGTTGGAAAAATGACTTGAAGTCCTGTGATAATAAAGAAACAATTCCAAAGACACTGAAATGTTCCTGAGATTACTTCATAAAGGAATCCCATCTCCCCATCTTTTAACTTCAGTTTGTCTTGGACAGTGTCTGACATTTTTTTTATGAGTAGCTCACTTACCAATCATACCATATAATCCCAATTTGTGAAGTTAAAAGAAAAAAAAAAGTTCATCAGCTTATGGAAAACAATAACACATATTTAGTTTGTCATCTAATATAATCTTATTTTTTAGACATCTAACTTTGGGGAGTGGATTTTCTTTTAATTTTTTAAAGTTTTCTCTCCTTTGTGATTTCACTCAAACATCACTCTAACCTACAATGATTTTTTTTCCCCTGACACTCAAAAGGGCTATAGTAATTTTGAAACTTCATGAGAGATTTTCAGGGACACAAAATACATTAAAGGTAAGCTAATTCTTTATTTCATTTATGTAATCCTAACAAAATACATTGCGAAGAATATTTTTTTTTTACCAAAACTCCCTGTACTATGATTCTAGAAATTGAAAATGTACCAAATCACTAAATCCCATCCATTTTACAATGTAAACAGGTGCAAAAACGCATTTGATTCTGAACTCATGATCATGTAATAATTTTTATTATTTTTACTTTATTCATGTAATACTTTTTAACAACCGTCTTTGTATTTCACATTGGATGGAACTATCTCTTATATGTGTGCTATGTTTTAAATTCATTTGGGGAATATAAATAATAGTGAAAGGGAATAGAAGGGAAGGGAGAAGACATGGGTAGGAAATATCAGAAAGGGAGACAGAACATAAAGACTCCTAACCCTGGGAAACGAACTAGGGGTGGTGGAAGGGGAGGAGGGTGGGGGTGGGGGTGAATGGGTGATGGGCACTGAGGGGGGCACTTGATGGGATGAGCACTGGGTGTTATTCTGTATGTTGGCAGATTGAACACCAATAAAAAATAAATTTATTAATATTAAAAAATAAAAATAAAAAATAAAAATAAATAAATTCAAAGAGGGCTTTAAATTTACTTTGGACATTAAGAGTTTATTCTAATCTTTATTATTTCCATATTGCAGATGAGGATTCTGTTTCCATCAGGGTACCTAATTTAATCCAGACTGCATTGCCAGTAGAAGGCAAAAAGTGCTCTGAAACATAACTCCATTTATTTTCTGAGGATAGTCCTCATTTCACTGAAGTGGTTTCTGTATTCTCTCATTTCACTGTTCTGGTTGTGTGCATGATCCCAGCACCCTATTGAATCAATAATGTATAAGAGACTAATCAAAAAGTGAACCTTATTCTACAAAATTACAAGTGCCTGTATGTAAGCACTGCATGAAATCAATATCTTTTTATTTATAAGTTCCTTACTCCCTAATTTCTACAAGTAACTATTTGATACTAAACAGATATACAACTGCAGAACATATGACCACAGGAAGGAAACTACTTAATATTTGTTTTATAACTGACACAAACTGTTTTATCACTTCTACTGTCCAAATAATTGCTAGAGTCTTAGAAGTTTTTATTAGCAAGAAGCACAACATGCCCCTCCGGCCCCATCTTAAAATGATCAGAGAATCACGAGCATGAATATCAAGTCAAAGGTATTGACCTGGGGATCCCCAGGTGGCTCAGTGGTTTAGCGCCTGCCTTTGGCCCAGGGCGTGAGTTTGGAGTCCCAGGATCGAGTCCCACCTCAGGCTCCCTGCATGGAGCCTGTTTCTCCCTGTGCCTGCTTCTCCCTCTGCCTGTGTCTCTGCCTCTCTCTCTGTGTCTCTCATGAATAAAATTAAAAAAAAAAAAAAAAAAAAAAGGTATTGACCTAACTTTCTGACAACAGATAGGAGGAAGGTGAATGATTATAAGGAGTGGTCTGTCCTCCAGAACCTATACTTTGGCTGCTGCTTTGCTGCATCACTGAAATAGCCTTTCCAAAGGATCCTGACACAACCTGATAGCTTCACTTCATTTCATATTTGCAACTTTGTACCAAGTTCCAAAGTTAGTGCAATTTTAGTTCACCTTCACATCATTCACCTATCTTCAAAGCAGGGCATTTTGCCAGGTAATTAAGCCTGGAGATTCCAAGTTCGTCCCTCTATTGTGCCTCCGACTGGAATAACCACAAAACCTTAAGCCCTTGGTGTTATTGCAGATCATCAGCCCAGATGGCAGCTTCCTGTAGGGAAAATTTTCCTTTAGGACCTCTGATACATTTTCATGCCAAAAGATGAAACTTAGAATAATATCTAAACCTGCAAAAGGTTCTGATAAAACACATTGTCAAAGAGAAAGAGATTGTGATTTTATTCAGTTTGTTTCAATAGAAGCTCCCTAACGCATATTCAAATACATCCTCTGTCTTTCAGATTCCAATATTCATCAATAGGCAAGAGGGGTAGTACACTTCCACCAAATCAAGAGTGATTCTGTTACACGGTGCAATAAATATCTACCGACTTTACATTTGTGGAAATGAAACTTCATGCTGTGTACCTCACCATAAAAACAACAACAACAAAAAACTCCAGTTACAAGATGCCTTGTTTGAGCAAATTGCGCAGCGGGTTATAGTACTCTGTTGATAATTCAACACCCTCATCCCCCCCACCCACTCAACAATTTTTAAAAAGATTTTATTTATTTATTTATTTGAAAGAGACAGAGAATGAGCAGTGGGAGAGGGAGAGAGAAGTAGACTCCCCACTGAGCAGAAAACCCAACATAGAGCTCCATCCCAGGACCCAGAGATCATGACCTGAGCTGAAGGCAGACACTTACCTGACTGAGCCTCCCGGTGCCCCAATTCAACAGTTCTTGAGGGTTAATAAAATCCTATGCTGTGAGAACAAACTGAAATCAGAATATGCTCAATAATGTAATATTTTATTGTATTTTATCATTTTATTATATTTTCACATTTGAAACAATTTTATAGAGGTGCCCTCTCTACCCACTGTCTAAATTCTGTGATAGAATTTATTATTGTATAATATTTGATTTGTCATCTATGTATCCGTGTATCCATCTCTTGACCAAACATGTTTTTTTCCCAGTGCATTTCCAAATAAATTTCAAACATTTTTCTCTTTAAGGTATCAGAATGTATATTGTTAAACAGATTTTAATATTTGTTTGGTTTTCCTTATGATGAAAATTAATATAAAATGAAATACACCCATTTTATATTGCACATTCTCTGAGTTTTTCCAGATATCTGCTTACCATAAACCCTGAGCAATATATAAAATATCATCATCACCCAAAAGTTGCCTCTTTCCCTTGTTTAGTCAACCTTTGCCACAATGTTACCCCAAGGTAAACATTGTTATGGTTATTTTCCATGATATATTCAATTATCCTGTTCTAGAAATTCATTAAAGTAGAATGACCACGTAGTAGGTACGCTTTTGAATAAGCTGCTTTCATTTAGTTTAATAACTTTTAAAATTCTTCCCTATTGTCGACTGTTTGGACAGTTCATTCTCTTTTCATTGTTGAATAGAAATATAAAATTGCATGAATATAACATAGCTTATTAATTCTCCTATTAATGGACATTGAGCTTGTTTCCAGTTCTTTGCCATTATGAAAAGAGCTATGAACATTCTCAGACAATTTTTTTTTCTCAGACAAATTTTTATGACATTTGCTTTCATTTCTCTTGGTTAACTACATAAGATTAGAGTTGCTGAGTGATAGGGTAGATATATGTGTAATTTTATTAAAAAATTATCAATTTTTTCCAAAGTTGTTTAGTATTTTGGAATCCCACCAGGAATTTGTGGGAGTTCTGACTATTCAGAACATATTTGCCAATACTTGATGTTTTAAGTCTATTTAATTTTGTCATTTCAGGTGGATGTGGAGTGGTAGTTTTTGTGGTTTTAATATGCATTTTTTACTGTGTAATAATGTTAAACTGTTGACACATTTTCATACATTTATTGGCCATTTTATATCTTTGTGAAGAGCCTCCTCAAAGATTTTCTCCTTTTTTATTATTGGGTTGTTTGTCTTTTATATTAAGGTGTAGGAGGTTTTCATTATATGTAGATGTTAGTTGGTTGAAGATATATTTTGTGAATATGTTCATCCAGATTGTGTTTTCTTTAATTTCTTACTGTTTTCATCATATGAATACATTTTTGAAATTTTGCTATGTCTAATTTTATCATTTTTTTCCTTTAGAATTATTTACTTCTGTAACACATCTAACAAGAACTCCTCCAAATCAAGAAAATGTATATTCCTCTATAAGTTGTAACAATTTTAACTTTTATATATAAGCCTATGTTCCACTTAATTTAAATATTTTTGTAGAATGTGAGATAGGCATTATGGTTATTATTATTTTCATATACATATTCAGTAATTCCAGCACCATTTGTATATAAAAGACTTTTCTTGCCACAGCAGCTTGCCTGAGAGCCTAATTTTCCTAAGCTGAAAATTAGTCATGTAAATATGTGTTTATTTGGGGGCTCTCTATTTTGTTCTATTAACGTGGACATTGTTTATTATGCCAAAACAACATTCTCTTGATTACTGTAGGTTTATAGTAAGGCTTGAAAACAGCTAATCTAAATATTCAAAGTTTGTTTTGTCAAAATTACTTTGAATATTTTGTCTTTTTCTTCTCCATACACATTTTATTTTATTTTTAACTTTTTATTTATTTATGATAGTCACACAGAGAGAGAGAGAGAGAGGCAGAGAGAGAAGCAGGCTCCATGCACCGGGAGCCTGATGTGGGATTCGATCCCAGGTCTCCAGGATTGCGCCCTGGGCCAAAGGCAGGCGCTAAACCACTGCGCCACCCAGGGATCCCTCCATACACATTTCAGAATCAGATTGTCAATGGCTACGAAAAAATATAATAAATAAATAAATAAATAAATAAATAAATAAATACCAAACAAAATTTGTTGAGGTTTTGATTTGACATTGACTAAATCTATACATCAGTTTGAGAGAAGTTAACTTTTAATATCAACTCTTACAATCTATGAAAAATATTTTCTTATTATTTATTCATTTATTAGGTATTCATTAAGCATAGAGGTGTTAGCACATATCTTGTTAAATTAATTTCTAAGTTCTTTAATTTTTCAACACTGATACAAATAGAATATTTGAATTTTTTGTTCATAGTATATAAAAATATTAGTGCTTTCTGTATATTAATCTTGTACCTTGAGGTTTTCACTGATTAGTCCTAATAATTACATCATAGATTCCTGATGATTTTATGTATAAGCACCATGCCATCTGCAAATAATTTTACTTCTTCCTCTTTTATTTTTGTGCCATTATTTCTATTCTTTGCTTTTTGCGATGACTGAGACTTCCATAGTAGTGATGAGAATGGTCATTTTTTTTCTTGTTCCCAACTTGAAAGAAAGTATTCAAATCTTCACTATTAAGTTGGATGTT
This sequence comes from Canis lupus dingo, assembly GCF_003254725.2. Lineage (NCBI taxonomy): Eukaryota > Metazoa > Chordata > Mammalia > Carnivora > Canidae > Canis > Canis lupus. The sequence goes on along the minus strand of NC_064261.1, from coordinate 8,732,751 downwards.
AGCCCTAAATTTTTCATGAATGTCCTTTATTAGGTTGAGAACATTTCCTTCTATTACTTAAATTGTTACAAGTTTTAATTTTGAAGGAGTGTCAAATTTTATAAAATGCTTTTCCTCATTCATTGAAATTTAAGTTGTACTTTTTCTTCTTAATTCTGTTAATATGGCAAACTACATTAATTGATTTCAGGAAGTTAAATTGACCTTGTATTCCTGTGACAAAACCTATGAGCTATGATGCATTATCCTTTTTATATATTATTGGATTCAATTTTCTAAAATATTATAAATTAATTTTACATATAAGATCATGAGGGCATATTAGTCTTTAGTATTACTTTATTTTAATGCATTTCTGTGGGTTTGGAAATGTTTTCTCCTCCTCTATCTTGTTAAAAAGTTTATGTAAGATTGGTAGTATTCTTCCTTAAATGTTTGGAAGAATTTACCACTGATACCACCTGGTCCTGGACTTTTCTTGTTTGGAAGGTTTATGATAATGGATTCAATTTATTTCAGGATTTATTTTAGGATTATTCAGATCTTGTCCTTTGTCTCATGTCAGTTTCAGTAAGTTGCATTTTTCAAAAGAGTGGCTCATTTGATAGAAGTTGGTGAAGTTGTTGGCAGAAAATTGTTCATAATGGTCTCTAATCCTGTATATGCCTGTATCTCTTATAATGATTTTTGATATTGGTAATTTGTTTGTGTTCTTGTACTCTTTTTTTTATTAATCTAGTTAGTGGTTTATAAACTGTGTTGATCTTTACAACAAAACACATTTTAATTATTAAATTAAATTATTTAATTTGCTAAATTATTATTTTAGTATGTTAAATTATTCTAAATTATTAGAATAATTCTGCTAAATTATTCTTTTAGTATGTTTTCCTTTGTATTAGTTTCTACATGATCTTCATTATTTCCTGATAGTCAATTAGGATTTACTCTTGTTAATGTAAGGGGAGTGTTGTGTTAATATCAAAATAGATGGTTAATGGTGCTATTCAGGTCATCCACATCTTACCAATTTTTTGCTTAGTTGCTCTATATATCAATCATTATTTTTGTGGTATATGTTATTTATTTCTAGTTCTTTGTATGTGGAGTAATTGAATTATATCCTAAACATTGTGAATGTGATGTTCTCCAAGTTGTTGACTTTGGCGGGGGGGGGGGCGGGGAGGGTTATGTTTTTAGTAGGCTTCTAACTTTTGTCATAATGCAAATCCTGCCTCTTAGAAGCTAACAAATCCCAGATTGGTTCTTTCTGTCTAACTGAAGTCTGCTCTATCATGCATAGTTCACAGGTAAGTCAAAGATTCAATAGAATTTATATATAGAATTTGGGACTTCTTCACTTTGGCTCTCTATTGTCTCAGATTTATCCTTTATTTTATAACAGCTGTGATTGTCCAAACTCTGTCTTCTGTTTTCTTCAGGCTAAAAATACTACACTTTCTATCATTGTCTTAACCATCATTTTTGTGCCACAGACATCTTCCTTAAAACTTAAAGCCAATACACAATAGTAAGCCTACTTCAAGCCATTTCTTTCTTTCAATATTTGACTCTTCTCCTTAATCTTCTGTATATGTTCACTCTCTAGCTGCCTCTGTATTTTGCTCAACATAATCTGTGTGAACACAGGTCTAGTAGGAGCTTACTTAGCCAAACCAAAAGTGGAACTACTCCAAATTTTACTAATGTAAAAAGACATAAGTGTAACATATTCTAATGATATTCTAATTGCTTACAGTTTAGTTATATTTAGAGCAAGACATAATATACATGGGGAACTGATTCTTTTTTGTTGTTGTTAAAGATTTTACTCATTTATTCATGAGAGACACAGAGATAGAATCAGAGACACAGGCAGAGGGAGGGAGCAGGCTCCCTGTAGGGAGCCTGACTTGAGACTCAATCCGAGACCCGGGATCTCACCCTGAGCTGAAGGCAGGCGCTAAACCACTGAGCCACCCAGGGGTGCCAAGGGAAACTGATTCTTAACACAAATTTTGACAGTCATCCATTTCAGGTAGAAAAACCAAACCAAACCAAAACAAAACAAAAAACAGCTTTTATTGTTTGACAAGTTATCTTATATGTAATTCAATTGATAGTTTCTATTCATGTATCCTGTGCTAATTTTTTTAATATGTTATTTTGACTTATCCAGAACTAGAATTGGCAAACTGTGGCCTTCAGGTTAAATCCAGCCCACTGTCTATTTTTTTTAAGATTATTTATTTATTCATGAGAGACAGACAGAGAGAGAGGCAGAGACACAGGCAGAGGGAAAAGCAGGCTCCATGTGGGGAGCCCAGGATCACACCCTGGGCTGAAGGCAGTGCTAAACCATTGAGCCACCCAGGCTGTTCCACTGTCTATTTTTATAAGGGAGGTTTGATTTGAACACAGCTATACTTACTCATATACGTATTGTCTAAGGATGACTTCTACCTATCTTAGTATAGTTGAGTAGCTGAGACAGAGCCTGCAAAATCTAAAATATTTACTCTCTATAGAAAGTCAAAAATATTGACACTTTATAGATTTACAATACTGGACCTAAAATATACTGTAAGCTTTTTAAGGTGATGCTTTTGCTAACTGGAAGAATCCAGACATGTATAAACTGTTCCAGCTTATATACTGATAGCAGATAGTCTTTCTTTCTTTCTAGTTTCTAGTTTCAACTCTCTAAGACTTTAGCTTTACCAGTCCCTCCACCAACCATTGAATTGTGAATCAGAAGACTGCTTTATCATAATTATTGTTTTATCGTACTGTAATCATGCTGTTTTTATAAAATGAGATTAGTAATACCTTCAGCTGTCATAATACTATCTGTATTTTCACATGTTCAAGTGTAATTTTAAAGAAGTTATCATTCATTTTCTTTATAGTATGGAGTTTACCTATAGGGCATAGAAAGGACTCTTTGTTCATTAGTCCTATATGTCTTTGGTTTCAGCATGTCTTTTATTTGCCAGTATTTCAATATTGTATATTTAAAATACATTACTTACAGATATAAAGAATCTAGTAATGACATTTCTGATAATGATTACATCAATTTATAGTTATATATTTCTCAGAACAAGTTTCTCTTATGATTTTCATTAATTATCGATCATGTATACATTCTTTAATATGTTTCCTCTCACTGGTTTTTGCTGGTGGCCTTTGTCATTGACATGAATTGGAGATTTAAAGAGTACACAGCAAAATAAAAGGAAGAAATTTCACTTTAATTGTTCATTGTCAAGAACAATTATAGTGAATTTTTTATGTCAATCAAGAAAAAAGAAACATTTTTTTAGTTAAAAAATATATATATTTCCCATAAGAAATCTTAAAGATCTAGTATTCTCTTGAAGCTAAACTTTGAATTCAGGCTTTTAAAGAAATATGCTTATTGTGGTGTCTGACATAAGAAACTCAATATAATTTTTTTCTTTTAGACTTTTATTGAATTTGTCTATCTTTATTTGGGAAGACATAAGGGGAAAAGATCATCTGTTCACCTAATATTACTATTATTCATATTTCATCACACTTTTAAACTCTAATCTTAAGATTCATGTGAATATTAGCATTTGTAAAGTTACATTGCTGCATATCTATTTCTTCCAACCAATTTTCTTTCATGAAAAAAAAATACTAAATTACCTTTTACAGGGTCAAAATCACAGGATACAATAAATCCTTTTAATCTTTCTGTGTCCACATTTGGCCTTAATCTCCTTGTTTGTTTTTGGACTCAAATATCCAGAATAAAATTTTATTTTCCTCAGAGTGGAGAAACACATTCTGCAGCTTTCATGTTTAACAACTCAACAACCTTTGCTCAAGATTAAATACTTCATTGTGTCTACAGGCAGTTGCATATTTATTACTCCCAAGGCAGCGGTATTTGAAATAAATGGAATTGAATGACTCTGTGAAATAGTTTCTGAAATCCATATATTGTGAGTTGCTCTATCTCAAAGGAAAAGAAAATATTTCTGATCCCCACTATGAGAACAGTCCTTGTGAAACACACTAAGGCTATGAAAGTGATGGACATTTTAATACTGGCCATTTTGGCTCAGTTCCTTTTTTGCTGTTGGTCTGAAAACTTAGAATCATAGAAATGATTCTTCATATTTTTATTCTTTTTTTTGAACAGAAATATCTATTTCTCTGGATTTTACATATTAGTATTTGACAACATCCTTATTAACACAATATATCAAAATTGAATTTGCAAAAAGAGTGAAATAAAGTCGTGGTTTAATAAAAAATGGCAGTGAAGTATATAAATGTATTTAAATGAATAGATAAATTATAAATAAAGTAAAAGTCAATGTTTTATTTCTTGGATAAATTGAGGTCACCTATGAATTTTGTTGATATAGAGTCTAATTTCTTTACAATGGGGATAGCTTAGTAACTATTTTGTTTTGCTAACCAGTCAAATTTTTAAAGTAAACAGATGTTAGGCTCATTCTTGATTGTTTAACTTCTCCCAATTCATCAAAATTTTTTACTTGTGTAGAAATATTTTCTTTCTCTCAAAATTTTTTGCTTCTATATTGCCAATAGTTTGAATTAAAACTTCTTTAAAATAACAAAAACAACAACAAAAATTGAGCTGCTCCAGAGCCACTTCTTCATTTTTAGAGGTGATTGTGCTTATACAGCAAACAATGCATTGCTAGCATCAAAAAGCTTAGTTATTGAGTCAGAAAAGCTGAGTGAGACCTGAATCCACAAGTATCTCTTCTAATTCCATTTCTCTCTTCCTTTTTATTTTCACCTAAATAATTCCCACTATACTTCTGGGTTATGTCTGTAGATGATTATCTTTATCACACATAACTTCAGACATTTCACATCCCTGATTTCTATATGTGTTTTTCTTTAACAGACCACATGATTTACTTTTCCATGTTATAATCACAAAATTCATTTCCCCAAATCTCAGTGATTCCTCCTAAATTGTATTTATTTCTTCGTGTTGAGACTGCTTTCAAATTCACATTTAATAATTATGTTCAAAGTTAGTATATAGGATCTCAGTGTTATTCATGAATGCCTTTCAAGGTATTTTTACCTAAAAATCATTAAATATTTACTTTTCTATGGAATTTGAGTGTGTTGAAATGAATATTGTTCTTACATATGTGTGATTTTTGAACATTTCTTTTTCCTTAGCCTTTTCTTGTCTTTCCTTATAGTATCCCTAAAACTGCATCAGAGTTGGAAAGTTAGAATATTAGCAAAATTACCTAGTTGTTTTCCAAATATCTATAGGTCTTGCTACACTTTCAAATACTATGATTTTTGACAAAATCTTTAGAAGACATCTCTAGTTAAGTCAACAATGATTATAATAACATCATCATTTTGTGTGCGTATGTATATGTGCAACCACTATTATAATATTATTCATTCTTGCTATATGAGCTTATTTCTTTGACCTTACTATGTTATATATTCACAAAACAAATTTTAGTCTTCATAAATAGATGATTTGTTTTTCACTAACCTGGTATTATGCCACTTACTTTAAATCCTACTGCATGTTATACTTCATTCTATCTAACAGGATTTAATACTAAGAATAGCTAAGCTCCAAAAAAAGTTTAATTTCTAAAACCGGGTAGATAAGTTATACAAGTTATATAAGTATCTAGATAGATAAGTTAGATGGTAGGATTTTGTTTCAGATGGAGACATGAAAAGCTTTAATCCTAAAATTCTCCTGAATCTTCTGGGACTGCAGAAGGAACCCATTCTTTACTATCTTGGCCTAGCATTTCCCCATTGCTGAAGACAATGCAGATGTTTCTTCCTCTTCTTTGGGCTGTTTCCCCTCCAAGCCATAAAGTCATAACATTACCTAAGGCCAGGTTAGGTCTGATAAAGAAAGAAATAGGCTGTATTTTAAAGGAGCTTCAGGGACCACATATCATGTAAAAGAAAAATTTGGAAGAGTATGTATGGGATTAGATTTTCAGGGTGCCTAACCAAGAGACAGACTACATAGTTAGATAAAATAGTTATATTGATTTGGGATCATTTTCTGGGGATAAAGGATTTAAGAACCTAACATGATAACAGGGAATGGTATGAACATACTTTCAGGATGCTTCCAAGAAGCACAGAAAATGATGGTCTGCACTGAGATAGAAATGCCAGAATTTGGATGGCAGTCAGATATAAAACAATTAAAAGACTCCAAGATGTAGTCATTCTAAGATGGAGATTTATTACAGCTGGAAAAAAAAACAGCCAGAGGACTATGCTGCACAGGAGGACATAGAGGATACATCATTGACCAGACCAATGAAAAATCTGCTGGTGATACTCACTAAGAAGCTCATGAATCACTTCCCTCTAGATCAGGGCTAGCAGTTGATGTCTTTACAACATTGGGCTCATTGAGACTAATAGAAAAGATTGGATTCTAAAACCACATTGGCTAAATTGCAGCACTTACCTGTTAAAAGACATGAGCACAGGCTTTTGCCATAAGTAGTGGCAAGATCAGAGACCAGGGTGGGCTAACTTCTAGAGAGTTATGAAAATGATGAATAGAACATGACATTTCAAGGGGCAAAATAGATTATCAGCCTACACAAGTAGTGCTTAATCTATGGTTCAAAATAAATAAGGGATGAATGCTTAGGAGGATGGAGACGTCATCAAAATAAGGAGTCATTGTTCCTTGCTCAGTTTCTAGCCTTAAGAAAGTTTTCAGACCAAGAATCCATGATTTAAGGAGAGACCAGATCCCCAGGAAGGAAACTCTCTATATAACACTATGGGAAGTGACCATGGCAATTATTACCCCAAGCCTCCTCCAGAGGCCCTGTTACCATATAAATGAATACTTGTATACTGGAAAAGGAGATAACTCAAACATTTCAGAGACCTTTGGTCACAGAGCCTTACTTAACATTGATAATTCAAAACATGAAGCGGCATCATGGCTTCCTATTAGAGGGACGGTATATAGAAGCCAGGTAACAATTGGAGTCTTTAGACTCAGGCTGATTATTTGCACAATCCTTGACTATATAATGGGAAACACATAGTTAGTGATCATTGACATAAAATGCATGTTGATTTCCTGTTCCATGAGATAAAAAATATTAGAGAAGACCATGTGAAGTCTCTGGAATTGTCTCCCTAAACTTCTGCCAACCAAGCTGGTAAATAAAAACAATGTCATATCCTGGGTATCATGGCAAAAATCAGTACCACCCTCAGAGATCTAAAGAATGCAGATGTGATGATCCTCATCATATATCCATTTAATGTACCAGTTTGATCCCTGTAAAAACCAGATGATGGTCTATGCAAAAACCAGGTGGATCCTATTATAGTGAACAGCTGTAAAAACTCATGAAACAGTAGCCCCAGTGGAGATTTTGTGCCAGATAGAGAGACTTCGCAAAAGCAGATCAGAATGTCTGTGTACATATTATGTGACCATCGATCAGTTGAAAGTATCATTTTCAGAAACAGTTCAAATTTACTTTGACTAGACAACATTATACAGCTATATTCTTTTCACCAAACTGTTAATTCTCCTGCTCCCTGTCATAATATATATTTTGAAGAGACCTGGATCTGCTCAGCATTTCAAAAAGCATCTTACTGCTCCACTATACTCTTGACACCATGCTATTGGAGTGAATGAACAAGAAATGACATGTGCATTGGAGTTTTTGGTAAGAATGGTAGCAGTAAAGAGAGAATTTTATAAACCCTAAAAAATTTGGAGGTCTGCACCAATTAATATAGTTCTGAGGCATGCAAGCATGTCCTCTTCAGAATAAAGGAAATGTTATTGCATCTGGTACTTCCCACCACCAAGAAGAAAGCATAATGCCTGCCTGTCTCTTTGGGTTCTGGCCAACAAATACCACACCTGACATAGCTTTGAGATATATGGCAGGTGATACTAAAGGCTATTAGTTGGTGGGGACCCCACAAAGAAAAACTCTGTAATATAGCTCTACTATTCTACAAGCAACATTGCCTTCTGTGCCATATGGCCCAGCACAACCTATGGTATGAAAAGCAAGAGTGCTGGGGAAAGACCCAGTTTGGAGTTTCTTACAAGCTCAGTGAGAAAATCTAAAACAGACTTCCTGATATCATAATAAACTATGCCATTTTTGGTGCCAGATTATATACCTTATAAAAAAGATCCTAGTGGTTTCTTGGTCCTGAGAAGTGCCTACTAATGCGATTTAAAGTGATCATGCAGTCAAAATGGCTGGCTATGAGCTAGATTCTTATATAAAGTGGGGGCAGGACCAGTGGCAATCCATCTAGTAACCTGGAATGTGCATATATCAGATCAATTTTGTGCTACAAATCAAGCACAGGCAAATTCAGGTGGCATAAGCTTCATAAATAGTTGTCCCAGAACCTCACGTCATCCACCATTGTCTTACCAGAGCCCCTTCGGTTCTGGCAGTAAAAGGAACTGCCTAAGATTGATTTACAGAGAAGTTAGTTGAAAAGAGATGATGATACATTACAGCCACACTCAATAGTGCCCCCAAAAGACAGCAGTGAGGGAAAATTCTCTCATTGGGCAGAGCTTTGGCCAGTACATTTCATCACCTACATTCCATAGAAAGAGGAGTGCCCCAAGGCTATGGATTAATAGAGAGTGATGAATGGCTCCTTGGTTAGTCAGGGGCCAAGAAAGAGGGAGCTTAAATTCTTCCCCTACCTATATTACTTCCTTTTCTTTCCTTCCACAAATGCTGATCCCAAGAGAAATCCCTAATAAAACCCCACACACATATCTATCTCAAAGGCTGCTCTTCAAGAAATCCAACCTGCCACAAAATCCCTAGCCCAGCTGTAGTTTCCTTCAAATCCAACTGCCAATACAGTGTTTTTACCAGCTGCAAACTAAGGAATAAAAATCCACAGCTTTCTTCCTCCTCCTCCTCTTCCTCCTCCTCCTCCTCCTTCTTCTTCTTCTTCTTCTTCTTTCTTCTTCTCCTCCTCCTCCTTCTCCTCCTCCTTCTCCTCCTTCTTCTTCCTTCTTCTTCTCCTTCTCCTCCTCTTCCTCCTCCTCCTCCTCCTCCTTCTTCCTTCTCCTTCTCCTTCTCCTTCTCCTTCTCCTTCTCCTTTTTCTTCTTCTTCTTCTTTCTTCATCTTCATCTTCATCTTCTTCTTCTTTCTTCTGCCTAGGGTGTATTTTGAAGGAGGCAGGGAATACAGGTAAATACCAAATCACAAAACTTAATTTAGTCATTTCCAGATAATCTCTTTTTCTGTTTTATTTCTTCTTCATTATAAAATATAGATTCCTTTTTTTCTTTCCCTCTTCTATGTTGAATTGATTCTAACTTGTGAAGTTAATAAGAGAGTTGGATGGTTCGTAAACTCTCCTGTACAAATATCTCCTAGTTCAACTAATATTCGATAAAGGAGGAAAGATTATCCACTGGAAGAAAGTCTCTTCAATCACTGGTGCTGGGAAAATTGGACATCCACATGCAGAAGAATGAAACTAGACCACTCTCTTACACCAGACACAAAGATAAACTCAAAATGGATGAAAGATCTAAATGTGAGACAAGATTCCATCAAAATCCTAGAGAAGAACACAGGCAACACCCTTTTGGAACTCGGCCACAGTAACTTCTTGCAAGATACATCCACGAAGGCAAAAGAAACAAAAGCAAAAATGAACTATTGGGACTTCATCAAGATAAGAAGCTTTTGCACAGCAAAGGATACAGTCAACAAAACTCAAAGACAACCTACAGAATGGGAGAAGATATTTGCAAATGACGCATCAGATAAAGGGCTAGTTTCCAAGATCTATAAAGAACTTATTAAACTCAACACCAAAGAAACAATCCAATCATGAAATGGGCAAAAGACATGAACAGAAATCTCACAGAGGAAGACATAGACATGGCCAACACGCACATGAGAAAATGCTCTGTATCACTGGCCATCAGGGAAATACAAATCAAAACCACAATGAGATATCACCTCACACCAGTGAGAATGGGGAAAATTAACAAGGCAGGAAACCACAAGTGTTGGAGAGGATGCGGAGAAAAGGGAACCCTCCTGCACTGTTGGTGGGAATGTGACCTGGTGCAGCCACTCTGGAAAACTGTGTGGAGGTTCCTCAAAGAGTGAAAAATAGAGCTGCCCTACGACCCAGCAATTGCTCTGCTGGGGATTTACCCCAAAGATACAGATGTAGTGAAACGCCGGGACACCTGCACCCCGATGTTTATAGCAGCAAAGTCCACAATAGCCAAACTGTGGAAGGAGCCTCGGTGTCCATTGAAAGATGAATGGATAAAGAAGATGTGGTTTATGTATACAATGGAATATTACTCAGCCATTAGAAATGACAAATACCCACCATTTGCTTCAACAGTGGATGGAACTGGAGGGTATTATGCTGAGTGAAATAAGTCAATCAGAGAAGGACAAACATTATATTTTCTCATTCATTTGGGGAATATAAATAATAGTGAAAGGGAATAGAAGGGAAGGGAGAAGAAATGGGTAGGAAATATCATAAAGGGAGACAGAACATAAAGACTCCTAACTCTAGGAAATGAACTAGGGGTGGTGGAAGGGGAGGAGGGTGGGGGGGTGGCGGTGAATGGGTGAGGGGCACTGAGGGGGACACTTGACGGGATGAGCACTGGGTATTATTCTGTATGTTGGCAAATTGAACACCAATAAAAAATAAATTTATTATTAAAAAAAATATCTCCTGGTATGTGCAGCCATGCATTGAGATTTTTGGATTTAGTTATTCCTGCTTCTTAACTGTTGACATTTCTCCACTGTGTTGCAAGTGGCAGTGGAGATGAGGATGAGAATGTTTCACTGAGGCCATTGTATCTTCATGTAGCCTCTCATTCATGTTGACCACTCTAATACCTGAGGCTGCAATGGCCTTACCATAACCATGAGACCCACTTTAGGCTGGTAGTGTTCTCCTCCAGCTATTTTGCTTCTCCTTTTCAGGGACACGAAATGTTTCTGTTACTCCTCCCTGTCTTTGATAAGCCTTGGGGACATCAGGTTGTCATTTCGCCCTCCCTGACCCTGATTTCAGATGCAGCTCTCTCTGTTCTCCTGCCCCACATAGTTAAGGGATGCCTATGGTAATAGCTACCTTCCAGGAGTTTCAATTGCAAAGAGGAGGATTAGTGGTAAATGTTCATGAATCCTTAAACTTAAAGAGGTACTCTAAAATTCCTCCACAATGGTGGTTAAGATCTATAAGGCACAGGACCTGTAATAATGGTGTCAAAATATTGTTCATTATTCCTAACACGTAGAATTGATTAAGTCTGGAATTTGAAAATTATCTCCTATTGTCAAGCATTCTTCCTATATCTATTGTTTCTGGTATAAACCTTCCTTCCACATGCAAAATGAGATTTGGTTTTTTCTCAACTTACTGTTTCTGCACAGAGCTTCAAAGGCTCCTTTTTATTTATTTATTTATTTATTTATTTATTTATTTATTTATTTATATTTTTTTTCAAAGGCTCCTTTTTAGAGGCATAAAAGTTAAGATTCTGGTACACGTGCTCTAAGAACCCTCCTCTGAAGGCAGTTTGTTCTGGATCTCTTCCTTTGCCCCTCAAGAGATGATTAAGGCAGAGCATGCCCACAAGTTTGTTCATCTCCCCACCTCTTTCACTCTACTCCAGAAGGACCAGAAGGACCACCTCCATGCATCACATTTGCTTCATTTGTCCTCTGGTTTCCTGTTTGACTTCCCAAAGAACAGCTGCAGGAGTTGGGTAAAGGGAAAAGGGGCATCACAGACTCTCCATGCTCTTTCCCTCCAATTTTCAGGAAGCCCCCCCATCCTCAGTGCTTATGGCTTGGTGGACTAACTGCTTGGCTGCAACTAAACCCATGGGTTACTATAATACCTTTCTGGAATTAGTTCTTGAATTAAGTCAGATCCAAATTCTTCTCCTTCAAGAATGCCATCATTTTTCTGATTTGAAGAAAATTCTTAGTGCTGCCTGAAAGGTGAAAGATTACTAATGATAGGAAATCACTGGGGGGGGGGGGGCAAACATTTGTTAGTATGAAAATGTTATATATTCCAGGGAGGCTGACACAGATATGAGTAAGAGCTATGATATTTCACACTATGTTTTCAGTTCTGAAGACAAATGGAAACTTTCTCTAATTTGCCTTTCCTCCATTCAGAATTTTCTTGTTAGGATAATTCTTTCATAGAAAATGGCTAATACATTCTGGGAGTATCCACATCAGGGTCAGGCATCTGGGCTGTGATCATTCTCCAGACAAAGCCCTTTTCAGCAAAGATATTCACGGCACAAACGTGATCTTCTAATTTATTGGGACATCCGGACACTGACTTAGTATCTCAGGCTCTCTCAGACCAATTCTTCTTCTTCTTCTCTCATCTTCAACCATGCATATCCTTTATTTGGTTCTCACCCAAGTCTAGCTGAACTTCGTTTCTCCTCTGGGACTTGTCGCCTGGGAATGATGTTCTCCATTTTCCTGGACTGCCAATGTTGTTTGAACTTCATTGATAATGAGAAATGTTCTGTTTTTATATGAACAATAGTAAAGAAGTACCCTTGCACCTTGCCTTAAAATTATCCCCATTTTTAAAGATGAATGAATTTTCATTCTGATCCTGAATTTTAAAAGCAGCCCCTGTTCCCTTATTCATTGAACCCTCAGGGTGGGGGGTCTGGGGTGCAATGACAGATACTCCTCTAGGAGATCTATCTTAGTTCTAAACCTAATATCTCTCAGATCTTTTCTCAGCCCAGGCAGACTTTATTTATTTATTTTTCAGACTTTATATAAAATACATTGGCCACATTCCTTTTCCTCTTTTTTTTTAAAGATTTATTTATTTATTTTAAAGAGAGAGAGAGAGAGAGAGTGTGTGTGTGTGTGTGTGTGAGCATGGGGAGGAGCATAGGCAGAGGGAGATAATCTCCAGCAGGCTCCACACTGAGCACAGAGCTGGGGGTGGGATTCAATCCCAGGACTCCAAGATCCTGACCTGAGCCAAAACCAAGAGTCAGATGCTAAACTGACTGAGCCACCCAGATGCCCCTACAATCCTTTTCCTTTTGACTTTCTGTGACACTCTAGTGGTAAAGCGCCAATTTCCTCAAAATGTTTTTCCTTATCTGTTTGCCCCAAGTAATTCTAATGATTTTTTTTCAAAATGCAAATTTGATCATGTCATCATTCCTGCTTAAAATTCTCCGATGGCTTCCTTACGCTCTAAAAAAAACAAAATGTATGTGAACTATAGATGTTATGCACATATAAATCTTCTGCACGGTCTAGAAGATGTCACACGGCTTGGATCCTGAGGCATTCTCCATGCTATACTCCAGCTACAGTGACTACATTTTGACTTTTCACATTTTAAGAATTCCTCTCAGTGAAACATTTACTGACCTCCCAATTTAAGACAACCCCTTTGTTGCATGCTTGCATATTACAAAAATATGCATAATCTTTGTCCTATGCTTAAAACTAGTTGTAATATTTATCTTTGCAGTTATCTCAGATTGAATTTTTAAAAAGAATCCAAGAATGCTAAAAGGAATATAACTCGAGGGGCACCTGGGTGGCTCAGTCAGCTAGGTGACTGCTTCAGATTTTGACTCAGGCCATGATTTAAGGGTTGTGACTTCTGTGTCTGGCTCTGCACTCAGTAAGGAGTCTGCTTGAGATTTTCCCTCTCCTCTTCCTCTGCCCCCACTCATGCTCTCTCTGTCTCTTTCAAATAAGTATATAAATCTTTTTTAAAAAAGTATAATTCAATTACTCTAGAATCATTTATTTAGTTGATATTGTCTTTACTGTTATATTATAAACTCAATTAGAACAAAAACTTTACGGTATTATCTGATCAGGTTTCACTGTGGTTTTTCCAGCACCTAGCAAAATGCCTGAAACATGGTGGACTCTCAACAAACAACATGGATAGAGAATGGATATATGTCCACCCCTCTGTGGCCCTCCTCCTTTGGAATAACCTCAAGTCCACACTCATCTTTTAATTACTCTAGAACACACACAATCTTTTCCTTTCTTTGCATATTATTTTTCTTTTTACTTTTTTTTTTTTGACCTAGTTCTATTTCTTCCAGCCAGAGTTTGAATATTGTTTTCTCACAGAAATACTCTTGGACCAAAAAATGTAAAACGAGTCCACTGACACTAATTTCACTTACATCTCACTCACAGTAATGGTTTCATTTCTCTGTTCCTTAGTAAACTGTAAATATGGTAAGGCATGAATTATGCCTTCTTTGTACATCATTTTGAATGTCCCACATCTAGCACAAAACCTGGCACCCTGTGGATGATTGCCCCTCATAATGCTACATATGAAGTGGCTAGGTTCCTGGATTAATAAAATACAAAAAGTTTCTTGCAGTGTGCTGCATTTGATCTGTGTCATCAAAGAAACGGCATTATTGACACAGTTGATCTAATACTACTTATATTAATGGTAATCAAATACATAATGACTTTGCCCAGAAAGGTCAAAAGTATCTCCAGAACATCTGATAATTCATTTCCTGTAACTCTTTGTTCTCCTAATTTCCAGCCACACATTACTTGTTTAATATAGCCCAAACATTTATTTCTATTACATATTTACTTTGCAACTTCTGTGTCACACTCATTGGTCAGGGCATTTTGTAGGATTAAAGGAAATGTAAGACATGTCACTGATGTCAAAATGCTTGTGTTCGTCAAAATGTTTAACAACATTATGTGGTAAAGGACAAGAATTTACAAGGTAAAAACAAATGGTGTGGTGTGAAAATGTAGAGTTTAAAGAACAAAGTGATCACTAGAGGTCAGAAGAGACAAAACAAATCAAATGTCTTGAAAGAGCTAGGGCTTGAGCTTGTTCCTGAAAACTGAATAACAGTTGACAGGAATGAAAAAGAGGCTATTATTCCTGGATGATACCTTCATAATTGCAAAGCCCCTAGTTTAAATAAATAAACAAACAAACAAACAAATAAATAAATAATAAATTCATCTCTGCCATCTGCAGTCATATGCAAAGTCATGCCCAGTGAAGTCACATTACCTCCTGAGATCCCTTGCTACTGTATTTACCATTAACATTTCAGGTATTGCTTTTTAAAATAAATTAGAATATATTATAAAGATAAACTTCATTATGATTGATTCAATCCTATTTGTGTCTCCTATAGCCAGAATAGAGTACATTATTTATTGATCTCTTACCCACATTCTTCTACTTTACTATTACTAAATGAATTTTGACTTATAAAGAATGACCCATAGAGTCAAATGTCATCTCCTACTCAATAGAGTGCTAATTCCTGTTGCTAAAATGGTCTCCTTCCTATCCTAGGAATGTAATGCATATATTGCTTATTATAGGATTTCCATAAAATATTGATGTACTAATACCTTATCCACTTAAAGGATGTGAGGTCGAGGGTTCAAGAAAAAGGATAGTCTATTCGGAGTTTCATCATAGGAGGACATTCAAAATTCAAGGGTTCTGGATGGAAGAAAGAAGAATGCCCCGCTGTCATGCCTTCCATGGATTTTGCTGTAACGAGGTTGGTGCCATATTACAGTTCTGAAAGGGACTCTGTGCAGTGGGAATTTGAAGGAAAATTTGTTACATTCCATTAAACAGGCTATAATGAGATCTTTTTTAACGTGATTAACATTTTATGCTTTTATATTATTATTTCTGTATTTAGGATTTTATATTTTTAGGAGTATAGCACAGAAAGTATAAAATCTGCTGTAGATAGCAATTGCTAATTAACAGATTTAGCCTATGTTAAGTGAGAAACATCTTTATTAGAGCCAGACTCCCTTCACCCAAATATCTATGCATAATATCAGCTGTAAGTCGTAAATTTTTATGAAAACTGCAAAATAATTTATGGAAATGACTGAACTAACTCTTTGAAATGAAAAACACATATTTCTAAATATACTTTTTTTAATGAAAAAAACCATGCCTGGTTCTGGTACCAGGCTCCAATTTTCCTCCCTAATGTTCAGGTGTAACTACCCAAATAATTTATTTTCTAGTTTGTTCTTGGTGCTTCTTTTTCAAGGTGGTGGGGATCCTTTTGTGAGGATTCAAGTAAAGTTCTCAGGCTTTGCTATCTAGGCTGGATGACTGCCTCGGGGTTCTTAGTCTTTGCTTGTGCACAGGGTCAAATCACAGTCATTAAAACACCACATCTTTATCAATTATCGTCTGCAGACAGCTTTGCTTCCTTCCAATATATTCTGCAAAATGCTGGCTTCTCATTTTAGTATTTCATTGTGAGGCTGTGTCTTTTAGCCTCTGTCTCTAACCTGAACATTCTGAATCACTGTGATTGATGGAATTTTACCTGCTGGCTGCATTTTTACATCTACAACTTGCCTTCCGCTTTTTATTAGAGTGAGAGCAATATTTTTAATCCTCTAGGCTGGACGAATGTTTTTATTTAGTGTAAAAGCTGAAAATAATTACCCCGATCTTAGCTCCTCCATAGCCTGTCCTTTCTAACAAATTAAATAATCCTTCATCAATAATGGTGGCTCGGGATCTACTGTTAAATCACTTCATGGCCAGTTTTAGGTAAACTACCTTTTCACGTACATTATTTTACTTGCTTTTTATCTGAAAATGTTAAAAAGAAAAAAGAAAGACAACGTACACACAAGTGTACAACCCTGTGTTTCTTTTTGATCTGTTGCTTTGGTCCCTGTAAACCAGACCTTCAGGCTGAGGCATTCGAAGGGGAATTATATATAAGGATACAGAGAATAGAGTCAAATTATACATTTCTAAGTATCTAAGTCGACTTGAAAAGCAGGGGTTTGATTTGCAAGGACACATCTTTTTGAGGGAGAAAAGGTTTCAGAATTCAGAAAGCCTGTTTTTGCATATCAAAAGCAAAACCCCAAAGGAATCAAGGCCTAGGGCTTCTGTCCCTTAAAAAAAAAAAAAATTACTTTCTTTCTTTCTTTTTTTTTTTTTTTTTTTGAAAAGCCAAACACCCTTTTTCCTGACCAAGCAAACAAGAAGGAAATTAGGGGAAAACAATGAATTCTTTGCTGATATGAGTTAAGAAAATGGTCCAGCCAACAGAGACCCCTCTTCAGGCAATAGGAAACCGTAAAAACCCCAGACAAGATTTGGTTTGAATAGAGTTGTGAGAGCCCTGTATCTTACTCGCCTTGATGTGTTGAGAGAAATGGTGAGCCTTGTAGGAAAGTCTCTCATAGCAGCCTTCGGGAAGGCAGCGTTGGTGACACAGTGTCAAAAAAGGTACAGGCAGAGAGGGCCTGAGAAAGCTCCTACTGCATTTTCCTCAGGAAAATACTCAAATGAAGTGAGTTTATCATCAAAACTGGAAACTTTTGGGAATAAACTGGTGAGTGACTCATTATTAATCCAGCATAAACCAGTAAGTCTAGGGCAAACCCAGGCACATAATCACCTCAGAAAAGAAAATACAAATTCCAAGAGACAGAGCCAGAGGATCCTGGACAAAGTCACTGATGACATAAAATAAAGTCTATGTGGTTCCAGGGCTGAGAGCGTCTCGTTAGATGACAGTGGGAACAGCTACTGTAATGATGAAAGACCACGGAGGGAAGATAGACAACTTTACATACAATACCACTGGACAAGAATGGCTACATAGACCCAAAGATTCCTATATCGTAGTTATGGCCATAAAACAGAGGGGATAGGACAAAAAAATAGAGAGTGAGAAAATCATAAAAAGGCCAAGAAAAACTGCAAGCATATAGAGCTAAGGATTCTCAGAAAAAGAAAGAGTAGATAGAGCTTTTGTGACACAAGAGAAGTCATTTTAGACACCCAGGTATTTTTTGTGATCTCTGTCATTCTTGCCCAAACACACTTCTTGCAATGCAAAAAACATCGATAGTTAAGGATTCTAAGGAAACCAAGGGAATGCAAGACTAGGTCTCTCTACCAGACCTGAAAACAGCCAGGCCATATCAAGACAATAGATCAGTGGTAAAACCCCCCAGTGCTGCTTCAAAAGTAAAGGAGGCCCTACATTCCTCACCCCAGATAAGAAATCCAAGACCCCATCCAGTTTATACCAGCTCTTGGAGCATGCCCCCAGTCCCTAGTCTCAGTCCTGCAGTTACTGTCTGCTTCATTATAATATTGAAGTCTCTACTCAAAGAGGAGCTCAAGCTTCATTAACATAACATAGGCTGCCTGCAGAAGCACATTTTCTAGGTGTGACTACTCAACCTGCTGCCCACCTTTACAAGGGATGACAAAACTCCCCTGTCTGAATATTCTTCCTAACCCTAAATACAAGAAACCCACTACGCCCACCCGGGAAGTCAAGGCTTTGGAAGTTACTCCCCACTGACCAATGCATTTGCTACATTAAAGTATCCTTGTGTGACTTCACTGATCGATGTAATCTCTATTTGTAACTCACCGAGGAGCAAGTTCACCTTAATTCATCATAAAACTATTCACTGTTTAATATTAAGTTTTTACCTAACAGCCAACCGTGGATGATGAATCAGGATTGAGGTTATAGAAAAATAAAGGCTTCTATTCAACCATGTTTTTGGCTTGAGAGTAAGTTACATGGTATAGTTTATATCCACAAAACTACACAGAACAGGAGGTATTGAATCCATCTTTCAGATGAAGAAACTGAGCCTCAAAGACATTTGCTGAGCAACTCAAAATCTCAGAGCATGCAAGATAGGGTGCTGTATCATCTAGTTCTTCGTGCAATATTTACAGTAGTATTTCTTTTGTTTTTGTTGTTTTTCTGTTTTTCTGTAAAGTTATCCATTCATCTATACTCTCATAAGTGTATCTTCTTTTCCTTAAGATTGGAAGTAAGTTTTGAGGGACAGTGTAGGATTCCAAGTTGATGTGATCAAACTGGTGAACATTTTTTTTTTTGTCTTTTTCTTGGTAGTAAATGTTTCTAGTAGTGGTTCTGCTTCTTATATGTTTTGATGTTTTTTTGACACTCTTACCACTGCCTACCAAAATCTAGTCATATTTGTATATATTTATTATGCACACTCTACTCCACCATTAAAATGCAACCTCCACGGAAGCAGGAAATTTGTCTTTTTTGTTTATTTTTATAACATTGTGGCTAAAACATTGCTACAATCTTAACAGGCATGGAGTAAGAATTTGTCTAACCTATTAATTAATGAAGAAGCAGTAAGCCTCATCAAGTATGGCACTAGAACAAACAAAAAGTTGACTGATTAATTTTGAGTTTAATTTTCATGAGTACCATTAAATTAATTACACTGCATGTGAACACATTATCAAAGGTATCTCTAGAAGGGTCATTCTTGAATTCTATCATGCTTAATGATCACTTGGAGAACTAGTTAAAAATGCAGATCCTCAACCCCATCATTAAAAATTCTGCTTTAGTGGATCTGGAGTGGACCTCCGCAAATCGCTTAACAGTCATTGAACAAGTACCCTAAAGAATATGGTCAAGTTGCTATTTCAACCTAGGCTCTAGAGCTTTTACTCAGATTTCAATATGTAAAACAAATTTCATATATTTACCAGCATTTTCTCCATGCTTTTAAGTACTGGTTTTTATAAAACTATAGACCTATAAAATATATACCAATTTCATACTATATTGAATAAATATGGAACATGATATTTTGAGAAAAAAACATTGCATGTTCATCATGCTCATGATGGAAGACTGCATGTAGACTTGTACCTTCATTTTAAACATGTTCAAGTGGTAAACTCAAATAAATACAGTTATCTGTGCACATGAGTACTAGACCCACTAAGCCAAAGAGGTGGATTTGTGGACATACTGGGATTGCACTTTGGCAGAAAACTTAGATTCATAGCAAAAGTCACATCCTCATGAGTAGATAGACCATCCTGTGAGAAGTGATTGTTAGCAGGTGTCTGAAGTCTACTTATTAGTGTAAAAAATTATGTAAGCAAAGAGTAAGTATTGCTCATTTTGCATATGAAGGAAAGGGCATTGCAGCAATTTGAGCACTTTGCTCATTTGCAATGGGAATAGTCTTTTGAGTAGATATTTTGATGACCTTGTTTGATAGAATGTTTAGAAAGAAAAGTCCTGATTTTTTTTTTCTCACCTATAGAAACATTTACTTTAGGGTCATGGGGAATTTAGTATGCTATTGCTGTTGGCTCTATATTAAGGATGGTAGAAATATATTAGAATAAAGGTGTGTGATACGTAATCTGTTCTCAGGAGGACATAGAGTAATGAGCTCTGAACTCTGGCCATAGCATACCTTACACATTCTAATGCTACATAACAATACATCCTTCTTGGATTTAATCCAATGGATATTCAGGTTCCGAGAACATGAGAAAGATATAATTATAACAGGAACGCATCCAAAAATATGTATAGTGTAGTGGATTCTAACATGAACAGTCTGTTGTCGGTCTTTGTCTTTTTAGATGCATTAGCAGCTTTTTACATTGTTGGTTTTTGATACCACATGCATATTGTCAATGCCTAAATCTCCGGCTCAGACCTACCTCTCCCCCAAACTCATATATCCAGGTCCTTACTAGATATTTCCACTTGTATGTCTAATTACATATCTCAAATTTAATTCAACATATCCCAAACTGAATTCCTGCTCCTTCTCCAACCAAACATGGTCCATCCACAGCTTTCCCTATCTCAGTTGACAACTATCTCTTCAATTCCTTCATGAGCTCAATTTCCTGACTGTATTTCCATCATTGAGCACTTTCTCTTATACTTACAAATAATCTTCTAGGAAATCCTATTGGCTCTACCTTTAAAATACATACTATTTCCAACTACTTTTTACTGAGTCACTGCTATGAAATTGATCCAAGCCTTCTCCATGTCTTCTCTTGTTTGTTGAAATAGTCTCTGAAAATGTGTTCTATCCCACCATTGTGCCACTATATTCTATTTTAAACACAGAGGAAGTCATTAAAAGCATAACTCAGGACACATGCTTAAAGTCTATAATGGCTTTTTACTTCACCCTGAGTGAAAATTGAAGTCCTGAAATTGACCTACAAGACCCTATGTAATCTGGCCCTAGGTAGATTTCCACCATCTTCTCTGAAAACTAAACCTTCCTTTCATTTCCTTCCAACCACACTGTTTTCTTTTGTTGTTGTTGTTGTTGTTGTTGTTGCTTGCTCTTGAAATTGTCAAGCACAATCTTATTTTAGGGTCTTTGCTCTAGGTATTCCCTCCTCTTTGTCTCTGCTCTGTCTTACAATGTCTACGCAGTGAACCCTGTAACTGACTTCCAGTTTTTGTTCAAAGCTCATCTCTTAATTTGCTGTTCTTTTCAGCCCACTTAATATCACAACTTCTTTCTCCCTCTTATCACTTCACCCACTGTAGGCATTGTCGAGTCCCATTCCTGCCTCTGTTTTTTGCTTTTTATATAGCTATTATGTTCATCAAACAAAATATGTAATATCCTTAACCAGTTATTAATTGTATGGGAGCACACTATTGTAAAAAAAAAAAGGTACACAAATATACATATATAACACAAAGAATTATTAAAAACCAAAATCTGTATAATTGCTGCTTACTAGAAAAACCAAAGCATTGATAGCAGCTAAGAAGCACTCTCTCGCCCCCTCTAATTGCTCTTCTCTCCTTTCTCTGCAAATATTGTCACTACCCTGATTTCTCATACATTAATTAAATTTTGCAGGGTTCGAACTTTGTGGTGTGTGTGTGCATGCGCGCACGTGTGTGTGTGTGTGTGTGTGCATATGTGTATGAATCCTATCTTCTTTCACTCCATGGTATTTTGTGAAACTCATCCATGTTGTTTCATCCAGCTGTCATGTTTTAATTTTCATTGCTAAATAAATTTCATTATATGACATATGACAAGTTATTTGTTCATTGTATCAGTGAAAGGACATTTGAGTTCATAATCTTTTTTTTGTTGTTGTTTATAGTCTACTATATCCCCAACATTTTAAGTTTGATGAAAATGAGAACTTTATCTATTGTATCAATCGATTAACATGAAAAATCTAGTACAGTGCCTTGAATATGACAAGTAACTTAAATATTTGTTGAACTGAAATAAGTTGAATTAAAAATTGGAGTAGATTCTATTGGTTTGTTGTTGGAAATAATGAAAATCCTTATATTTTGATTGATTTTTGAAAGCTTTTATTCATATTTCACTAATATTTATATAGCATTTACAAACAATTGAAAATAAAATAATGATTTGGAGTTTGTGAAGAGTATGTTATCAGTGTGTATAAACAGTTTGGGGAAATAGAGCTCAAATAGCTTTTCATGACCTAATACATCACACAGAATTGAAAGATAAGATTGGTCAGGATTATCAAAAAAGTCTGACGTTAATCTTATATAAATAAGATTGAAGCATCAAATGCCAATAATAGTCATATAATATTTTAAAATTTATAAATATCTAGGAAATTTACAACACTGTAGACTATTTAGGAAAAATTATTTTGCCTAGTTAAGGAAAATAGGTATTATAGACATGAAGCATTTAAATGTATAAATTTAATTTCTCATGGGTTGTTTTATTATGAATATTTGATAATATCCAAGAAAGGTGAGTTATCACATTATTAATGGTTTGTATGACAATTAATTAACTAAATTAATAATGAATGGTGGCATTATGGGGCTATCTAATTCATTTACTATGTAATAACATACCAGTTAATGCTTAAGAAAGTGGCCAGTCATTATCAATGTACCATTGTGCATTGCGCTAACATTAATCGGATCAAATTAATGTAGTGTTACTTTTATCTTAAGCAGGCATTAATGAACGCCTCATCATTTCAAAATGTTGCCATGACATATTATCAAAATATCAAATGCTTAGCTTAATGTTTAGTATAAAAAGGTTCATTTGATACTCATGTTAATGAGATTTTTTTTCTTTTTATTACAGGTATAATTAAAGTCAGGTATTATAAAGGTTTTTTAGGTTATTTAAATATATAACAGGACCACCTTCAAAGTTGTACTTGTGAAGAATAATAATACATTTAAAGCTATGAGAATTCTTTTTTCATACTCCACTTTTAGCCAGAAGATCAGTTCATTTCTATTAAGAGACAGAAATATGACTTCATATTAATGATGGAATCAAAACAGATGGAGCTATCTAATGGTTCAGGCAGGAAATTGGAGTAGGAATTATAGCTTCTTACCCTTATATCTACCACTGATTCACTAAATAACCTTGGGCAAATTACTTAAGCTGCCAGGTCAAATTTTCTAAGTGCACGTCTTCTTTTTTTATGCCCAGAGCTCACATTAACAGAAAAAGGAAGCTCTGGAGATACAGAAAAAGGAAATGATATAATATAGAGTGGAGGAAAAAGCCTTTGGCATGAAAGAGATTAAGTGGCTTACCCAAAGTTTCACAGTTCGTATGTGGACTATGGGAGATTCAAATTCAAGTATGTGACTCATTGGCCTCAAGTACCAAGCTTTTAATATCAGTTGTAAAATAGCTGCCTTGATTTTGATAGTACAAGCTCAGGGTTTTCCTGGGAAATTACAGATGTCTAATAAATATCATTCTTTTCAGTCTTTTCTCTCATACCCAATGCTTTTGATATTTACTCTAAAAACAGCATATAGATTTATGTGCTTATTTAATCTAGACTCTACTGTCATAATTCTAGTACTTATTATTTCTCATCTAGGCATTGATTTAAAAATTGTTCTCAGTGACGCCACTGTTTTCCCAAATTTATTTCTGCCTTCATGCTTTATAAAACCAATAGATGATATCTAAGACCATTGGAATGGTGGTAGAGCACACAGAAAAGAAGGAAGGCTATGCAGAGCTCTTTAAACATGAACATTTACCAGTCATGTAGTGGAAGGATCCAAAAAAAGAGTAATATATCCTTGTCTCTGTCTTGAATCTTCTTTCTGACCAAATTCATTAACGCAATACAGTGATTTTGCTTCTTATATGTTATCTATCAACAAATTTCTATCCAAATGGGCATTTCTCTAATTCAAACTTACATTATTCTTTAGAAATTTTTCTCTAGTCTCCTCGTTTCTAATGTTCCTTCTGCAAATTTATCCTCCATATCATCTATTTAATATGTTTCTGTGATCTTTTTAACATTAGTTTTAATCTAATTTATTTAATCTCAAATAAATCCGAACTTCTAATTTGCCGACCACACATGACATCCGTATACCTTTGCTTATACTATGTCCTCTGCTGGAATGGCCACAGTTTTCTGTTTCTAATATTCACTCTTTAGCACTTGACTTGAATTTGACCTCCGTGAACCTTTTATGCTTTTGTTCACACCAATTATTGGTGTTCTCCTTCTGTGTTTCCACAGTGCATTGCATATACTACTATAGTTGCATGTATTCCATTATTATGTAATTATGTTCCATATATTTTGTAATTGTTTCCATTTTTTTCTATCAAATTTTGCTCTTTAGAGATAGTACTATATATAACTAATTCAAATGTCAAAGAAAAAAAAATTCACACTAGTTGGAGTTAAACAAAAAAACTCTATTTAAGACTATTGCAATAACAGGGACCAAGACTATTGCAGTAGAGAAGAGAGACAACTCAACTCCATCATAAGGAAAGGTGGGAGGTGTTTTAAGCACTGAGGTGAACTGGTGGAAAAACACAGCATGTTAGGGAGGAGGTTGGTCATGTGACTAGGCCTTTCTTTTCTTTTCTTTTCTTTTCTTTTCTTTTCTTTTTTTCCTTTTTTTTTTTTTTTTCTTTTCTTTTCTTTTCTTTTTCTTATTGACATTGATGCCTATAGGGGTTAGGCTCCTACACTCCCACAGAGACTAGGAGTTAGGAGTGTTGTCTTCCTTGATGACTACATTTCAAATGGATGGCTGCAGGGTCCTTTAAGAATACTGTTTCTGGGTCATAGAACTGGCAAGAGGCTGGGAGAAGATTTACACCTCAAAGGAATAGAGAAAGAATTCACAATTGCAAGTTTTCTAAAGTAAATGCTCTAAGAAAAGGCAGATTAGAGGCCTATAGACAGGAAGAAGCCTGTCTAAAATTAAGTCAAGCTGAGGAGAGTATTAAGGCCATTTTAATCAATATTTATATTCACAGTTCTGAGACATATTAAACACTCCAGAAATTTTACTCTGCTGCAATGTCCTATGAGTTCTAACAAGATATTGTAGCACAAACATTTTCTTGAAGTCATTATTATTTTTGCTTATGTACATATGCACTGGGCATTTGATGCAGGGCATAGTATGAATATTTTCTTTCCTTTAGTTCCCTTGTTTGGGTAACGATGAGTTCCTTCCTCATTATTTTTCCTTCCCTTCCTCCTTGTTGCCTTCTCTGTAGGTTCTGGTTCCTAACTTCTAGCTCACTCCAGGGAGGTCCACTAACTTCCATCTAAGTGCCAAATCTGTCCTTGCTTCTATCCTGGGGAGTCAGGAGCAATTCTTTACTTTATACAAAGCAGGAAAAAAAAGACACTATCATGCTAATTTGATTACCATGATTACCACTCATGGACCTAAGTAGATATCATAGTATATTAAGCACACACACAGGTACAAGCACATGCACATACACATACACATTTGTGTACACACACTTACACTATATATCTAAGGGGTAAACTTGGAATCTGTGAATTTAAAGTCAGGTTAACCAAAACTTCCCAAGTGAAATGCAAAGAAGAAAAAAATGAGGAGAAAGCCAGAACACAACATCCACAAACATCCTTTGAAAATTTCAAAGGTATTCACATGGGCGATTGGAATATCATAGTAAAAGAAAGAAAGAATGGAAAGGAAGTTGTATTGAAATGACAATGGCCAAGATCTTTCCAAAGTTACTGATAGACACCAAATCACACATCCGGGAAGCTTAAAGGACATCAAGCAGAACAATACTAATACACCTAAGCCTATTATATTCAAACTGCAGAAAAATAGACAAGAGAAACTCTTGAAAGAAGAAGGATACATAAGTACAGGTTGCACTTTACTCATAGGGGGAACAAGAATAAGAATTACAACGAATATCTCATTAGAAACTATGTAGATGAGAGAGAATGGTATATATTTTAAGTATTTGCATTTAAAAGATTCAATATAATATTCTATATCCAGCAAAATTACCCTTTGAAAGTGAGATAAATACTTTCTCAAACAAAAACTGTGGAAGTTATTGCCACCAGACTTGCCCTACAAGGGTTGTTGAAAGAAGTTTGTTGGTGAGAAGGGAAACAATGTCAGTCAGAAATTTGGATCTACATAAAGAATGAGGAGCATTCATTCCATGAAGAGGAAACAAATAGTTTTGAGAGGGGAAAAAAAAAACACATATATAATCTTTCTCCCTCAAAATATCTCATATGAATTACTGTAAACGACGGCTTTCCAGCCATGGAAACTGTAGTAGTTATACTTCCTACAACAGAGCAAGGTAAAACTGCACATGCATTTGCTTCTTCAAAAAACATTGTATCTGGTGGGTTGGGTGGCTCAGCTGGTTAAGTGCCTGACTCTTGGTTTCAGCTCAGGTCATGATCTCATGGGTCATGAGATCTAGCCCTGTGTGGGGTTCTGTGCACAACGGGGGAGTCTGCTTGAAGACTCTCTCCCTCTGCCCCTTCCTCCACTTGTACATATTCTCTCTCAAATAAATTAATAAACCTTTAAAAATAAACATTGTGTCTGTACACACTTAGCATTTGTGTTATTTACAGGAATTGCCCTAAAGTAGTGCTCTCAGCATAGATACTGCCGCTGGAGAGTTTATGATTTAAGATGGTGATGGAAAACTATGAGATGTGAATAAGGCCAATGAAATATATTCTTTAATGAAGTCTATACATAAGATAAGATTGCATAGTATGCATTTGCAGAAGATAGCAGTGTATGAAGGGGTTGTTAGAAAACAAGTACAAAAAATAATTCTTACAAACAGGTAGAGTGCCTTAAAGAAATTGGGATTATCTATGATCAATTTCAGAATTTAAGTGATAAAACAAGAGTATTGGATAAATGAACAACAGGGAAGAGCTATAGTTATTAAAAACTGGTTTGTGAATCTGCTGTGATTCTTCCTTCTTATTCAGTTCACACACATAGATAAGTTTGGTGGCACAACATATTCCCAATTTGTATTCCTCCCCTTTTGTTTGTGAGAAGAGTGTCAGAGGAGAATAGCTAATATTGAATTCTAATTTCACATCTGACATATTCTGTGGTTTCTTCATTTCTTTCACCATCATTATTTCCACTTAAGTATAGATGAGGGCTCAGCTGTTGAGTATTTTGCTGAAGCTCCTACAGCTTGAAATAGGTAATTAAAAATCTGCAGGAAGAAAACATAGTTGCAAAAATATGTTTTTAAATTAATTATCTATTACTACTATTTACTGAAGTAGGCAAAGGCCTGATAAGCCTAATGATCGGGGGAAAAAAAATGAAGCAAAACAAATAAATTGGAAAAGAGCAGAAGTAAGCCAAAATAAAAGAAAATGCAAGAATTTAAGAGACAACTACTCAAAATCAACCCAAACTAATGGAAAATCTAAAAAGATGAAAATGCCTTTATCTAAGTATAAATTACCAAAATTTCCTTTGAAATAAATGGAAAAGAATGATATTTCAATTGTCATAGAAAATATGGGTAAGGTGATTAAAGTTAAAAACCGTAACAAACATGTTTGCAGTTGAATTTGATCTGTCCTGTTCAGAACATATTTCAGTTCTCTAAATTACTGAAGATGATTGAGAAGATGGAAATTTTCCCAATTCAATATACAAAGCCAGCATAACATGTGATTATATCAGTTGAAGATAAAAAGGCATTAAATAAAATTCAAATGTCAATTCTAATAAGAGCTCTTAAAAATAAGAACAGATGCTACTATTTAAATGTAATAGACTATTTAACAAAAGTGAACAGCAAACATTATTTTAAATAGAGAAGGTTTGAAGTATTTAATTAAAGCAATGGTATCCTTTATCATCATTGATCCTTGTATCTTTGGAAATGGTACATGTAAAGCAAAGAAATAACTAGAGCAAATAATGGAAAAAACCAGATAAAACTATCTTTTACTGTTAATAATATGATTTTATACCTTAAAAGCCCCAAAATAATGCTTTAAAAATACCATATTTAATAATAGGTTTCTGTGTCAACATGTGGGTCCACTACTTAGTCTCCATTATAGCAAAAGGCACCTGGATACATAAATGAGAGAAAAAGTTCCACTGAAAATCAAGACAGAAATTTGTGTGCATATTACATAGGGATAACATTTTGAAAAGTCATAATTCTGATATGAAGAAAGCTATATTATTTTTGAATATCTGAAAATGTGATCTTAGTCAATGGGAAGACAATATTTGTCATTCCTCTTGATTAAAATGCAAAAAATTAATCATACCAAAATAAATTTATAAATTGAATGCAATTGTACACAAAATTCTAGTAGAATCATGAAAATTATGAGCAGTAAAGTGAAATTTCCCTTACAGATACCAGATAATGGAAGAAAATAAAGAAGCAAAATAGACCATCATTATTTTCATAACAAAGCACAAGACACTTATTATTTCAATGCAGTGTGAAATATTTAATATAAGACATTACACAGTTTAAAATTCACGGAAGAAAATAGAAATGGAAGTACATTTTATATCATACCCAACAATAAATTTCAGATAGTTTAAGGTTTAAATTAAGGCAGTATTAGTTGTCTTCTGATAGATCTACTCTATAATGCAGATGGACAAAAGAAATATGCAGATTTCTGAATAACATGATACTACTTTATTAAAATAGTCTCTAAACCTCTCTCCTCCGTCCTACTGTATGTATGTTTAAGAGAGAGTGTGCATGTGTGTTGGGGGAGTGGATACGGAGACTTTCTGTCTCTCATGAATAAATAAATAAAATCTTAAAAAAATTTTGCTGACATTTTCTTTTTTTTTTTTTTAAGATTTTATTTATTTATTCACAGGAGACACAGAGAGGCAGAGACACAGGCAGAGAGAGAAGCAGACTCCATGCAGGAGGCCTGATGTGGGATTCGATCCCGGGACCCTGTGATTTTATATAAACATATTTTTGGAGAAAGAAGAAGCAAAAAAGAGATAGGTAACCCACAGTCTGCCTCCTTTTCCATAGCAAAATAGGTTTATACATAATCACATTCCTACATGAATGTAAAATATACATACTCATGTGTATCTCCCACATGATTTAAGGAAGGTTCACAGGCATTTTTGCTTTGTAGAATCAAAATCATCTCCTAACATTTTGAGATTGTGTATTATACTTATTCTGTATTTTTAAAATTTGTTTTACTACATATTCTTGATCTGTCTCTTTTTAGCGTTCTGTTTCCTCTACTACGTGTTGTCTTCCCTTGACAGTGACCGTATTCTCTACAGATTGTTTACTGACTCAGCTCATTTCTCCTTGGAGTTTCGGAGTTGTATCTGGTAATGTGTACCTACAGGGGGCCAAAGTCTAGACGCTGCTTTTGTCTTATCTAGGTGATATATAATGAGAAGGGAGGGATGGACCTTCACAAGAAGAAACACAGGCTTTCCAGAACTGCTGTGACCTTTGCTGGTGAGCTGTCTCTCCATCAACAACTTCTTTCTTCAGGGTTTTTAAACTCTTTGAAAGGACCATAATGGAAGGAAAAATGACTTTTAGAATGTAATCCTGAGAGTTTGATAGAGTGAATGCTCAATTCAGCTCTTCAACCTACTTCTTTCACTATTTTCTCAGCCCAGCAGGTTTTCAAGCTGTTGTGATTTTACCCCAGGGGCTTCTGGTGGTAGACAGAGCTGTGTTACATCTCAAAGGGGAGCAGAGAGGGACCCTTGCTGACCAATGAGAAGGTGAGACAAAGAGAGTTAAAAATCTCTTCCTCACCTCATTTGTCACTCCTGGGACTCTTTCCAAAGAAAAAATTCTTGACAGCCAGGAGCTACCCCATGACTTGGTCATTGTTTGTTTGTTTTATACCTCCCTTGAACTACATTATCTCACCTTTTCATCTAAGGTTAATTTTGCTTTTCTGATGTTTCTGTTCATAAGCATCCATTATTTCATAATTGGCATTAGGTGTTTTGAACTATGGTATAATTTTTAAATGTCTTGGTCATTTTCTTCAAAAAAAGTTGAACATTGAAAAGTCTTCAATCACTTTTAATTAAGGATGTGTGTGTTTGAGTGCACATTGTTATTGTGATGTTTTGCACAATAGCACCGCAGTAACCACAGGTTGTAATTTGAGATGGCTTTTGTTTTTACTTTTCTTGCGTTTTGCATTTCTAGCATTTTCTGTTTGCTTGTCCCATGCTGATGCACTTCTTTGTAGTTAGCTGTAGCTTTTTACTCCGAACTGCCCAGTTGTTGTACTTCCTGCTGATAATACTGTATTGTTAGAAATCTAACATTAGCCTTACAAACCACTGGAGTACTGGCCTTTGGCTACATTGTCTGTAGGAATGCCAGGTGCCCATGCATTCGGCATTAATGTGTGATATAGTCCATTAGCCTCAAGTCTTTATGAGATCCTCTGAGGTTGGCTGAATGTTCCATACAGACTTTAAATAAAACAAATTTATTGACTTAGTGTAGGGCTTTATTGTCTGAATCATTTTTGGACTGCCCTTGAACATTTTTATTTGTTAATACATTTATTCATTTTTACTCTTTACATGCTGTTGATTTCAGAATATTTTATTGTCTGTGAATATTATATTTGGTTATGTAGGGTTTTTATTTATAAAACTCCTGTATTAAATTGGACTTACACACACTAAATGTTGTGTTTACCATTTTCCTTTAATGCAGAACTATATAAATATAAAAAAAGTTATGGAGAATTTGACTATAAGCACAAAAGAAGTGAAATACAAATGTAATAATTATTTATATTACTTAGCTAGAGACCTCTAAATTTTAGGTGAAATACCTGAGGAGAAAGTGTGAAAGTTGTAAGCTGGTACACCACATTAATATATTGATTTAATAATATTTACTTGATAGCTTGAGGAAGGTGTTGGAATTGGTCTTTGGTAATATGACTTTACAAGCTCTTTTTAAAAACTTTACATTTATAGGTCTTTAAAAACTTATTTTCAGGAATTTCATTCCCCCTGATACAACCATGTATGTAAATCTATAGTATATTTTCCATGCTCACAGAGGTAAATTCTATTTCTAGGTAGACAGGGACTCCTGAAAAAATTAAACACAAACAGCATCTTCTAGGCTAATCGCTGCTGCCTAAGTTACAGCCCCAAACACACATCATCAAAAAGAGATAATGTGGAACGCCTGGGTAGCTCAGTGGTTCAGCATCTGCCTTTGGCTTAAGGCATGATCCCCAGGTCCAGGAATGGAGTCCCGTATCAGGCTCCCTGTGAGGAGTCTGCTTCTGTCTCTGCCTATGTCTCTGCCTCTCTCTCTGTATGTCTCTCATGAATAAATAAATAAAATCTTAAAAAGAAAAAGAAAATGTAAGCAAAATTCAACATTGATCCATAGCAATTTTCAGAAAAAGAGCATATTACAAAATGTTTCTATATGGATAGAGAAACATTCTTCACCATCAGATCCATCTCTGGAACCCATGACTAATCAGGTGGAGACTGCACAGGAAAAAAAAATAGTCCTCAGGACCCTAACCATGACACATAGGTAAAATCACATTCAGAATGAGAGTCTCCTCTTGCCTGTGGGAATACTGGGACCAGGTCTGAGATAAGGTACATCTGAATGCTGGATACTGGAGAATGGAATGGAAGGAGTTAGAAGATGTTAGTTCTGAGGAGGCAGTCTTGGGGAGGACCACTTCAAGGGGAAAAGGAGTGACCTAGAGAGGTGAAACATTTGTGGCTAGGTAGCAGGGTGGAAATAAATGAGTAAAGAAATAGAAACTAATGGTCCTACAGAATCAACAGTTACACAAAATCAGAAGAGCAATCAACCCTTTTTCACTTAAAAAGATGAAAATAATGAAATTACACTATGCTATGCTTTAAAAAAAAGTTACTTTCATAGGACACTAAGTCAACTACTCAGAACTGTTACTCCTGCCTATATAGAATAACTTCTTATTGCTGGTCAGGGTTTTATAAGGAATAGAAAGTAGCTAACAACAGAGCAAAAAACTTTTACAAGAAGAAGAAAAGAAAACAACAATAAATTTCTGTGGTAAAAATCTATTCCTCAAAACACACAAAGCAAACATGAATGGAAGCAAAAGTAAAACAAAATGTCTTGAAACATTTTTTCAAGGAAGTATCTGTAGAAATAACTGCAGATAAATTGCATCTGAAATTAAACACAGATCAGAAATGACAAAATCTGGAAGCTGTCAAATGAGGGCTGATAGAGTTCTATAAAAGTACAAGTAAAAATCATTTGGGGAAATGATCACATTTTAGAGAGTTCAAATTATAATTTTCATAAAACCATTAAAATGCATTATTAAAATATAATAAAGTACAATAAAATGCACGTTGACAAGCATGCATTGGCAAACAGAAATTTTAAAAAATGAAAATGAATTAAAATAGACAAAATGATGATCAGAAGAAGTGGGATGGAGGTAAACAGTAGACCAAGAGAGACCAATATTGTTATAATTAACATGTATGAAGAATAAGATAAATAAGTGAAATAGAACTAATCATTAAGACTATAATCTAAGGATACTTCCCCCAAATATAAAGAGAACCTGAATCTATATATTGACACTAACCATATGCAACTTGGTGAATTGATTCACAGTTAAAAATTTCCAGGCATACTAAGTAAATTAATCGACTTTAGTATTAAAGGAAAAAATCCTCTGAACTTTCCATCCAAAGAGTCCCCTACCTGAAAGAGAATTTGGCTGTAATCAAAATCCTTAATACCAATATAGAAGGAAGGGTAAGGCGAGCAACATTTTCAAGAAGTTCAAGGAAAGAAAATGCAAGTTGAGCATTTATTATATCAAAGCAATAGAAAAAAACTGTTTAAAGATGAAAAAAAAAATGTAGGGACTTCTGTACTCATGAGGTCTGCTTGATGAAAATAGAATAGTCTACAACCACAAAGGAATTCACTAGAAAGAAATGGTAAAAGGATGATCAGTGAGCTGTTAATATATTTAAACATAGATTTAAGACTAAAAGTAAGGAGATAGCATGCAGAATGTTATATTAAATGTTATATGTTCTAAGAAAATGAAAAAAAAAAAGATCAGAGAAGAGAGGGAAAAAAAGGAGGAAAACTTGAATAACCTCACTGAGTAGTTGAACCTCATAGTTGACAAAGAACTTAAACCTACCAAAACTAGTAGAGACCTCCTCCACATAGAAAAAAAAAAAAAAAAAAAAAAGGAAAAAAAAAAAGAAAAAAAGAAAAGCTATTGGGTACTTACCATAGAAGGCATAAAAGGAGTAAAGGAGTAAAAATGTGATGATTAAGAAAGCCTTAAAAAAAGCATGGGCAAATGTATCTTAGAAAGTACAAGTAAAATTTATGATAAATAATTACACATTAACAGACACTTTAAAATAGGAAAGGCTTCAGCTCTCAATGAATACAAAGTAATTTTGAATATCAGCATTTCCAGAGGCACCTGGGTGGCTCAGTGGTTGAGCATATGCCTTTGGTTTAGGGTGTGATCCTTGGGTCCTGGGATTGTGTCCTGCATGGGGCTCCCTGCAGGGTTCCTGCTTCTCCTTCTGCCTGTGTTTCTGCCTCTCTCTGTGTGTCTTTCATGAATAAATAAAAATAAAATTAAGAAAATATATCTAAATTTCCAGTAACACAAAAAGCAACTAGTTAAAGCAAAAACTACAAGAAATTGAAGAAGGAAAGGCTGAAATACACTCATATTAGGAGCCTTTAACATATCACTGAGTCAAAGACAGGTCAAATGGGCAAAGAATAAGTAAGATACTACAACTCAAATTAGATGAATATATATACAAAATTTTCAAAGTGATAATAGAGAATATATTTCTGAAGCTTACAGAGCATTCTAGAAAATTTAATGTGTATTAAGTAAAAAAAAAAAAAAAAGAAAAGACCAACAAGTTCTAAAATGTAGATACATTACAAATAGTATTTTCTGGTCACAATACGAAAAACTAGAAACTAATGTTATAGCAAAAGAACAAAATATCATTCTACACAGAGATTTAAAAATTCTTTAAGAGGGGGCAGCCCCGGTGTACCCCGTTCAGCCCAGGGTGTGATCCTGCAGACCTGGGATCAAGTCTCATGTCGGGCTCCCTGCATGGAGCCTGCTTCTCCCTCTGCCTGTGTCTCTGCCTCTCTCTCTCTCTCTGTGTCTCTCATGAATAAATAAATAAAATCTTTAAAAAAATTCTTAAAGAGAAATTGGCGAAAGAGAAATACAAACCCAACTAACAGTATTTATATTAAAAGTAATTATTAAAACACTTGGTATCAAAATCCATAAGTTAAAACTGAAACACTGAGTAGAAGAAAATCCATATCATTGTGTTATATGTACAAACACATATCAGTAAAAACAAGACAAGGAAAATAAATGGGAAAAAAATCTCAAAGTAATAAGTAGTAAAAATTTAGTAAACTTAAAATGAGGAAAACAATATCAATAAAAGCAGAAATTAATACAGTAAGAAAAAAAGCAGTAGCTAAATATGCATGCACATATATATACACAACATATATAATCATATATATACTTATATTATGGATATATATACATAACTATATATACATAATGTGTATTTGTACATATAATACATATATATTTGTGTTTAGATGATAGACTCTGAAAAAAATAACATAATACACAAACCATTACCTAATATATAACAACAGAAAAACAATAAATTACAAATATTTACAGAATAAAAAATGAAAAAGATAATCATTTAAATAGAATATATTGGGATGCCTGCACGGTTCAGCAGTTGAGTGTCTATCTTCGGCTTAGGTTGTGATCCTGAGGTCCTGGGATCGAGTCCGTATCGGGCTCCCTACAAGGAGCCTGCTTCTGTCTCTGCCTCTCTCTGTGTGTCTCATGAATAAGTAAATAAAATATTTAAAAATAAATAAATAGAATATATCAATATCTTATGAGTATTTTGCATAACTCTATGCAAATTAACTTAAAATCTAGATGAATGTCTTGGAAACCTAACATTAAAAATTGGCAACAATTTTGAGAGAGAATTTTTAGATATTTAGAAAGAGAAATGGTTTTTTTTATTTTTTAATTAATTAATTAATTAATTAATTAATGATAGTCACACAGAGAGAGAGAGAGAGAGAGGCAGAGACACAGGCAGAGGGAGAAGCAGGCTCCATGCACCGGGAGCCCGACGTGGGATTCGATGCCGGGTCTCCAGGATCGCGCCCTGGGCCAAAGGCAGGCGCCAAACCGCTGCGCCACCCAGGGATCCCAAGAGAAATGGTTTAAACACAAGTTTCTACAGAAGAGAAAAAAGAAAAAGTAAAGTTTAATTTGTTTTATTTAAGCAGGTAAATGATTTTATGTAAACATGATAAAGACAACATAAAAGGCTGACTCACTGATAAATATAAACACAAAATTTCTAGATAAATATTAGCCTGTTAAAAAGAATATAGAGAAATAATATAGCATGACCATAAATCTGGGATCCATTCTAGAAATTTAGTTCACTCATGATTCAATATTAATAAATATATTAATGTAATTAGTATAATAGACCTATACAAACATAGCATCTGCAAAGAAACAGAAAGGACCCAAATTTAACATTATTAATATTAATACATACATGTACATCATACAAACCAACATAGAGAGTTAGAAAGATGAAGTGTTATAACTGTTGATGACTCTAGAGTGACAAGCATGTGAGTGATGATATTTAACAATGAGTCTCCCAACATTTCTGTAAGTTGGGAATGTTAAAGAAATGGAGGAGGAAAATCATAAAACATTTTCAAAAATCTGATTTAAATCAATGTGAGTCATCTTTAAAATAGCAAAGGCATTGACCTACTTTTATTTTTTAAATCTGAGTTCTGGAGACAATTTCTAGGAAAGAATTTTTTCTTACATGTCAGTGAAGTATTCATAGAATCAAGACCACTAAGAAGCAGTTTTGCTGAAACATTTTCAAAGTGTGTATAGCTATCTCTGAAAATTTGAGGCTGCTTCAGGTTATCTCAGTGAGATTATACTAACCACCGATACTTGCCCTCTTGACAAATCCAGCTGACTAGCTTGAGTAAATGTTTAATGTTTGTTTTACAGTATATTTTACAACCAAATTATATAACACTACTTAACACACATCTTCAGAGTAAGTTATGCTGTCCAAATGTGGTTAAGATTATGGGATTTTTTTTTTGATCAAAACATTGTTACAAATTTAAATGATAAACTAATAAAAATGGTTAAAACATGAGATAGAATTCAGCAAATTCTGATATTTACAGTATCTTATAACATCATGAAAAGAAACTGTATTTTAAGTTATATTGTATAAATTTTGTTCTTGACTTTTCATATAATTTGATATAATTCAAATTTCTACAATAAGTAATGGAGCTCACTGTCACTAAATAATATCACAGCATCATGCTCCTAGTTTATGAATAGGTTTTTCCCTTTGTCCCTAATTATCCTTTTTATGCTTGTTTGTGCTCTTTCCTTTATTGTACTTTTTTGTTATTTCTTTTTCTAGATGAGCAACCAAACTTTCAGTAGTAGATAGAAATTCAAGCAAAATATTTGTATTTATTAATATGCAGAAAAAATGGGGGAAAAGATGATTTATTCCTCCTTTCAGCTTCCAAAGTTTAAATAAATACATTGTTTAGTGAGAGGAAAAGGATTTTGGGAGTTTGATGGTACAAAATCCTGAGGACAGTTCTTTAAATAAAATCTCCTCAATTCAAACTCCTCTCCTCCTATACTTACTTATGAGAATCAGAGAAATCGAGCAGTGTGAAGAAGAAGAGGTGGGAATGACCCCCGGATGTGGCCAGAACCAAAGCTGTGCATCCCCCATCCCTGTGGCCAGTGCTTACATCCCCCGCCGTGGCCCCATGCCCAAGAGAAAGGCTGAAGGGGAGGCTAAAGGAGATACATCCAAGGTGAAGGATGAGCCACAGGGAAGATCTGCAAGGTTATCTCCTAAACCTACTCCTCCCAAGCCAGAGCCCAAGCCTAAAAAGACCCCTACAAAGAAGGGAAAGAAGGCACCCAAAGGGAAAAAGGGGAAAGCTGATGCTGGCAAGGATGGAAATAACCCTGCAGAAAATGGAGATGCCAAAACAGACCAGGCACAGAAAGCTGAAGGTGCTGGAGATGCCAAGTGAAGTGTGTGCATTTTTGTTAACTGTGTACTTCTGATGACTGTACAGTTTGAAATACTATTTTTTATCAAGTTTCATAAAAATGCAGAATTTTGTTTTACTTTTTTTTAAAGCTATGTTGTTAGCACACAGAACACTTCATTGTCGTCTTGGGGGAAGGGCATGTGTCACTAATAGAATATCTCCAAAGCTAGAATGATCACAAGGGGAAAAACACCATTCCCTTCTAGTTTTGAGAAACTTCCGCTTGGCTCCCAGGAGGATGGATTCCTTGATGTTGACACACATGAGCCACGTTGGTGGTGTGGAAAAACTAAAATTCATTTTTTTTGTAATGTCCTCTTCTCCCTCTCTGCCTTCAACATAGACTTGACTCCCTTAAACCCAGAGACCTGTTGGAACCTGACCCCAAGAAATGGTTCCCAGTGTCAGGCAATCTGGACTTTACAGTGTCACCACTGAGATGATGTCCCTCAAAAGAGTTCCTTTTTTTAAGCTTGTGGATCTTCAGATTGATAATTCTGCCATTTTCATTGCATTTCCTGAAAGTCAAGGTCGGCTTGTGAAAAGTTGTTAAACAACATGCTAAATGTGAACTGCCAACCCCCACTCTAAACTTTCCCTGCTCAGAGCATCACATGAAGACTTCATTGGGTTTTATAGTGGTTTTCTGATTTTGGTAGTCCATTGAAGAAGGGAGTTTGAAAGTTGTTGTATCCTGTTAACGATCGTCCGCCCATGTCCTGCCTGAAATACCATGATTGTTTATGAAAAGTATCTTTAATAAAGGTGGATACAGTTTGGACTAGAAAAACAAAAAGAGAGAATCAGAGAAATTGATCAATATCTCATTAGGACTTCTTTACCATATAACATAACAAGGTTTAAGAAGTATCCTTTTAGCCACATACTTTAAAGCCAACATATTCCTATTTTCTGGAGGGTATTTCATAGTTCCTTTCTCTCCTTTGAGTCATCAGGTTTAAATGGAAAGACCACCTGAGTGGGAGCTGTGGGATGGAGCTGTCAATTCTGGCTCTGTTACTTGAGACTAAGTCATTTCATTTCTTTTACCTTATATCTGACAAAAGTTGAAGTTTGAGACAATGAATGAGACTGTGTATATGTGAAATTTTAGAACTCCAGTGAAAAAGAATTCAGTGGCTTCAAAGGAATTTAATTTTAAATCAAAATCAATTATTCAAGCAATCTCTTAGGAGGCTGGCTAAGTATCAAATGTGTATGTAAAATTTGTTAATTTTTTTCTTTATTTTTACATATATTTTGTAGTTTATTCATCCTCTGACACTATAAATAATCTTTAGAAAGAATAATTTAAAAAATAACATTAAAAAGGTGTTAGGGATGAAAGAAGTTATGATGATATCTGTTAATAAAAGGCAAAATTTACAATGACTAATCAGTTGCGTTGATAAAATAAATGATGTAAAAATATATTTTATCTAATACAATTATTGAGCTATAAAATTTACTGAGGCTATTATCTTATAGGTTTATTTTATTGGAATGATAAAAATAAAAATAAATCCATACATTTTTGGTTTAGAAATTACTGAAATGAAACTTTCTACCATTTAATTACATCTTTCAAAGGACTATATAATCTCTTAATTGCCGTGAGCTTCTCTTTTATCCTAGTAATTGGCATTCATGCACATTGCATTCATATTAAATTTTTCATGTCAGAAAGTAAGACTGACTGCTGAATTAGATGCTTTCCAAAAGTAAAGCTTCTGCTCTTTTAGTTTATGATATATAAATCACATTGAATATCCCATCAAATATCACGCTTTGATGGGGCT
Source organism: Canis lupus dingo (assembly GCF_003254725.2). Taxonomy (NCBI): domain Eukaryota; kingdom Metazoa; phylum Chordata; class Mammalia; order Carnivora; family Canidae; genus Canis; species Canis lupus. Next base: position 8,693,446 of record NC_064261.1, on the reverse strand, counting down.
AATCTATATGTTAATGATTTCTCTATTTTCTGTGATATCCTGGCCCTTTCATTTACTTAATACATTGTACTTGTGCAGTTTATATTGTTTAAAAAGGAAATGTGCACGTTAGTGAAAGGGACAGCATACTCTTTGATGACAGGGTAATTACATTCTGTAAAATTTGTGTTTAAATGCTATTAATACATTCAAATTAGGTTAAAAAGCTCCTTTGAAAAGGGGTTTGTCTGTAATAGCAAGACTTTGTATAGAAACTGCAAACAAATCACAACATGGGCATAAGAGAGGAGTAAGTACTCTGTATAAAACTATTGCATGGGAACTAGATGGGGTTTATTGTATTTTAACAATCGAAGAAGACAAGCTCAGAGATTTTAGATAATATGTTTAGCTAGCTAACTATACTATAAACACAATTCCATATCCAGAATAGTAAAGCCTCAGGGATTTTCCAAAATCTCTTCACAGTTGAACAGATACAAGGCAGGTATATAAGAAATAAGGTGGCAAAGAGAGCTGCTGGGTCATTATGAAGAACCTTCCCTTTCTGGAAGCGTGTAATGTAAAAAAAGGCACAGGCAATAAGAAAATGAGGCATAAGAAAATGAACTGAGTCAAAGAGACTTTTCAGTAAACCAGTCATTGAAACTCAAGGTAGGTCTTTATCTTAGAAATCAATGATATAGACTACTAAATAGAATGCCCAAGTTTAATCTACACCTTATTTCTATGTGTACTCTCTTGGTTGAGCTAATTTCAAGGTTTTTTTTAAAGATTTTATTTATGAGAGACATACACAGAGAGAGGGAGAGGGAGAGACAGAGACACAGGCAGAGGAGGAGCAGGCTCCATGCAGGGAGCCTGATGTGGGGGACTCGATCCAGGGTCTTCAGGATCATGCCCTGGGCTGAAGGCAGGTGCCAAACCACTGAGCTACCCAGGGATCCCCAATTTCAAACTTTTTATGTCTTGGTTTCCTAATCTGTAAATGGGGATGTATATGACTATGTAGTAAGTTTTTGATGTATGTGAAGATTAAGTAAGCTGATGCATATTCAATGTTTAATACATTGAGACAATGAATATGAGTCAATATTGCCATTATTAAAATAACTTTGGGGACATCTATAAACTTCACATTATGCTAAATGTACTGATATTGGCACCTAAAATTTTCCTCTCTACGCTTAGAATTGGCAGAGTTAAAACAAAATAAACAAAAGTCATGTGTTTATTTCTCAGAATAAATGCACATAACAGGAAATATTTGATTGCTTTGCTCTTAACAAAATTTGAAGTAAATTGTGTAGCTAATTTATTCCTATACCAGTATAGTCATCATACACTTCCAAATCTCTGAAATGACTGAAAATTTTTAATTGAGATTTCCTTTATGTTTCTTAAAAATTTATTTATTTATTTATTTATTTATTTATTTATTTATTTATTTACTTACTTATTTTTAGCCAAAAATTTATTTCTTAAAATTATATAGTTAGCTGTGTTTTCCTTCTAATAACTTAAAACATATCAACCTATGTTAAATCTCATTTGGCTTTCTCTCTTTTTTTTATCAAAGAATATGTACTCTTACCCAGATGGACTGCTTCCTTCCAGCTTTTTTGCTAAGTGTTTACATTACACATGTGTGTTGGAAGAAGGGTGATGTTTTTCTATGCAAAAGGTTTCATACTGCTTGAAACTTTCTGCTAATTTTTCACTTAATAATATATTTCAGGACTATTTCTTTGTAATATAGATTTGTCACTTTTAATATTCCTCCAAAATTCTTAACTCACAACACTGCTTTTCTGTGCAGACCAGATGTAATCTGTCTTTCTGATCCTCAAATTGTCCAATGCAGTTAAACATTGACCCTAGACAAAAATTCAGAAATCTCTCCTAAATAGAGCTCATTCTGGTTTTATATAATTAGTTGTTCGTATATCCCTCCTACTTCTTGAGTAGCTCTAGTAGCTCTTGAAAAACAGATTTGGGGTATTAAGTGACAAAAGTAAAACAATTTATAACACGTTGGTTGCCCTTTATTCAAGAGACATCAATCCATGAGTTCAGAGGATACAGTGCCTCACAAGCAGTGGAGCACCCTGCCTGAGAGATTTGGGGCAAGAGCAAGATTTATAGAATGTGAGAAGAGGCGATGCATAAACAGGACGTGATTGGCTAAGACGTTGAAGATTTCCTGATGAGGCCAGCAGGTCCTATTTTCTAATATAAGCTAGCTAAAGCTAAGTTGGAGGATTGTGGTTGGTGTTAGGTTTCTCCCACAGTGAGGCTTTTCCCGTCAGTGCAGGCCGCCTTAGGCTTTGATTTGTGATATGGTTTGAGCCACTGGGACAGTCTCCATTTTATGGATCTTGACATACGAATGAACTGTAACAGGGAAGGGAGGAGCTTGAGGAGAAGCATGGCTCTTGTGAACTCAAGAAATAAGGAAGAATTAGGGTCTCTGGGCATATCCTTCTGCACCTCCTTTGGTCTCTAGAGCAATGATGCTTGTCTCCTGAGTGTTTTTTTTTTTTTTTTTTAGCCTTAGAGGCACCCATAATTAAGATCTAAGGAAAAAATAATTTTTGAACTTTTTTTTTTCTCACATTATAGCCTATCAATACTCTGACTTCTCCCCTACTAAGTGTTTGTGCATCTACTCTCTGGGTCAGAGATCCAGTGTCTCTCTCTTCTGTAGGTTCATGTCTTGCAACTCTAGAGGGACCCTGACGGGTCCATTTCCTCTCAATTTAATGTCTGCAGTGCAAATAGACTGAGGGTGACGTAGGAGAGCAGACCCCAAGGCCTTCTCTCTCACGGACTCTTCTGCACAGGCAAGTGAATGTAGGTACTTAGGAACACGATTCAAACAAGTTGACACTCTAGATAAATGAGTAGTGGACCATGTGCTAGTGGACAATTCTTGGCAACGCCTCACTCCTCACTTTCTCTTCCTTTTTATTTGCCCTAATTCGTAACACCAATAGTCTCTTCTCTCTTCAAGAGATAAAGGTGATATATGTGGAACCAGTTCATTCTCCACACTACAGGAAAGCTCTAACCTGAGTTTTCAAAACCCTTACCTCATTAAGGAGAGAGAAAAACAGAGTTTGGGTTGTTTTTCTCTCAAAAACTCTCTTCCTCATAAGTAATCTTAATCTTGCATTTCAGAAACTGCTATTACCTTCATGTTTTCTGCTTCCATTATTTTTAACTCCTTTGAGTAAGATAAAAAATTTGGGTGAGCTAGGGTAAAGAGGGCCAGAAAACAAAACAAAAAGAATAACACAGCTTTTAAAAATACTTCCCATTTCCTTAGTAATAAAAGTCTTGGCGATTCTGCTTCTCCTGATTAAAATAAAGATGGAATAAATAGCTTTGAATATGTCTTCTGTACATATACATGATAGTTTCTCTAAGGCAGATAATGAGGAATGGATTTGCAGGAACTGAGTGCATTTTTAATTTTTGTTTCTACAGATAATCTCCCTCCAAAATGGCTGTCCTGATCTATAGTCCAACAAGCCAAGTCAGAGAGTACCATTTTCCTCATGCCTTCACCAATACTTGACATTAGCAAACTTAAATCCATCTTGCTATTAGCATGTATTATGTCATTGATATACTTTCTGCTGCATTTTATTTAGAATGTTTTTTTAATTCAAGCACCAGTATGAATATAAACAGCTAAACAATAGTAAATGTGTCACATATCATAAAGTCTCAAAAATAAGGTTCTCCAAACGTGTTATGACCAAGGCTCCAAGTCCGCTTCTCTGCATTTTTTTCTAGCTCTGCTTTGCTTCTTGTGTTTGCATCATCCTCGGGCAAGATTTCTTTCTTGTCATTAATGGCAACAGCAATTTCAGTTCTCACACCCAGATGCAACAGTGTCCAGAGGCATAAAAGAGGCCATTTCTCCCTCATCTACTTGTTAAGAGCAAAAAATAAAAAAATAAAAAAAAAAAAAGGAAAAAAATTCCTAGAAGTAATCCTTGCCCCCAGTAAATAACGACCATTAGAATTTAATGCCTGAACCAAGTCACTGGCAAAGATTATACTGTGTAGATTCTAAGGTTGGTTTCTACCAAAGAAGAACAAGCCCCTTTGGCAAAAGAAGGAGTTAGCCTTTCTTGAGGTGAGTGGACATTAGAAAGAGAGTGGAAGTTGGACAATGAGACAAACTGTGATGGGAAGATTCCAGTGATGCTGGGGTGAGAGCTATTTAGGCAGATGACAGTTTCTGCTATGTTTTTTTCATAAGAAGAAGAAAGAAAATAGCCTTCCCTTTTCAAGATATCCCAAATGCAGAATAAAGTGTATTCAAATAGGAAAAAAAATTATGAAGTTGTAGTAAGTATATAAAGAAAACTAAACACACATGATATGATGATGGAATCCATGGAATTTCCTGGCAGAAATTCAATTTATAAAATATTAGTTTTTTTAAGATTATTTATTTATTTATTTATTTATTTATTCATGAGAGACATAGAGAGAGGCAGAGGGAGAGGCAAGCAGGCTTTCTGCAGGAGCCTCATGCGGGACTCAATCCTGGAACTCCAGGATCACAGCCTGAGCTGAAGGCAGACGCTCAACCGCTGAGCCACCCAGGCATCCCAATATTAATGTGTTTGAAAATCCAAAGTTGTATGATTGCTAACATAGCTTATGATAGTATATAAATCTCTACAGATTATTGTCATGTTTTAAAATATGAACAGAGATGAGTCTTAAAATATAACTTCTCCACAAATCGAATACTTTATTTCAACATGATAGGAAAATCAGAACAACAGCATTGTTGAGATCAATGTCTGGCCACTGGTAAAAAAAAAATGACTCATTCAGTGAAACTAATCCTGCTCTTTTTATCACCGAAAATATATCTGAAAGCAAAACAAGTATCAGAGCTCTCATTTTAGAGGCAGAGGCTGAAAATAAGCCAAATAAGTATGCAGTGAACTGAATGGTGCTAAGTAGTAAGGAGAGGGAAAATGCAAGGAGAAGGGGTTAGGGTGCACCAGATTAGGATTGATGCTATTATTTTAAAATCATGATTGGTTAAAACCTCTTTTAAAAGATGATATTTGATCAAAGGCCTGTAGGAACTGAGGATGGAAGTTATGCAGATATCAGGGTATATTTTACAATTCAAGTAGAGACAAGTACAAAAATTTAGAAAAAAAAAATCAAGTGACATTTTCCAGATAAAACAACACAGTGAATGTCACAACTGTTCACTTTGCAAATGTTATTTTTACTTTTTCTTAAATTTTTTTATAGTCAAGATCTAGTTGTAGAAACAAGACATAACATATAAAAATTTCACTACGTATTGAAAGTTTCAGCTACATTCCCACTCGGTTTCACAAAAGATATCATAGCCAAAGGAAAAAATAATGGCTACATCCAGATACATATTTTTATTAAACAAGATTTCTTCCTGTATTATAATCACCACTTCTAGCACTTCTTAGGCACATCTTCAGGCTTGCTACACAAATGGTACCATTTTTCAGTGACAGGTTATGAACATTCAAATAAAGAGATAAGGATACAAATGTGTCAGGGCTTGTAAAACATTCTCTAAGGGAAAGACACAGTATGGCTGTCGTAATTGAGTCACTAGAAACAGATATCCTGCAATGGGCAGAGATAATTATCCAAGTTCTAGCAAAATATCTTTGGTGCAGCTTCTCATAGACTCAGTTTCCTTTGAATTATTCATAAGGTTGATTCAGTAAGATAATGCATATAATGCTTTTAAAATATGACATATGCATAATCAATGGCTGCTATTTTTATTGCGACATCCATTCTTCTATTCCATAATCAACAGGTATTTTTGAGATTACTAGCTTGTTTCCTCTCTTTTTGTATAGCTTCAACTCTACACTCACTGCTGGAAAGTGTTGAATGTGTATCAGTTCTTGGGAATGCATTTGGGGGTGTGTGTGGTGTTTGTCTGTATCTGTCTGTTTACAGATATATAAGTGCTATTCTGGTTCAGGTCTTATTATAAAGAGTCTGATCATTTTTTTATGTTTTTTGACAGCTTTAAAGCTTCAACCATCCCCCTTTCCTCTGCCCCACAGCTAAATAAGCTGCTAAGGAAGCATGGATGCTTGCTCCTTTGACCTAGATGAGAATTTTAAATTATGAAGCCCCTTCCCATGCATGACAACACTCATGCCAGCCTGCATCCTAACCATTAAAAAACCAAAAATTCCAGCTGGTCTCCTTTCCTGCTCTCTTAAGCCATCTTTTTGAACAGCTTGAGAGTCACCCTACTCTCCTCAGAAAGTCTCCTGCGTATGCCATCATCAGTCTTGACAGGCAACCAAATGTTGGTTGGGAGCCATCCTATTACTACAACGTGGCTGAAACACACCTCTTTCTGTTTCTTACCTGTTCCTGTTACTTATTTTGTTACTTGTACTCAAATTATTTTTCTTTAAAGACATAAGGACACACATGGGTATAGCTACATCAGGATTTTGTTTCCTGCTACATAGTATTTATATTTTATTAGCTGTATCCCAATTGGTTGACACTGCATTGCCACAATTCGTTACCACTACAAAGCGAATTGGGATGAATATTTTTTATGTTTCCTCTCACGAATCTAAGTAATCTTTCTTTGGGATCTATAGTCATGTCTGATATTGCATGTGCATATCCTTTGCATATTTTTCTATTTTTGTTCCTTGATTTGCAGGAATTAATTGCACATGTTAAATATTACATCCTAATTGAACATTTCACAAGATTCTTCTCCTAATTTTCTTACTGATAAACTGTCTCTGCTTATCTTTTGTGCAAAGGCAGTTTTAACGTAATATAAAGAAATCAACAACTTTCATAACTATTTGTGATACTAGGCTCCTGTTGCAGAAGTACTTCCCACGACTAGTAACTAGTATTAATATTCTAAATGTTTTCTCGTCCTTTTAGAGTCCATAATTTTTTATTCAGTGTAAGATTAAAAATCTAGTTTTATTTTTTTTCTCCTAATAGTGATTCAGTTATCCCAAGATCATATGTGAAACATATCTTTTCTTCATTGATTTCAATGACTTCTTTATCTTATATTGGTTAGCACATAAACATAGGTTATCACTTATTTTTTCACTCTGAACTATTGTTTTATATTCTTTGGCTTCTTGCTTTGTGCTAAGAGTTAGTAAAATGAACCCCCATCATGCTTTATTTTTTTTTCAAGCATAGATTATTTAACGATCTTTATTTTTCAAAATAACAATTTGACTGGGGTTGCATTTAATTACTAGTTTATTCTGAGAAGCAAAAATCAGCCATTTAATCCACTAATATGTTATGCATTTTTTACTTATTTAGATAATTTTAATAGAGTACAATGGGATGTTTATATTGTTAAGAGTCATAAAATTTTTCTGATGGTGCTATTTCTTGTTCAGTTATTTCCTAAGATATTAGAACCTTTATTCCTATTTTGTACTATAGATGAATATATTCTATAGCACAGTAAACGTCCATTGTTAAGTATTTAGTTTAGATCTAAGGCATTGGGCAGTTGGCTGTCTTTTTTTTTTTTTTTTTGTCTTTGAACTCCTATCATCCTACATTTAAAACAGGAGTGAGATAAAAATAATAATAGTCATTATTTTTTAAATAAGAGCAAGAGGACATGGAAGAAATTGACCTGTCCTTAGATAAATGTTAGTCTAGGCAACTCCAGGGGTGTACAGTGTGTCCTTGAGTCATTACTTTTCTTCTTGCTCAGTTTTCCTGGATTTGGATCAAAATATAGGTAACATCCAGGTACATATTCCCTCAACTGCTGTTCTTTTTTGAAAGACACAGAATGCCACAGCACCAAGAGTCGTCTTTATCAGGTTGAAGCCAGAGCAGACCAACTGCCCATTGGTGATGTCAAGCCATCTAGGATCCGGCTGCTGAATCCTGTCTGCTCAGATTGGTCAGAGCATTTTATTAACCAGTAATAATGCAATACTGAATTATATGTGATTTATGTTTTATACCCTATTTATCAGACTCTGGCAGGTCTTACTGCATTTTCTAATTGCTTTTTGCTGGTGCAGAAAAATTCCTGTTACATTTGACCAAATATTACCATAATCTCTCAATTACTTAAAAACTTGTTGATTTCTGTTACATTTTTCACAGTGATGATCACATCATCTTCAAATAGTAGAAGCTTCATCTATTTTCTTCCAATTCTTTTTCTATTCGTTTAAAGCATTAGCAAGTAGTATTTTAAACAATAGCGGCAAACTCAAATATTCATGCATTTTCCTGATTATTAAAGTGAATATGTCTATAGCTTATCTATTAAGTGGGATCTTCCTGAATATTTAGGGGATGTAATCATTATCAAACTAAATTTTCCTTTCTTTTTTATCTTCTTTAAAAATAGATAGCGTTTGGACACCTGGGTGGCTCAGTGGTTGAGCATCTGCCTTCAGCTCAGGTCATGATCCCGGGGTCCTGGGATCGAGTCCTGTGTGGGGCTTCCTGTGGAGAACCTGTTTCCCCCTCTGCTTATGTCTCAGCCTTTTTCTGAGTCTCTCATGAATAAATAAATAAAATCTTTAAAAAAATAGTGTTGAATATTATGAAATTCCTGTATGTTTATATCTTAACATTTTGACTATAAGTTCTTCTTTGTGTGCCATATCCCTAAAGTTTGATCAACCATAAATTAAGTATCTAAAATACCAAAATATAACAATATTTTTCAAAGATTTACTTATTTATATGAGAGAGAGAGAAAGAGAATATGCATGAGCAGTGGGAGGGGGAGAGGGAGAGAATCTTTAAGCCTAACTCCCTGCTGAGCACAGGGTCCTACCTGGAGCTTGATCTCATGAACTCACGACCCTGAGATCGTGATCTAAGCCAAAATCAAGCCTGATGCTTAACCAATTAAACCACCCAGGTATCACTAATAATATTTTTAACCATAGTAATCAAACTAAAAGTTAAACAGTGCATGAGTTTCAATATGAAAGTCAGTAGATATATTTTTAACCACCTTAAGTACAACAGGTAAATTCAAAACTATCAGGACATACATCTACATGTTCCATTTTGACTAAACCCATAAAAAAATAGTTCTAAAAGTAAGGATAACAGTGAATTCATTATGTAAGGTTAAAATTAAACTTAAAAAGGCTGATAATTACTTTTTGGTTATTTACTACCTCTAGTGAATGCTCACGTGTATGAGACTACTTGCATGTATATAATTTAATAAAATCACTTAATAAAGTCATGTCTTTTTCATAAAAATTCCCTTTAACTGCAAATGTTCTTATAAATGTACTTTCAAGTGGTCTAACAAGGTTTCTTAAGATGCCAATTGAAAATGTTCTTGTAAATGTCAATTTCTGAATAAATTTTGAAATGTTCTTGCAATATCCTCATGATTTGGATTTAGTGATCAGGAGAGTAAAAATGTTAGAATTTCACTTTACTAGATTTTATCCTAAATAGTTGTAAGTCCTACTGTGATACAAGCCTAGTAATTTGTGATACAGAGAATTTACCGGTGGGATGTGTGTGTGTGTGTGTGTGTGTGTGTGTGTGTGCTTAGAATTAAAATCTCTCTGGGAAGAAATGATTGTTGTAATAAATAAAATTCAAAATAATATAATCACGTACAATAAATGTAAGATGAAACTGAAGAAGAAAAATGCACATATGGATTTATGAAAAATCTAGGAGTTGGGCTGAATATTTAGAGATGTGAAAAATTTGAGAAGTAGATGAAAGGTTAAAGTAACTGTAGATAATTTTATACCTTCTTACTGCATTAATCTAAGAATACCTTAAAGGCTTATTATGGTTCTTTAATTATTTTTATTATAGTAACAAGGTACATTAACTGCTACTGATCCTGGAGGACAAAAGCAATTTTCTCTTCTTTCTCTACTCTCTTTTTCTTCTCAAGTGGATGATATATAAATTAGCCATTTATCTTATTCCTGAATGAATTATATCAAATATTTAATAACATCTTGGTTTGATAACCTTCCCCATGTGATCTTCCTTGATACTTAAATGTAATTGGAACATAAAAAAATGTTGACATTAACAACTGTTAACAACTCCCCCTGCATTAACCTATATGAAGATGAGCCCTATTTATACATTACACCAGATGTCTTTCCTGGTGGACTTGTATTTCCTTCATTGGCCTCTTTGATTTATTTTGCAGATTTATAATACATTAACCAGTGGCCGGTAGAGCGATGACAGTAGAACCATCAATAAACCTGCGTTCAAACTGTGTATCTCTACTGATAAGAATCTAAAACCCTATGGAAGGAGGGTGGCCAGAAGCCTTTCACAAAATCTCAGTGGATTAAGAGACACTTTTACCACCTTCAAATAATATGTTTATAGTCATGGAAATGTTGTGATTGCTAAGAAAATAAATATATAAAACTTTAAAAATAAAAAAATGAGCAAGAGATATGGTGAAATTATTCTGCATTTATTGGCAGTACCTATTTACTGCTTGCATCTTAATGGAATCATGTAGTATAACCTTCATGGCATGATATGAATGCTTTTAAGCAGGGCCTTTTAGACACTACGACAAAGTTAGCAAGGTCACATCTTCATCAGTAAACTTTCTAGAATAGAGAAGCATTAATTGCCTTGGTGGATTTAAAAATAAAGTGATGTATTTTACTCTCTAATTTCCTACCTGTATGCAGTTCGGTTATTAGTAGGTGTGGGCATATTTTCCCCTAATCAAATTTTTCAAACCATCTCTATTAAGAAATCAGTAAAACAAAGTATTGAAATGCAGATTGCATTGATTTGCTCCAAGTTATTGCAAGGTAAGAGGAAACAGTTATCTTAGGGTAAATCAATATAATCTACATTAAAGTACATTGTCTCTTAGAGTGCCAGGAAATATTCAGTGATCTCCATTATAAAAGTGTCCATTGTGACCACCTTATGCTGTCAGTCCTTAAATTTATATCCCTTGCACCTCAAGGTAAGCAAGATTTGTAAACTTTCTCACAACCTAAATTTAGTTTCTACTGAGTTTCCTCTCAATGTCTCTAGTTTCTGGTCAGAGAGGGAAGCAGTGTCTGGTTAATTTCATCACAAATAAATATGAAAAACCAGAGTCTAATTATTCTATCTCCAAATATTGATGTTTTTATGTCAGCACTATCCTAAAGCTTATACTGTCATTATAATTTTGGTTATCATGTAATTATTGTTCTATTAAGTATTGCCATCCCCCAAAATAAATTTATGGTTTTATTCTGATATTCCTTCAAAAAAGTCTCTACTGGTGGAACAGGAAATCCTTAATATTTCTGCTTCAGTAAGCTAAAGGTACTTTTAAAAATTTTTAACTTTTATTTATTTATGATAGTCCCACAGAGAGAGAGAGAGAGAGAGAGAGAGAGGCAAAGACACAGGCAGAGGGAGAAGCAGGCTCCATGCACCGGGAGCCCGACGTGGGATTTGATCCCGGGTCTCCAGGATCGCGCCCTGGGCCAAAGGCAGGCGCTAAACCACTGCGCCACCCAGGGATCCCACTAAAGGTACTTTTAATCGCTCTGCATGCAATATTAATTTCTTTGTATGAATAGAAATGAATCTTGTAAACTATTGCTAGGAAAGGAAAAAAACAGCAAAGTTGAAGCTATTCCAGTTTCATAACACTGATTATTTTATACTATAAATATATAAGAAGAGAATTAAGTGTATGAAGCCTAAGATGTCCTTTAATTTCTTTATTGGGATAGATGATGAAAATTTCTACATTGTTTAGTTTAGAAATTGTTCCAAATCTTTCCAGTTCTCAATAATAAAAGGACAGATGCATTTCCATGTCACAAAAGATGATATTGAGCATAAAAGATGGTGGTATGAAAAAAGGAAGATCTATGAGATCATGCCCATTGCTGTTTGATTGACAAGTCACTTTTTGTCTGCCTGTCCTGAGAAGGGGATGAGAAGAGGAATTCCAGACCTTCCAGAATGTTTGAAATAGTACAAAAATATGATGTTAGGTAAGTCCATTAGCACAGATGTTTTGTAAAACTCTTATTAATTACAAATTGGGAAAGTTTCAAATGTGAATTTACTTTGAATATATATTAATTATAACTCAAATATACATGCCAAATTGCTTGGCAGCCAAAATCAACATTGCTGTTGAAATGTGCTCTCTCATGTTTTATATTTTCTCCATTTTACTTATCGTAGAACTGTTTATTTTCTGTCTCTTTAAGGGTCATAGTCTTTCTAATTTATTAACAATATCTTCATTTTGAGAAAGGCATCTCCCAAAGCTCTAGGAAGCTGCACCCATCCGCAAGTCCTCAGAGTAAATAATACCACTTCTAATTCAGTACCCTTTCCCTTTGTCCCTGATGTCCATGGTTAGTTTAAACATGAGGATGTCACTAAATTCTGATCACTTAAATGCATGGCAATATCTGATGAAGGGACTTAAGATAAATTTTCTCTTTTTACCAAAAAAGAAACATTAATTAAAAAATTGCTCATTTCAGATTTGACAAGAAGAATTAGAGAAAGTTATGACTGCAGGTTGTGTCTATCTTGTGACCATGTGTGTAGGAAAAATGTCCTAGTTATGGCAGTAGAAACATATAAAGATAAGAAAGAAAGAAGGAAAGAAGAAAGAAAGAAAGAAAGAAAGAAAGAAAGAAAGAAAGAAAGAAGAAAGAAAGAAAGAAAGAAGAAAGAAAGAAAAGGAAAAAAAGAAAGAAAGAAGAAGGAAAGAAAGAAAGAAAAGAAAGAAAGAAAGAAAGAAAGAAAGAAAGAAAGAAAGAAAGAAAGAAAGAAAGAAAGAAAGAAAGAAAGTATACAAAGACCAGGAGATTTTTGAGGTTACCAGTGTACTACTAAAAGGACCAAATGGAACCATCTACCCTCAGATTTCTTATAAAATAAAATAGTAAATCTTTGTAATATAATGTATTGTTTAAAACTGTTGCATATTAAGCCACTCACACTCAAAATTTATCAGATTTAATAAAGTTCACAGATGTCCCCACACATCCATAATTCTCTCAAAGATGAATTCACCATATTCTCACAAGGAGAAAGAAATCTTCAAGGGAAACTTTCTACTCTTTGAAGATCAATAAAAATAATATACCCCAACCTTGTTCACCCCTATCTTTGGAAGCTTCTCTTTTTTACGTGAATCTCCTCCACTTGGAATGAAAGACTAATCAAACCCACCACTTGTGATTTTGTGAACCTCTTTAGCCATTTTTTAGGAAATTTTTCTTTAGGTTGTGTTCTCTTCTGTATCGACAACATCTTTCTGTCTATGGGTCAAATCTACCATCATCTGGTATCTCTCATATCAAAACAGAAAGAAAAATAACTAAGTCTTCCCTAGATTCTATGTACCCTTCCAGGCTTGTCTTGTGACAAGCTCATGTGACCCATACATTTCCAGTTTTCTTCTTTAGATTTGGCAGTTATTTGTAATTTCCTCTTCTCCTTAACAGCCCCCTGTAAATCTTAAGTTTTCTTACTACAACTTAACCGCCTTTCTTTTCTCTATCACACTCTTTCCTTAAGTGATTCCATCTATTCCCGATTATATGATATTTTTTCAAATGACTCTCTAGTTTTTATTCTAGACTAGAGCTCTCCACTGAGCTCATAATACGCTTAACTATCTTCTTGGTATTTCCACTTATCTCATAATCATTTAAAATTTTAAGGCATACAAAATAGAAATCGAGATATTAGAAACCAGTTTTTCCAATACTTTTCCTGGTTTATTTTCTGCCTGCTTATAGCATATAGTAGCATAAAGTCAGTAAAATTCTGCTCAGTAGAAGAGAGTTTTTCTTATGTAGTGCTCAACTTGGAATGACTTTTTTTTTTTTTTTTTGATTAAAGTTTGGTTGGGCCATAACCCTAAGGCAGCAGCATGTCCCAGGTCTCAGACACACAAGTTAAGCGTTTCTAAGTGAGAATAAACAGGAACCAGGACAGCAAGAGTTGATATTTTGCAGAGATATCATAAAAGTGGAGCTTATTTCATGTTTAGAAATCGTAGAAACTTATGCAGTCTCAGGAAGGAACAGAAATTGAACCTCTGGAAATATAGCCAGGGATACTTTCTGACAAACTCAATATTGACCTGAAGCAGAGAGGCCGACTGTGCTCAGCAGCTTAGGGTACCAATCTTGATGGCAAAAAAGGTTTTTGTTGGTTTTGCTCATTTAATTCTTTTTTGTTTGTAGTCCCTAATGCATGTGAAAGTGAACACAGAAAACAATCATGGGGTAATAAAATAGGGAGACGAATAAAGCAGAGCATCTGAACCGAGCACAGGTACATTCACTTGTTAATGAAATTTACACATTCCTTCTTATTGAGAAATTAACTATGTATCTTAAATATCCTTCAGTGAGTTACATGTATGTAAGATTTACATATTTATCCCACTCTGAATTTCAGACTTAGTCATTCTCAATTATTTTATTGTCTACACGGTCCTGAGCTAAAGAGTTCCTTGAGGTTTTGCTATAAAGGTAAAAGTAACATATGAAAAATGGAATAAAAATTCAATGCTCTTAGTAAAGGAACTCTAAATCACAGTCTAAACAAAGCATGGGAATTCATGATTACATTGCAGAAATAGTTCATTGCTAGATTCCTAGCAAACAACAATTGTTTCTTAATAAGATAATATGATATTACTTGAGAGACTCTCATGGTATTTATTTATTTATTTACATTTTATACTTTTATTTTTCACTAGGACTCATTAATGTAACTGTTTCTGGCTGGATCATATAGGTTTCACTTTTCAAAAAAGATTGCCAAACGCTTTTCCAAATTGATGATATTATTTTACAGTCCCACCAGCAGTGTAAGAGAGTTCCATTTCCTTCATATCTTCAATAACACTTTGGGAGGGTCAAGCTTTTTAATTTTAGCCAATATAATGGTTGTGTAGGGATGTTTCCTAATATTTTAATTTACATTTATCTGATGAATATGGTGCTAAGCATCGTTTGTTGCATATTGTTCTTTAGTTAATTATCTTTTGTTTTCCATGTTGAGTTGATTTTTCTTGTTATTAATGACTTGTAGGAGTTCTCAATGCAAATCCTTTGTTAGATGTGCATTCAATAAATATCTTCTCCCAGTTTGTGACTTGCTTTTTCATTTTCTTATTGGTGACCTGTGAAGAGCAAAAATGTTTAATTTTGATGAGGTTCAACTTCTCAAAATTTTGTTTTGTAATTTGTGCTTTATAGTCTGTTTAACCAACTTTTGCCCACTCCAAGATCACATAGAGTTTTGTTTATGTTCTAGAATTTGTTTTATTTGGCTTTGGGTTTATTTTTTTAAATGCTCTTATAAATGGTTTCCTTATTTACTTAATATAAGCATTAAGATAGAGATTTGTCTTTCATTTTTTGAAAACTGTTGCCAATTAAAATCTTATTATTTTTTCAGAGATAATAGTGAAGGTGATTATTTTTTCAGAGATAATAGTGAAGGTGATATGAATAGCTAAATTATTGTAGATATCTTACCATGATCTAGAACTCTTTTACTTGAATTATCACATTTAATGCACATTTAACTGTAAAGGCACATTCTAACAGTCCCTTTTATGTAAAAAAAAAAAAACTGAAATAGAAAAAGATGATGCAAGTAGTAAGTTGCACATATGGGATCATTCCAAACAGCACAATTTCATGGCCAAACTCCTTTTCATTGAACATATCATCTCTCAAAAATATAATTATTTATGACCAAGATTTTAGAAATTTCCACTAATTTAATAGAAAGAGCATATCTACAACTTTTGATGATTGGCTTTAGACACTCTAATTTAATATGTATTTTAAAGGTCTAAATATTCATATGAGAAGTAATTTCCACCTTAAGCTTTTTATTTGTTGTGAATATTTTTGTTTTGTTTATATTTTTATTTGTGGGAATGCATGTATATATTTTGTGTTTTATTTTTGCTTTTGCTTTTTTGAAGAGAGCTTTAGTACAAGTAGTCAAGTACTTGTCATTTCCACATTGAATTGGTCCTTCTGGGGTGGGTGCTATGTAAAGGTGTAAATACACCAGACCAAGTAACCTATTTTAAGAAAAGTTTTTTGTAAATTCCCCAAAGATATACTTAATGTGTTTAAAACAGTTCACTTGTCTCTGTCTTTCTTTGTGGGACAAATGTCACATATGTATCTGTAAATCCACACCATCAGCAGAATTATATATACTCAGTCATTACTCATTCAGTTCTTCTAATTCACTTGACAGTTGACACTGGTTATGGGTTTTTCCACTCATTTAAGTGAATTTACATTTATTTTTCCATTATTTGTGGACATATTTCTATACATCGAAGACAAAGATGGATGGAAGTAAAGTAAATGGCAAAGATTTATGTCAAATATATCTAAAATGATTTCTATAGTGACATTTTATACTCAAAAATAATCTTTAAAACTTTTTTAGTGATTTAGGGGAAAAGTTATAAATATTTGGAAAGTATTTACTGAATAAAAAATAAATAACTGAAAAAATTTCACCAGACATTAATTTGAATATTTGCAATAAAAATAGTTGAAATTGCCATATCGGTACATCGTATTGATTAAGATTGTGAACTTTCTATTTGGCTGTGTCACTTCGATTAGTTTGGGGTCAAGTTATCCAGCCTCTTGCTCTCAATTATCTATCTTGTAAAATGGAGAGAATAATAGCATGTAACTCTTTAGATTACTGTGGTCTTAAATAATTTACCTATGAAACACTCTGAAGAGTGTTTGACACAAACTAAGGGCTAATTAAATGTTAACTGCTATTATTATTATAGATTTCACATCTTTGGAAAGCAATAAAAAGTCCTATGTCTTTTTAGTTAGTATTTATCAATATCATATAGAAATGTATATGATTAACTTCAATTAGCATTTAACATAGATTGCCTTGCAAATCCCATTTTATTTTATTTTTATTTTTTATTTTAAAGATTTTTATTTATTTATTTGACCGAGAGAGAGGTCACAAGCAAGGAAAATGGCAGGCAGAGGGAGAGGGAGAAGCAGGATCCCCCCTGATGTGAAGTAGCCCAATGTGGGGCTCAGTCTCAGGACCCTGGGATCATGACCTGAGCTGAAGGCAGATGCTTAACTGAAGGTGCCACCCAGGTGCTTCAATCCCATTGCATTGTAAACAAACAGACATTTAAAGGTGTCCTATCCCCTAAAATTTGTGTTCAAAATAAATGACTCTATCTCCCTCTCTATCTCTGTCTTCCCTCACTATGTGAATATATTATCACTTCCTACAAGCTAATGTTTCTCAAAGTATAGTCCTCCAACCACATGCATCAAACACATCTAGTTGCTTATTCAAATAATCGTTTCAGGTTCTCATTCCCAGAGATGCTAATGAATTTGACTATGGAAAGACTAAGAGATTTGCATTTTTAACACTTATTCCATATATCTTAGGCACACAAAAGTTTAAAATTCAATGTTTTGAAAGACTAATCTATTCATTCTTACCCAAATGCTTATTGTTCCTTAGCTGATAAGTGCCCTCTTTATGGAAAATATCTATTTCAGTAATTATGCTCAATCCTCAAAGAATGCCATAACTCTGCTATATTTCATATATGCAACATTAGTTCATTTTTTAAACCACATTCATCTTTCAAATTTTGACTCACATCCAATCACTTTCATATCTTCAAATTTTTCAAATCTTATGTGAAAAACACAGGCAAACCCTGAAGAAACTTTTGCTGCTTCACATGTTATCTTGCTTTCTCTATTTATTCTAACTTGCACTAAGGTAACAAAGTAAAGAATAATGGCTAGCACAGCAGTGATGATCAATCAGACAGATGTGGACTTGAACTGATTGTGCTAATTACTGCAGATGTTACTGGGTCTTTCTGGCTATTCTTTTAATCTTAAAATATTAAAATGCTTACCATATTTAATATTTTAAAATACTAATATTGTGGTATTCACTAAATTGATTATGATCAAATATGACTTATATAAACTACCTAATTCACTCCTTGCACAAATTAGTCAATCAAAATATTTACATTCCTAGATTTTCACTTCATTATTTTTTAAAGGATTTCATGTAGGAAGTGAGTATGTGTGTGCGTACCAAGCTAGATGCTTAAACATTTGGGTCTTCATATCCATAACCTAGAACATAAATATTCATAAATAATTTAATTACCATCATATTCAAAAAATTACTTAGAGTCAGAGCAGTATTTATAATGTTTTCATACTAAAATACATATTGATTACTTATTTACATGTATGTTGCCTTCATTAACCTGAGCTCCTTACTTGTATATCTCTATAGTCTCTTGTATAATATGATAGAAAATAAGAACTTTATAAGGTGTTGAATGAATGAATGAGAAATTCCAAATAAATTTTGAATTCGGCAGCTTGTTTAGTCTTGGAGCAGAGCAATGCATTTTTGTTTGTTTTTATCTGATTATTAGTGTATGCATATAAAACAATTAAGATCTCTACCTATTCTTTGCTATTTAGTTTAGCTGTCATGTCACTCACTCTTTAAATGTAAAACTTGGCATCTGGGAACTGCTGATTCAGTAAATGAATGAACAAATAACTAAGTTTGTGGATATTTCATAATCCTGAAATCCTGGTATTAATTTACAAAAGGGCATTTTATTTTCTTTATTTTTTTAAAGATTTTTATTTATTCATGAGAGAGAGAGAGAGAGAGAGAGATTGGTAAAGACACAGGCAGAGGGAGAAGCAGGCTCTATGCAGGGAGCCTGACATGGGACTCGATCCCCCCGGTCTCTAGGATCACACCATGAGCTGCAGGCGGCGCTAAACCATTGAGCTACCTGGACTGACAAAAGGGCATTTTAGATGGATTTGGAGGTAACTAGTTCAAAGCAATTTTGTCCTTTTTTAAGTGTAAGAATTTTTTAGTTCAAAGAATGAGGAGATGTATCCAAGGTCACAAATTATTTACTCTGAAGACAAAAAAACAAAACAAAACAAAACCAAAAGGACATACATATGGGCATTTTGTTCATTTTTAACAAATATTATATAATGGAAAACAAATTTAAAATAAGAAATATGGGGCACTTGGGTGGTACAGTTGGTGGAGTGACCTATTCTTGGTTTTGGTTCAGGTCGTGAACTCAGGGTGGTGAGACAGAGCCCCATGGTGGGCTCCGCACTCAGCACAGAGTCTGCTTGGGCTTCTAACTCTCCCTTTATTTCTGCTCCACCCTCTTGCTCTCTCTCTCTCTTTCAAAAAAAATGCCTTTAAAAAAGTAAGTAATATGATAAACTTGAAATTGTACATACGTTTTAAGAAAGCATAAAAATGAAAGTTAAAACTAACTTTTTGGGATGCCTGGGTGGCTCAGTGGTTGAGCATATGCCTTCAGCTCAGGGTGTGATCTTGGGATCCGGGATGGAGTCCCACATCGGGGTCCCTG
This sequence comes from Canis lupus dingo, assembly GCF_003254725.2. Lineage (NCBI taxonomy): Eukaryota > Metazoa > Chordata > Mammalia > Carnivora > Canidae > Canis > Canis lupus. The sequence goes on along the minus strand of NC_064261.1, from coordinate 8,673,912 downwards.
CAAGGAGCCTGCATCTCCCTCTTCCTATGTCTCTGCCCCTCTCTGTATCTCATGAATAAATAAATAAATAAATAAATAAATAAATAAATAATCTATAAAAAAAGACACAAATTTAACTTTTTCTCTGTATAAAACTATATGGGGATCCCTGGGTGGCGCAGTGGTTTGGCGCCTGCCTTTGGCCCAGGGCGCGATCCTGGAGACCCGGGATCGAATCCCACGTCGGGCTCCCGGTGCATGGAGCCTGCTTCTCCCTCTGCCTGTGTCTCTGCCTCTCTCTCTCTCTCTCTCTGTGACTATCATAAATAAATAAAAATTTAAAAAAAAAAAAAAAAAAAAAAAAAAAACTATATGTAATTACCCATGATCAGAAAAAATGTGAACTACAAGAGTAAGACTCAGAATAAATTAGCAATAATCAAATTCTTTAAATTTTGTCTACATATTTATTATCTTGGCCAACAGTACCATTTTGATAAGATATTGCTCACCGTGATTCAGTTTTTGGGCTTTATGACTATTTAGAAGAAATTTGAAGTCAATAGCTAATGGTAATGATAACTGAATAGAGTGACTAAATCTTGCCCTAACTACTCTGAGAATAATGGATATGGATAATGGATGGAAAAAAGGTAAGGAAAAAGCTGTCATTACTTTAGGTAGGATAATTTTCACATGAAATCAGTATATGTACTATTTAGGTTGTCAACTTAATATTTATTAAAAAGAGTTTACATAAGAACAAATATCATCCTTTTTAATGGTTAACAAAATCAGTATATGTACCATTTAGGTTGTCAACTTAATGTTTATTAAAAAGAGTTTACATAAGAGCAAATATCATCCTTTTTTAATGGTTAACAAAAATGAGATTATATTTGTTTCACTTAAGTGGACAAATTTATGGACTAATTTTCAGGTCTCATAGATCTCATAGATCCATAGATCTTATAGATCCATCAAGAGTTTGTTGTATATTTACTCTATGCTCTGAACCGTGACTGTCCCATTTTAAGTAAATTTCAAGAAAAAGCTTGAAGGTTGGTCAGAATCTTCGCTGGCTCAGAATTGCCTAAAGTATTTCTCAAAATGCATATTCCTGGACCCTTACATACAGAGATTTTTCAATGTGTAGAAGTAGAGTAGTTCCTAGGAATTCTTAACACAGTAGAAGTAGAGTAGTTCCTAGGAATTCTTAACACAGACTCCTGGGACTTGCATATACTAAAATTTGAGCATAACTGGATTGGAAAGTAAAACAGATTATACTTTTTCTTATTACTTATTGCTTAATTAAAATATTGCAAAATTGTGATAAACAGTCCTTTCTCTGCTTTCTAGTCTGAAGACTGAGTACTTTTTTAAATGATTGAAATATTAGCAAATCTTATCTACCTTATTACCAGTGACCAGCTCTAGCTGGCCAGCATATATTTCCTAAATTACTTGCAAGCTACTAAAAGAGATATTTTTTTCTGAAGGACATGATGACAGTTTTCCTCCTTACTTTTTATATTTGAAGGACCAGAGCTTTACCAAACCTGTTTCTTATTACAAGTATTACCTTATTTTGTTTCTGCTGATTTTGGAAAATAACAACTATGAAAAAAAAAAAAAAAGAACCTCTACAAAACTTGGTTCTTTAAAGCCTTTAAATCTGATGAAAAACAGTATTGCTATGCATTTTTACATAATTTCTGTAAGAAACATCAGAAGAAACTGTTAACAGCTATATTATAGTCTTAATTCTGGGTCTATTTCTAGCAGTGTTCAATGAAAAAGATAAAAATTGTGCCTACAAGTATTTGGAATGCCTTTAAAACAAATAGTTTCCAAATTTGAACAGTTAACATATTTGTTTTGTTTTCTAAGAGCTTAAATGGAAGCAACTTATTATCTGTAGCATAATTACCAACCAAGCTATTAAGCCCATTAATACATACATATTCATTGTATATATTACTCTCCTGTCTCTGCAAAGTATTATGCTAAGAACAATATAGAATACTAATCCTTTAACAATGGAGACTATCAGGTTAGGATTAGACATAGTAGTTTCTGCTCCTTGGAGTTTATAGTTCCATATGGCCATAAATCAACATAAAACTTTGGACCTTTTTTAATGGAATAAGGGGTACTCATTACAGGGAAGTGGCCACTAATTTTAAAGGGTAGCAACGAAGAAGAAAAAGTCCAAGTGACAGATGGATAAAGACACAACAGTGTCTTTATTCACAAACAGTGGATAAAGGTGTTCAGATTCAAGGAGACTTACTGAGATATGGACACCAGCCCTCAGAACCAGGGCAGTAGGAGAAAGTCAGGAGGCTGTAAAACAAAATTTTTCATTCATTCATTCATTCATTCATTCACTCTACAGAAGTACCATTCTAGTAATTTTTCCACTGACACAGTGAACTGAATCACATTGGTTCTCAAAGGGTAATGAAACAGTCAACTTAAATAAAGTATACTATATTAAAAATATGTGATCATATTTTCATGTGAAATACATCAGAAAATAAAATGTATAAACTAATTAAAGTTGGCTTAAAAATGCACCAAATTTCAACTAAAGCTGAAATATGTAAAATTTGACACCTATATGTGTAAATACATAGTCATTTTTTTTTTCTTATAAAATGTGTCTGCGACAAAAAGCTAAAGGATTATACCCTCTTGTAGTTCTATTTCAGGGAAAATGATACAAAATTCTGAGGGTGATTAGAACAGTATTGCTCCAAAGTCACTGTAAGGATTTAGAAACTATGGTACATTATTTCCCAGATGTACTGATAAACCTACAGGATTTGCAAAAGAATTTAGTTACTGAATTATATTAAAAGACATCAAGTACAAGATAAATAGAATATGTTTATTATTACAGATGTAAATATTGAGCATAAAAAAAGGACAGCTGTCTACACTAAGCCAATTTAATTCTTCCTGGGTACAGTTGTACATCTGGATCTCAATGTATGTAATACTCCGATTAACAGTATTTTTCCATAATTGGATTTTAAATGCCACTGCTAGATTGATCTGCCATGTATATAAATTAATAAAAGAGAAAAATAAAGATATGTTTCAAGTTCATAATATCTCTTTTTTTTTATTTGGCTTATATTTCTGCTTATAGTTAAACACTTATTTTACCTAAACTTGCTTTTTAAAAGATTTTAAAGATTATTTTTAAAGATTTCTTTATAAATATTTTTTTAAAGATTTATTTATTTGAGAGATAGTGAGAGGGAGAGTAGGGGAAGGGGCAGAGGGAGAGGGAGAGAATCTCAAGCAGACTCCCTGCTCAGTGTGGAGCCCAACGCAGGGCTTAATCTCAGGACTCTAGATCATGACATGAACAGAAATCAACAGATGGATGCTTACCCAACTAAGCCACCCAAGTGCCCCTTAACTTGCATCTCTAATGATGATGATGATGATGATGATGATGATGATATGATGATTATTTATAAAGATTTTATTTATTTATTCATGAGAGACACAGAGAGAAAGAAAGAGAGGTTGAGAGAGAGGCAGAGACATAGGCAGAGGGAGAAGCAGGCTCCATGAAGGGAGCCCAATGTGGGATCACTCTCTGAGCCAAAGGCAGACGCTTAACCGCTGAGCTACCCAGGCATCCCATTATTATTATTTTATTAGTGAGAATTTTAGAAGTCTTATTTATTTTACTATAAACTTTTAGACTTTTACTAAAAATAGCAATCTGTTTTATGAATTAGGAAAACTTGTTTTTTAGACAAAACATGTTTTCTCACGGTGGTGTTTTAAGATTTTGGAAACATCTATTTCCTAAAAAAAGTATAAACATTATATAACTTGCTGTACTCATCTTTTTCCATGCATGAATAAAGGAAAAATTCATTTCACAAGGTAAAATTGTTAAAATTTCAGTTTATGTTATTTTTCCCTAAAGTCAACCATTATCTGTTCTGATTTTTTCATTTAATTTAATTTAAATTCAATTAATATATAATGTATTATTAGTTTCAGAGGTAGAGGTCAGTGATTTATCAGTTGTGTAGAACACCAAGTGCTCATTATATCATGTGCCCTTCTTAATGCCCATCACCCAGTAATCCAATCCCCTCACCTGCTTTCTGAATTTTAAAAAATAGTTCTGTTATCTAACTTCAGGATATGCTATTGGAGCAAAATATTTTTTTAACCATTTAAAACTATGTTAGACATTTTTAACTTCTTACAAAATGTTTCTGAACATCAAAATAGTTCTGAAAATTCTCTTGATATTATAGTCAAATATGAACATTAGTTTATATAATCATAGGCTGACTTAGGTATTTTCAGGCTTGTTCTAGATGATAGAGCTTTCATCTATCTATCTCTTTAGAGATAGATGAATTATCTGCTTTCTGAAACTTTTTTATTTGAATTTTTCTGTCTCTTCTTCATTAATAGACTCTCTTGAATTCTTTCTAATTTGATACTTTTAATTTGTAGGGGGCTTGGAAGCCAGATAAAAGTAACAAAAAAAGTTTTATTAAAATGCATGAAATAAAAGAATATCTAAAGATATTTTGCTATCATTGTTAGAAAAATCTGGCTACATATGGATAGACTATTTTTCTGGAAATCTGAGATTCTAAACATATGTTAATGTGTGTGTGAGTACCAAGCAAATTTTTCTGTTCATTTAATTTGACAATTAATAAAGAGAAACTCACAAAATGAGTATTTCAGATAAAATTAACTTCCCCTAATAAAAAATTCAGGGTGTCTTTGTTTGAGTTTCCCCAGAGGTCATCATTGAAAAAAGAATCAGACTGATTATTACTTTCTTAGTGTTTCCAAGAATAATGAGTCCAGGTGAAGCGATATCAAGAACAAAGAGAAGGGAGTATCTAGGGACAGCAGTGACCAGCTCATTTCTGTAGGTGAATAGGGGCAGTTGGCCCATCAGGGATGTGTGTGAGAATACACTTTAGAGTTATTTACCTTAAGAATGAGAGCTAGAGTAATTTACTTGCCAATGCCCATCAAGTCATATTTTGGTGACAATAGTTGGGGAAGAGGAGTTAGGAAAAAGGAGTGGAAATGTAATTCCTCTGCACTTTTAGCCTTCTGACACTTTTCATCCTTTGAGTAAAATTTATCAGGCAGAGAGTGGTATTTTCTCAGAGTAAGGAGCTGTCCACCTGTATGAGACCAGTGAGGGCTGAGTACACACAAGAATACCACTGACTGGGTCTCTTACTGAAGATAAAGATAGAATGCTGAGACTTTTAGGGTGGATTAATAATAGAAAAACCTGGGATTGTCTGGTGAATGCTATATTGAATTTTGTATGCTTGATCTACTGTAAATGTGTACTAAGTCTTTCCTTAAATGTCACTTTTTCTAAATATTAGATCACTATTGCTTTGTCTCTGCTAGGGCAATCAAGACATATCAGAGAAGTGAGGCGGGAAATGATTGGGATGCTCCAAGTGAAGTGATAGTGAAATGATAGTGAAATGGAAACATCACTGATCTTTTTGGGTCCCAACAAGGAGCTGAAATCAAGTACATATGACCTTGTGAGTGTGCAAAGTTACAAAACAAAAAATTGAACAATACGCTTTGCGTCTGCCATTTTACATTACTGGAATAGAAACAGACTTTTAGAATTACACAGAATGTTCTTTAGGTTTGTTTCAGTAGCTTCCGTGTTAGAGTGGCTTCGGGAGTTTTCAAGGAAAGCTAGGATGGCATCTTTGTATAATGAACATTCCAAATGACATAAAGGTAATGATATGGAGGTACTGGAAACAAGTTTGCATTATTCAAAGTGACAAATGTTAATTCAGTGGATACACAATCTGTCACCTGCTTGGGACATGGTCTCACAGCTGTGGGAATCAACCTGAAGCATGACTTACTGAAAGTCATTCCAGAAGCACCTGTTCCAGACAAAAGGATAAATTACTTTTATTCTTAGCTTATGTGAATATTATTTGAAATGTGTGGGTCATTTGCCCCAGATTTGGCATCGTTAAGAAGACTTATCGATGTAACAGATGCTGTGCTCACTAAGGATCAGAAATGACAGAGCTGAATGCAGAGCAAAGGCTTGCAGAATTAGATAATGAAGGAGAAAAACTCCCTTTGGGAGCTTAATATTTTGGCCAATTAGATTTTCTGACTTCTTTTGAGAAAGGTAGATTATGAGAGTAGGGCTTCTATAACTGAGAAGCATAGAATTTAGTAAAAATTTATTTTTAATAAGAGTAAAACACTTTTAATAAAGAAAAACATGAACAAAGATTTTGTGTGATGCATTTTTAGTCAGTGTTTAGTAGTGCTTTATTTGCTTGTACAGGTCAGTTTTAAATTTTACCTCTATAATTACTGTGTAGTTTTTATCCATACATCAGACGTTTAATAAATAAAAATATATTTTCCTTTTTTATATATAAAAGGTCTATGATTTCTCAGATGGCTTTTTATAGAGGCATAGATTTTTAATTGATATGTATTATGGCAATGAAAATAAACACAATTTAATAATCACCTGGAGAGAAAGTTATGAAACCTCCAAATGATTCTTAAATGGAATTCAGAGCTGCAGGAATCTAGTCCAGAATAGGTATTTGCCAACTGTGGCTTAAAAATAAGAATCTCATTTCACAATTGTTAATAATGTATCCCTTTTCTGAAAATTTGGCCAAGTAGTCAATTATTATCTAATGTGTAAACTAAAATGAACAAAGATAAAACAACATGCACATACATATACCTACATATATAATTTCCAAGTCTCTAATCTAAGCATCTGTCTTGGGCTCAGATTAATATCCTGGATCAAGCCCTAAATTGGGCTCCCTGCTCAGTGGGGAGCCTGCTTCACCCTCTCCCTCTGATGCTGGCCCTGCTTGTTCTTGCTCTCTCACTCTTCCTAATTGTTAAATAAATAAATAAATAAATAAATAAATAAATAAATAAATAAATAAATAAAAATAAAATCTGAAAAAAGTTGCTTCATAAGATGTATCATTGCCCACATATTTGATTACTTCAGTGGTGAAAACAACCATAATTATGCTGCTCCTAGAAAAACTCATCTTTTACATGAGTGTATCAACTTTAAGAATTGCACAGTAGGTATAAGGGGACAGAAAAGATATGATGAAAGAGTTCTAAACTAATTTAGCAGTAAAATAGAGATACATTGGCAATATAAAGATAAATATTATAGAAGGGCATAACGTTTTATTGATATTTTTCAAAATATTTAAAAATTAATGAACAGAACTGGATAATCATTGCAACTAGACAAGGCAACAGTCTATATTACAAAGTGCTTAAAAACTGTATGACGTAAACAAAACTAGACCCTTATTTGAACATTAAAACCACTGCTAATTTCTAATTTGATGTCTCCACCTCAGATGGTTCTTCTGAAACTTGGGCTACCATAACTGGTGGAATTTACACTAGTAAATTTCATCCCTATTTATCCAGTATTTTGGGTTCTCCCTCATTTCTTAGGTAGATTCCTAAGACTGCCTCAAAAATGGTATCCTCACATCTGATTGTATTCCCTTTTCAACACTGAAGTGTAGAGTGATATTTCCAGACAGTCTGTTTCCCTTAAATGTTTGACATACAAATCTTCTGATAGCTTCTTTTTCTATTATCATCTCTCTTACTATTGGTCCTACATCTTTTTTCAGTATCCAAAAGACACTGAACTATTAGTACTCTTTCTAGTCTTCAAACCTTTGAAGATACACTTCTCTCAGCCTGGATTATTGACCTCTTCATTTTTGTCTGATTATTTTTGTTCTTGTCTTTAAGATGAGATGAGCAAGATGGATATTTGGACTGAATTATATAAATTCTATAATGTGGGTTTTGTGCCCCCGTGATTATGCTTTATTCTTAAATTCTGCAACACAAAAAAAGTTGTGGAAAATTAAGAAAAATATTCTCTGTATGTCATTATTTTTTTTTTCTCTTCTTTCTTTTGAGGTGTGGAAGGGGCAACTCTAAAGTTCTCAACACAAAAGTGCCTGTTGAGAATTATTATCAGGAGTCTTTATCAATCATAAGTCTTTTTTTTATTAAGAGTCTTTTGCACATAATAAAAAAACTTTGTAAACATAAAAACATAAAAACATAAAAACTTTGTAAGTTTTTCATATGTCTGTCACCTTGGAAATATTTATTCTAACTTCAATCAATATGAAACAGTATTGCTCCTTAAAGGAATGAGTGAGTTCCAATGAAGAAAAAAATCTAATTAATTTTGAGTTGTCATGTAGGGTTCATATCAGCCATGTAATCTAATGCGTGAATTTAATGCTGTTTGTGTCATGTTAGTTGAGTATGGAACATGTATCACATACGCATCTCAAAACTCATTAAAACTTTCAAGGCATAAATCCTATCAGTCTTAGAGTTCAGGAAATTGGCACTCAGGGAGGCTGATTAACTTATCCCATGTCATAAAGTAAGTTTTGAAGACAATCTGCAAATCCAAATCTTTAGAAATACAAACCATTTTGCCATCCTGCTGCCATGTGATCAATTTGACTCTTCTCTAACATTACACAATTAGACCAAACTAATTCATTGTCTCAAAAATATACACAGAACCATTCATTTCCAATGAAACTATGTTTTATTACCCTTCTTATCAATATTGTACATCAAAATGAAAAAGTGGCTAGGGAAAGATTTCTTTATTTTCAATAATGATTACAAAAGAGCTACTCTTTATAGGGATATACTCTTACAAATTTCTAACTAGTAAAACAGCCACATGCATAAACAACTTCAAAAATAATATCCATAAGGGATAAATTAAGGGAATGCTTCTTTCTATCAGCTTTTCAAACTTCATAGGTGTAAAGAGTAATTGTGACACAAGATAGACCATACTTGATGATGACAATACCAATGAACAAAACCTTAGAAAACTAAGAAAAAAAGCAACTGATCTAGATGAAATTGGTGTTTAGAAAATATGCCTTAGTAAGTGCCTTCTAAACAAACAGTTATAACTAAACTAATGACTGTACTTAGTTCAAATAGATGTTCTTTCTATGATACAAAGCACCAGTCTTTTCCAATTAAGTAGAAAAACACTTTGCTAATCTCTTATTATTAAAAAGGCACCTAACTTTCCAAAGGGGGGAGAATCATATATGTTTCCAAGTATTTAATAACATAGAAGAAGCTATAGAAATTTTAATGCTTAAAGACACTTCTGAATGTTACTTAGGCCATTTAAAATGAAACTTGGTATTTCTTTTATCCTGACTGCAGTCTCTACTGCTTTTCTAGAGAGAATCCAATTGCCTTGTTGCTTTTTCTTCCTTTCTTCTATTTTCTTTCATCTTTTTTGGCTGTATAACCAAAATAATCAAGATTTAAAAAAAATAATGTAGTATATACTTAAAATTGAATAACTTTCTGGAGTTAGTCTTAATATATCTACTCTCCATATATTTATCCTACTAGTTTTTATTAAAGTATATAGGTCTTTTTATTCAGAGATCAAATTTTTCTCATTACATTTAAAAAAATGATATATTTTCATCGAGTAAGTTTCGTTTTTCTTCCTTTTTAAAATTGTTATCCATCCTCTCCTAATAATATAATATAATATAATATAATATAATATAATATATTGCTTTCCTAAAATAAATTATTAAAATAAATTAAAGCACAACATAGATAAGCAAGTAACAATGCAATTGCACAAAGATTAAAAAGACTGTTTGGGGGAAAATGAGATCATTTATACAATTTAGTTTTGTTATTTTCTATATTCTAAAGATTACAAGCATTAAGTTTACATTTGTAGGGGGAAAAAAGAACAGCAATATATCTGAAAAGCAGGCATGGGAATGTAGCGAATATATGCCTTTGATCTAAATGACAGAAATAAATTTGCCAATAGCATAGTAATATTAGGCATGTTTAAAGTGACCTATATTACTTGAAATGCAGGTTCAATATTTTTCAGTTTGATGAGGCCATTCAATGTAAAGCATAAATGAAAATAAGTTATGTACATAATATCTATAATAGAATTTGCTACATTAACTCTTGCAGATGTGGGTTAATATATTATTTGCATATATCCTCAAGTCTGTCCTGTTCTTTGCCTGGATTTATCACTAGTCTGCAGACATGGCTTGCTGCTGGAAATGGACATGAACAATTAAATTTTCAGTCTGAAATGCAGTGAAAGATTCCACTCCAGCAGCATTTGCTAAGCCCTTTGGTAGCTGTACTGATAAGGCCAAAAAAAAAAGGTTCAAGAATGAGAAATCTAAAGTGGAGATGCAAATCTCATGCTCCTTTGCTATATTGTTGCCTTAGAATATGCTGATCCTGACTGGACTCAAACTAGCTTTACCAGGAGAAATAAATGAAAAGAAAAGGAGGTTATGGTTCCTTCTTTCTAAAGTATTTTACATTCATTTTTTATTATACCTTCATTACAGGGAAATAAAAGGTCATTAATATATATTTAAAGCAGTTTTTGTTTCAAAAATTGTTAAACACATAGACTTTAGAGATGCACTGTATTTGTGTTTCTAGTTGGTGCTCTCTTTAGACACACACACAGTCAGATATACATGTCATGAATTTATGCCTAAATGGTGTCAGATTATGTCTAATCAATCTTGTCAAATAAATTGGTTGAATAAATGTCAAGTTCCATATTTAAACAAATGAGTGATATTTTTAATATTTCTATAATGTCTAAAACAATTGATTGTTTTCAATTTACATGTTCTAAGGATGCTTGTCCCTTAACTACTATTTATCAAAATTTTAAAATATACAAACATTCAAAATACTGCAGATATTTCTCTGCCAGGTTAATCATCTGCATTCTAATAGATTTTTTTTTCAAATAGCTGTGCACAGTTACTTTAATATAACTAGACAGATTTCTCCTCGGTGAATTTTAATCTAGGAATGATTTCACTGGGGAAAATGCTGGTTTTCTATGACTATGATAGACAATTGGAAAAATTAAAATATGAGGATAATTATTTTTTATAATTTGAACTTTTGATTTAAAAGGATTATATAGTGAGAAAGTTGGGCAATTTTATTTTGGATTCAGTTTTTTCTTTATTTGGATTGATCTCTACCTTGTAGGGGTATGTAAAACAGGTAAGATGAATAAAGACCAAAGGAGTCAAATCCAGCTACTTACCTACAAAATTCATCATGGAGAACTCAAATAACATGGCTTAACTCTAAATCTTTTCTGTGGAATGGAGCAAGCACATATTTATTGCTTTGTTTGTTAATTGACATAAAACTAATACATAAGCATAATTGACATAAAACTAATCTGTAAAATTATGGACAAAATATCTCTACATCAGTAGGTGCTTTCTTAATAATTTCAGTATTTTTTAAATTGTGTGGTGTGTTTCTCAAAACTATTTTTGAATTTATTCTTTTGTTGATCTTTGGCAGTTCTTTTGGAAAGTAGCAATTTTTAAAAATATTTTATTTATTTATTCATAAGAGACACAAAAAGAGCCAGAAACAGAAGCAGTCTCTCCATAGGGAACCTGATGGCGCCACTGGATCCCAGGACTCCAGGATCACTCCCTGAGCCGAAGGCAGATGCTCAACCACTGAGCCACCCAGGCGTCCCTAGAAAGCAGCAATTTAAATACATAATTACTAATTAAACAATGCAATTTAGTTTAATGCTACACAACATGTGAAGTTACACATATCACTCAATTTAAACATAAAAGTCAAAAACTAAATTGAGCAAATAAAGCATTTTTTTTTTTTGTAGTATCTCCACTCTAAATTACTGTTTTGTTTCCTTGCAATGGAATCTTTATATGACTGTTTCTGAGGTTACCAGGTTTATATTTTTCCTTTATGTTTTCAGTGTTTGCCATTACCTTTAAACATTTTTGACTCTTTGAAAGATGAAAAAGAAAGTGCTCTTTTCATGGAAAAGTCTGCCGTTTTCGCATTTTTAACTTCATCTCAATCTGCTTGTTTAGTAGAGAATCACTAATTCCACCTTTCAAAACAGTTCATAATTGCTCTAAATACTCGTTACTGTGGGTAACTATAATTTTTGTGAGCATTTCAATCCCTTTATTATTTCATTCTGAAAGCAGGAGAAAAAACAAAACAAAACAAAAAAAGAGCAGCTCTCTAAATATTAAGACAATTGAAAGTTCAGAACATATAGAAAAAAACAAAAATTAACAGTTTGTTAGGAAACATATTTTATACAGCATTTAATAACACATCCTGGTATATTTATATATGAGATATAGAACTTATATTCGAGGAAATACTGGACAAGTAGCCAAGTTTTATTGTAATTCTGTCGTATTTAATCTTCTTCTAACCTGTAATCACAGTGTCATTTTTAATGCAATTTTTCTTCAGATTTAACTTTTAGATAGTACGTACATAGATTCAAACACAGCATCGCAAGAAACACAATTTTGTGCCTCAACGCCATCATACCAAAAGCCATATAATCTATATATGATAATTACAAATTTTAAAACAGAAAACATTTATAATATTCATTTTTGCATGTGTACTGCTTCATCTGAAGCCACATTTCTTCCACTATTCAAAGTTCAGTTCGAAGTTTACTTCATAAAGTGTTTCCCATAGTAAAATGGATTCCAAAGATTTCTTCCTGTTGTTCTCTTACATTTTTTTATTCTTCCTAACATATGTTGAAGCTATTTCCAATATGGATACAATGCATTTTTCCCTGAGTGTTTCTCCTGTGCATTCTTTATGATTCCATACATTGTGAGCACTGTGGAGGTCCCAGAAGAGACTTGGGCAAATATTTAATAAAAATCCTTTAATTTAATAAAAACTTCTTCCCACAAGATAATATAAGTGACTGGAAAATTATGTCATACTGCAAATGGGAGGAAAATTAGATGGAGACTATGTTGTGTGGCTTTGATTTTAGAATAGCTTTCAATGAAAAATGCCAAAAAAGTGATGGAGATTATATAGGCCAGCTCCCCCCCCCAAAAAAAAAACAACCACAAAAGCAACAACAAAAAAGCATTTATTGGATACCTATTATATATCCAGATTTTACAGATATTAATATCCAAATTACAGGCATGATCAATAATTTACAAAAGAGGAAAGTGAAGTGAAGCTCAGAGTTTTCAAGTAATCAACAAAACCCACCACTTAACAAAAGGCCCAGCTAAAATTTAAAAAAATTAGGCCACTCCAGCATCATAGGCTGTACCCTCCCTGCTTTACCACCAGTGTTTGCTTCCCGGGGAAAGTGCTTAATTTATGCTTCCATCACTCCTGCAGAGTAATCCTTTAAAGAGGTAGAACTACGTCTTTTTCAACTGCGTGCTGTCTGACTACCTGGTGTTTGTATATAGTACATATTTGATGAATATTTGATGAAGTGAATAATTGTTTTTAAGAAATATTTTCAACCCCCAATTATATATCTGCCACAACTAGGTAATGATTTTTAGGGCAACTATCATTTGGATCTCTAAAATTGTTTCTGTTTAACTTAGAATCAAAATAGGAGTGTATCTTATCAGAAAAATATCAATCAAATCTACAGAATGCAAAGACCATACTACTTAGTAAAGGTAATTTCATGAAAAAATGTTCAAGAAAAAAAAAAAACCTTTCATATTCAAATAAAATAAATTTTAACAAATATTTCTAAATCTTCAACACAATCATTGGACTTTTAGAATGATAACATGTCTTTGGAGGCTTTTTTTTTTTTTTTAAGGATGTTATTTATTTATTTGAAAGAGAAAGCATGAGTGGGGCAGGGCAGAGGGAGAAGGAGCCTCATGTCCTTGATGCCAGGGCTGGATCCCAGGACCCTGAGATGCTGACCTGAGCCGAAGGCAGATGCTTATCCACTTACCCAATCGAGCCACCCAGGTGCCCCCAGAGGCTTTTATAATGCACATTAAAAAAAAAAAGAAAAGAAAAACACCTCAGGACTGAAAAGTTAACCTACGCTTAGCACAACAGCGTATTCTCAGAAATAGTTCTTAATGAGTCCTGATCAATGTGTGTTGCATTTTCATTCTACACATTTCTGATGATTATTTAACACTGCCTCTTCAGATTTTAGTTTTATGGGGAGGAAAAAAAGGAACAATACTTCAATTCAGTTGAATATTGAAATAGAGATTAGTCCTGGTATGCTCTGTGAACAAGGTCTATTATCTACTTGATTTTTAATTACCTTTTTAAAAAAATATGTGTGTCCTGGGATTTTACTTCCCTTTATTATACCTGCTAGACCCTGAACTTTTCATTTCAGACTATTAATTACTGTGATATCCCCAGGTCATTTTCAACCCTCTGTTTCTGCAGGATTAATATCAATCTAAACATTTACTTTAGGTCTCTTTTTCTATCTCCCTAGATAACTAACTTAACTTTACTCACACTGAATCTTTTTGCTGCTGCCATAACAAATATCAATTTCTCTTCTTCTTAACAATTTCCTTCTTAGTGCTAACAATGTTTCCTACTTTATCACTAAATTTTATTGTCAGGAAGATTCTGCTGTAGAAATTCAATTGTCTGTAAATCTGAGCACCAGTAAAGCTGCTAAAATCATTGTGAGTCTTATTTAACTGTCTGGCACATAAATCAGGTAGATTTTATTTGATTTCAGTGGGGTGTTTTTCTAGACCTTAGCACTCTAACACATACTGATATTAACTAACCGCACATTCAAGTGCATATTAGTGCTTCAAAGAGGAATGATTCATCCAATAAGCACAGCCTATCTTTCTAAATGGCAATCATCAAGAAACATGTCCTGAGTAATGTCATCCTGGGTCAGTAATATAAAAGGGAACTGGAAATTCAAAGCTTTTCAATGTTGTCATTACTTCATTCTCTGACGGCGTAATAGTCCTTAAATGTTAAGCATGTCAGATTCTGATTGTAGACCACCCCAATCAATCACTCTTCGCATGAAAAGTAGTGTCTTTAACTATCTTTATAGCATTATGGTAATTCATTACTGTTCGTATGTGTCTCTACATTTAATTTGATTGTCTTAAGTTTACACACAACCATGTGTAGTAAATATTCTTATCATTATTTTCATTGAAAGTTCTAAAGTCTGAGATTCAGAATGAAAAACAACTTTCCACAGTAGAAAAATTGGTGCATGCACGAACCAGGATAGGGATACGGATGGGCTGTGGAGGTAGATACAGATATATGCCTGTGTTCAGATTTTGGTTTTAGCCGCTACCAAGTTCAGTTGTTGAAAATTAGTACACACACACACATGCACACACACATACACATACACACACATATATATAATTTTAATATATATGTAATACAATATGCATATGTCTACATATACACATAAACATATGTACACATACACACATACATATTCAAAAAATTCAAAATAATTACAATTTATTAAAGAAAAATGCAAACATAATGCATACAATGCATACATTTAATTTGTTTTTAAAGATTTTATTCATTTATTCATGAGAGACACAGAGGGAGAGAAAGACAGAGACAGAGACACAGGCAGACGGAGAAGCAGGCTCCATGCAAGAAGCCTGACATGGGACTCAATCCTGGGACTCCAGGATCACACCTTGGGCCAAAAGTAGGCGTCAAACCGTTGAGCCACCCAGGGATCCCCTGCATACAATATATTTAAATGTCATCAGAGGCAGAGGCAGCAAAGCATTTGACAAATCAAAATGATTTTATTATAAAATAATGTGTTTAATTTTATGATTTGGACATCCACATTGAGTTTAATAGATTGTCACCGTTTCCCTCTTTGCTTCTTTTTTGCTTGTTGTTGGTTATCTTAGAGGCTTTTTAGAGAGACATTTTCTAGGACCACGAAGATCCCTTTTTAGCCATTGCCCTTGATTTTATATAAAGCTTTTTTTTTTCAGTAGCTAAATTTTACCCATGCTTACCACATTTAGTGTCTGAGGCATGTGGGAGCATAGGATTCTACTCTAAATTGCAGTCATAATGAAGAAGCCAAAGAATAGGACTGACTTATCTACATTTGTTTTTTAAAGAATTGCTTATAATGGCAATTTATTTCTATTTTCAATATACACCTGTATGTTAATTTTGAAAAAGTAAGGCTCACATTAAGAGCATAGAAGCTAGATAACATTACCTAAACTTTCACCAGGTTAAAATGTCTGTGCTACAATAAGTTCCTAGTGAATTAACAAAATGAAGGAAATAAATTAAAAATCACATTTTTATGTGAAGAGTGGATCACTTTTAGCAGAAGTCAGTATGGAAGCAGATTTGTATAATATATATATATATATATATATATATATATATATATATATATATACTATTAAGTGAAAGATACCCAGGAATATGTAGATGATATGGATATAGATATATAGGTACAATCCATAATTTCAAAATAAACAATTTAGAAAACCACATGAAACTCATCTTAAAATTGGTACCAACGTAGAATTGTATGGAAAGATCCAGGATGGGTCTTCTAACATCAGTAGCTGACAAACAGAAAGAAGAGACCTTTCTAAAAATTCATCAATCTGATGATAAACAGTGACTTTAAGGATAATCATAAAGGAAGTGCCTGATGAACACTTTGCACTGTGGTTAGAAAGACTCAAGAAACTCAAAAAGTCTCAGGAATGATAACTATGAAATATCTACACGTAGAATAACCTCACTGCCAAAAACAAAACAAAGGTAAAAAATAATACTCATTTGAAGAAAAGACACATTACCTTCAAGAGAGCAATGACAAGATTGATTATTATGAACTTCATAAGAGAAGATACCAGAGTAATATTTCCAAGATTCTATAAGAAAATTCAGTCTACCATAGTTTTCAACAAAATAACTAAATACATAGTAAAATAAATGAAAAGATGAGACACTAAACCAGGACTATAAGGTTTAGATTCAGCTTTCACCTTTTTCTTTTCTTTTTTTTTTTTTTTAATTTTTATTTATTTATGATAGTCACAGAGAGAGAGAGAGGGGCAGAGACACAGGCAGAGGGAGAAGCAGGCTCCATGCACTGGGAGCCTGATGTGGGATTTGATCCCGGGTCTCCAGGATCGCGCCCTGGGCCAAAGGCAGGCGCCAAACCGCTGCGCCACCCAGGGATCCCAGCTTTCACCTTTTTCATCTTTCATTCATGACAGCTAAGATTTGGGTTGTGTGGCAAAAGAAAACAGTAAAAAACTGCAGAAGTTGGAGTCAGAATCTGGTAGGTAAGCCCCAAACATGCAATAATGCACTCGCCATAGGCAATGCTGCGGCCTAGCCTGCTAGCAGAGAGGGGCTCTACCTTTTGCTGGGGGGAAAAACAAAACAAAACACCAGACTACACCAAAACCAAACAAACAAAATTAGAGCAAAAGGAGATCAGTATGACTCATAGATAAATTCATTTGCGTCCTGTTTTCACCAAGAGTAAAAAATAACAGCTTTCCTTTCCTAGTGTAAATATACCCTATTCTGAGTCCTGGGTCTTTCACTGATAAGAAGCTCACCAGAGAAATATCAGCATTTAATATTTCTTCAGAAGACCTCCTGAAGGCTGACACTCAGAACATTCTGGAAAGTTGAGCGCTATTGAAGACGGCCAAAAGATTGAAGAGACAGAAGTGACCAACATGAAAGAAGCTATCAGAATTGCTAAGACAGGAGTCACAAAGGGGTATAAATTTTCAATGAGTAGTGAAGACCTGCACATTGTCTCCAGGCAACACTTGAAAAGTATCTGTATGTATAGGAGAGGTATGATATGGGATACCTGATTTTGGAGTCTTAAACAGAATTTGGCTTGGAAGCACAGTAAATGTGTGTTGTTAAACACAATGCATGAGCTTGACTGTAAATATGTCAGTGGCAAATATAATTTGACTAAAGGTTTATTTAAATGGTTTTCCTATTTGAAGGTGTCAACTTGATTGGAAGATAGCAATCTGTATTAGATGATAGAAGTCGGGTTGACATGTTTCTTTTCTCTTATTCTGATTAGCAAGGATGTGGTCTATGCCCAATATCAGCCAGGAGATACTTCAGCCTGGGATTTAGAATCGTGATACAGGTACATACTAGACCTTGTCTGGATCCAGTTGTGACATCAGCTTCAAGTCAAGCACCAGATGATGATCCAGTGCCTAGCTAAGAGGATGTTGGTCATGGGTGCCCAGGGCACATGTGCCAAGAGGGCAGTTCTTATATAATATAATATAATATAATATAATATAATATAATATAATAATCTATATAATATATATAATATATAATATAATAGTAGTGGTTTAATCACCACTTCTGTGTAGTGACTTTGGCTGTGATTGTCATTGCCTAACCCCATAGCTTTTCCATGTGCGAGTTTTCTGGTCGTGTCAATAATCCTATGAGCCCCTGTTATATTCTGGTGTTTTCCTTTTCTGCTTTTGTTAGCTAGTATTTTTTAGTTCTTTGCACGTAAAAGTCAGGATGTGAATCCTGAATCCATTTTTTCTCTCTTTCCCTTTCTCTCACCAGGAATCGCATTCAAAACTCTCCTCTGTGAAGAAGTGTTTTGCACTGTCATTAGAAGGATGACATTAAGTATCTAAAGGATGACAATAAGAAGGATAGACCTTCTACCCTGCCTATCCCTAAATAAAAACAACTTAGAACCTTTAAAATAACATGAATCTGACATAAAACATCAGTAATATGATTATGTCAGATGAAGAATGGGGGATAGAAATAGGTAAGAAAGATGTTTATTTCAATGATTCATAGCCTGAAGTTTTAAGAATTTTAGTTTTATATAATGTGTATCAAACTATTTTCAATGTTTTGAGATTTTCTTTCACATTTTAAATGACCATATCTTGGCAAAGAGAAACTAATTTATCTGCCCAATAACTAGACAAATTAAGACTGACAATCCAGTTTATTGGTTCCTAACAGAGTGCAGGAGAAAAAGCACAATTTTCTGAAAAACTTAGTATAATTACAAATCAATAAAAATTAGATGAAGCTTTATAAGATTACTTAAAAATTTTAAGATATGGAGAAAGAGATTTAGAGATTGGTCCTATTGCTTAGGAACTAAGATAATTTATATAAAAACATCCTATTTCTGTTTTTTCCCCAGAGGTATATCTGTGCTTATTACAATGGTGAAGAGATCCAGAGGTATATCTGTGCTTATTACAATGGTGGTAGGTAACAAAACTGGAGTTTCATTTAGGACTTGCTCTAAGCAAAACTGTCCAGTGTTTCACTGACCCTTTCCTGGGATCCGTATCTTCTGGACCTAAAAAATTGCCTCTTGCTACTAGTATATTTTCTTTTCATACTGCATTGAAATTTACAGGACAAATTCTAATATCTAAATAGCATTAATTGCTAAAAAGGAATAATTAGCTTTTTCATAAAATTATTTCAACTAAAGAAATGCTTAGTGAAACCACCTTATCAAAGATCTTGACTGAAGAGTATCTATTATTTGTTTTAACACAGAAGCCAAGGGAACATATTTTCACTGTCCAGAGACATATTGAGAGTGAAGTCTTTTTTTGGTATGACTTGCTCCAAAAGAGTTATTTGGAATGAGAAAGGAAGTATATATAAGGGTATTTATTGGAACACAAAGATGTTGAGTATCTTTTCAATGTACCATATAATAATATTTTTATTTCTCTTTGATTAGGGAAAACCCTACACAAATAGATGATAGTTTGTGTGAAATATCATGAACCTGGAAAATATTAATTAACTGTATATATTTATTGAGTTTCTAGCATGTGTAACACTTTTTGTATTACAGTGCTAAAATATACTTACACGTTCAGTTCATAAAACTGGTATTTATGAATTTAAATATTTTCTGTAGTAGGCAATTTTCTATGTATTTGATGAATTCCTCACAACCACCTAATGCGATATAGAACATTATGCATACTTTTAAAAATAGGAAGCTTAAATTTAAAACAAGTTGACAAAATTAACTTTGGCAAAGAACAAGCAAATGGTAGACATGACATTGCAAAACATTTCAAAAACATACAAAGAGTTGCTGGATTGATTGTGTTTACTTTACAAAAGCAGATTAATATATAAGAGAAAAGCAATGTGACAGTTTGGGATTCATTCATTATTGCTCAATAGTTATTTCTAAAAAGAAAAAGGAAAACATTAATGACAATATTTTTTCCAATCCTGAATATACTATCATGGTACATATCCCACTGTAGTATCTGTTTCATGGTAGACCATTAATAGATATTTGCTCTTGCCATCTTAGTAATTATAACCAATGCATACTTTTGTTTTAGTTTCTTGCTTGTTGAGATCATATGTCATGTGATTTACTTAACAATCCATTCATTGATTCTTTCAGTCAGTCAAAAGATACTTATTGAAGCCTGTGCCATGTGCCAGACAACATCCTACCTGCCAGTTTAAATCGAGGGCAAACTGGTGAATAAAAATAGATTCCAATCCCCAGTGTGTTTATATGATGGAGAATAAAGATTAATTAAATATTCATAAATACATAAAAAAGCAATTATAACAGAATGCTAATAAGTGTTATATACATGATTCTATGAGAGTCAGTAATCCAGGGCAGACTTAGGTAAAGAGATCAAGAATGATTTCCTTGAAAAAATTACATTTAGGGGTACCTGGGTAGCTCTGTCAATGAAGTGTCTGACTTTCGATTTCAGCTCAGGTCATAATCTCAGGGTCCTGGGAGTGAGGACCATGTGAGGCTCTGCTCTGGGTGCAGAGTCTGCTTGAGATTCTCTTGTTCTCCTTCTCCCTCTGCCCTTCCTCCTGCTCATATTCTCTATCTCCCTCTAAAATAAATAGATAAAACCTCTTAAAAGTTATATTTAAGTTGCTATTTTATGGGTGGCTGGAAGAAAAGACCATTCCAGACAGAAGATGTGTGCAAAGATTAAAACATGCCTGACAGAGAAGAGGGACAAAAAGGTCGGTGTGCAGACAAGAAAGTTGCAAAGATCGATGAGGATGTTGAGGTCAGCAAAGATCAAATCATAAAGGACTTAGAGGTCATATTAAATATAGTCATAATTTTATTAGCCATGGGAAGCTGCTGATGAATTTTAATTAATGGTGTGAGCTGACCAGATTTGCTTTTGAAAAAAAAAAAATTCCAGAAGTAGTGTGAAGAATGAGAGGAAAGCCAGATGGATGGGAAAAGGCAATTTACTATTCTGAGAGTCTAGGTGGAAGAGGATATTTCCTGAGACTTGTTTTGTGAAATCAAGAAATGAGAGGAACAAATCGTTTCAAAAGAAAGTTAAAGCTATGATTGATAAAACTTAGTGATGGTTTTATTATTTGGAGCGGAGAGAGAACTATCTAAGATGACTTCATGTTTTTTTGCTTGATCAACTGAGTGGAGGAAGGTGTCTTTAAATAAGAATAGAGATATGTGAAAGCAGTTTGTTCTGTGTATGTGGGTGTTATTTGCGGGTACAGCTTGCACAGTTAGAGGTGGATGAGGCATCTATGGCTTGATCTTAGCTATGCTGAGTTTGAGATATTTGTAAGGCACACGAATATATAAATGTTGAGGTCAACAGGGAATTCCAGATGGCACATGATTTGAAAATAAGTAAAGTGGCTGAATGAGTGTTTAGAGTGAAAGATAGAGGACATAAAACTAGGTCTGAAGGAACCCCAAAAGCATGATAGAGGGAGAGAAGAGCATCTATTTTTAAATGTGACTACATATTTAATGTTGGTTTGCTTTAACATAAAAAGAAAATGTTAAAGATGTTTGAATTTTTTTCAAGAAAAAATGCAGAAGAATTACCTAACAAAATAATAATACATTTACCTTAATTTCATTCCTACAAGTTAAACCACGTCATTTAAGAAACAGCAATATAACTTAAAATATTAATGTTAACTTTCTTATAATTCAGAACAGAATGATCTACCTTTAAAAGTTAGTTAATATTGCTGTGAAAATGAATTGTGGTTTCATTATCTCTGACCTAGTCAATGGTTATATTCTATTTTTTAAAGATTTTATTTATTTATTCATGAGAGAGAGACAGACATAGGCAGAGGGAGAAGCAGGCTCCATGCAGGGAGCCTGATGTGGGGACTTGGTCCTGGACCCTGGGATCACACCCTGAGTTGAAGGCAGACGCTCAACCGCTGAGCCACCCAGGCATATCATATGGTTATCTTCTAAAACCAGCCTAATATTGTCTAGTTTTTCAATGCTTATTATTATTGGTTTTGTGGTTTTTTGTTTTTTTTTGTCTGTGGAAAACAGATTAAGTTTAAAGACCATTAATAAAGCCATCAGATTTTTGTTCAAATGATGATGTGAGTGCTATTTTTCATAAAAAGTTTATTATTTAATAGTATTTTAAAATTAATATCTTCCAAGCAATGCGTGTTTTTGCATATGTGTGTCTGTGTATAACCTTACTCATACCAAAATATCAGGGAAATAAAAGGAGATGCATCTATGTTCATGCTTCTTCCTGACTTGCTAAATAATACACTGGCTAGTAATTTCCCTCTCTCTCTCTCTCTCTCTCTCTCTCTCTTTTTTTTTTTTTGGCTAGTAATTTTCAAGGGAAAGTAACTAGAAAAGTCCAGGCAAAATATACATCCAATCAGACTATCAGGAATTAATTTGACTGATAAAATGCATATATGAAAGATATGATGTCAAATTTGCTGACTTTGATAAAAAACTCACATTGTTGAAATGTATGAATGAGTAAACTAAAAATGATTATCTTTTAAAAATCAATTTGCAAATAAATAAATAAATGTCAATTTGCTGAATGTCCACTATCAACATAGGTTTTCAATCAAATTCTTACAGAGAGAAGGAAATGGAGAGAAGTCTATATAATACAAACATTAAGCTTTTTAAAATATATCCTAAACAGTCAATAATCTTGTTATGAAATTAAACATCCCACTCCTTCCTCAGGGTTTATGCTTTCACACACAAAATGCATAATGGAAATACTATTCCATTCCAAAATGGCAAATTGGATGCTTAAAGTTATGAGTCAATTAGTTTTTTATATGAAGATTCAAAAAAGTCTATAGTTCAGCTTATCACATATCATTTTATTGTGGATTTCATTGCATTTCAATAGAATTTACTCTACAAAATTCTGAGCTCTCAAAGGGACTCAGCACAATCAAACTAAAATATTTCATCAATTTTTACCTATTTTATCTTTTATATACATTAATATCAATACTCAAAATGACTAGAAATATGTTCTTCTGTCCTTTTCATGAGTGATACAAACTCTAAGTCATTTAGACACATAAAATAAACAGCAGGAAAAGGAGGAGAAGCCAGATTCTACATGTGACTGCAGGTAAATGAGGTGACCACCAACGGTGTAAAATCAATGATGGTAAATTTCAATCTTGTCAAAATATGTCCATGGTATAAAAAGTATTATATTTCCCATCTTTTAACAAATCGATCAATAGCATGATAGAATTGACAAAGGTACAGACTCATAGTCTGAATGAGATATGAACTCTTTTTTATATTTTTCCAGAATAGTCATAGCAAAGCAACCTTGCAGACTTTGGACTCCTTCTCTCCCCCATGTTTTGTAGCCTTGTGTTTTTTGTCTTCTTCCGTGCTTGCTGTTTTAAGAGTGTTTTGGACTTCACTACTCTCTGGCTGTGGGGTAGTGAGAATCTCCATAACTCACTGGATTACGCAGTTTACATGTACTAGAAGGTGGGGGGAATATAGTTCAGAAGTTAAATGTGATGAAAGAGATTTAAGAATGGAATGTTTTCTGAATTATTCTTTATAATCACTCAATGATTATGTTTTGTTCGGTTTTCTGTCTGTCTTACCAAAACATTAACCCCTTTGCTATATAGTTCTTCCCTTAAAAGATTATACTTTACCTAATTTTAGAAATATTTTGAAAACTGTAGACCATTAAGACATATATACACACATATCCTTAAGTGAAAAGGCTACTACAAATTTTAAATTTTGCTTTAATATTAACTGTAATTTTTGTTTGCTTGTTAGTTGATGGAGATATCATATGTTAAAAATGAAATCAAATCCATTTATTGACTTGTAAATTTTGTACCTTGTCGGTGATATATCACTTTCAAAATTTAAATAATTTTTCTTTCTTTGGTTAGTAATGTCTAAAAAGTGTACTCTTCAGGAAAGGGGAAAGCAATTAACAAGAAGATAGTGTCACCCACATAATCTGAAAAATCAAAGCAAGTTTTTGTTTTATAAGATTTATTGAGACATAACCTATTACAAAGTACTCAGCTCTTAAATAATACAGATCACTTAATTTTTAAATATGCCTGCACTATGTATGAAGCATAGTCATATTTCATTAGGTAGAATAGTAACGATTAGACTGTATTGGTGAATCCATAGTTATATATTACATATTTGTCTTTGCATCTAAAAACTGATATTTTTCCCTGAGTGCTATCATCAATTGAGGTAAAGTTTTAAATTTCTATCGTTGATTTTTCACCACTTGTTTTCCTTTTAAGTTCCACATTGTCAGTTTTATCTCTACTAAATTATTTAAAAGGACTAATTAAAGGAAAACCAAACCCTAATATAGATTCAACTATTCTAATTTGTCTTAAATGATTTTCTTTATTTAGACTGTACAAGTGAGTACTGAGTCAAATTCAAATTCAGAATTGAGATTTAAAATATGCTTCAGCCAATTTATGTAATAGTCTTTCTTCACTTCTTTTTTGTATGTTGTGTTATAATTTGTATTTAGTAAGGTTAGGGCCAAAGTACAAACAGAAATCAATACATCTTGTATTAAAGTCTTTGTATCTATGAAGTTATTCATATATTAAGTATTCTAAGCTCTTCTACATTGACAATGTACCTTTATAAGGATCCTGAATTTCCAAAGGTGACTTAAGATTTTTGGACTTTTCAGCCTTTGTACTTTCGGTTGCCCCTATTTTTTTCCAACACGTAGGTCCATCCAATCTCAAAAAGAACCTCTTGTACACACTTATGGATGTCACAAACTGTACTGCATATCCAAGCTTCATTTTCCCCAAGTAGTTTATTGTTGGGCAAATTCTGCTACTGATTTCTTCTCAGTGACGGAGTTACAATCCACATTCCATTTTACATAGTACAGTAACCCCCCTTATCTACATGGGCTTTATTCCCATTTTAATATCCCCCTTGGATATAAACTCCAGGTAGCATCAAACTCTATATATTCTGTTTTTTCCCCATCCGTACATCCCTATGATAAAGTTTCATTTATAGGTTAAGCAAAGAGATTAACAACAACAATAAAATAGAGAAATTACAGCAATATACTGGGAAAAAAGTTATGAGGCTGTGGTTTCTCTTTAACTACCTTACTGAACTGTAATCATCCTTCTTCTTGTGATGATGTGAGATGACAAATGCTTACGTGATAAGATGAACTAAGGTGAATGATGTAGGCATTGTGACGTAGTGTTAAGCTACTAATGACTTTCTGATGATTTGTCAGAGGAGGATCAGTTGCTTCCAGACTCTGGTTGACTGTGGGTAACTGAAACCACAGAAAGCAAAAGCACAGATAAGGACAGAACACTACTGTGTTAACAAACTTTCCTATCAAAGTTATGTATTGATTCTAAGTGTCCATAGACATCCACTTGCAGTAATTTGACAAGTCTTCAGAAGTCTATCTTTCTTCTGCCTTCAATCACCATTTCCAGATGGGCATGTTGACAAATTACAGTTGACCCTTGAACAACATGGGTTTGAACTGAACAGTTCCACTTATGTGGATTTTTCTCAATAACTATCATGGACAGGCACCTGGTGGCTCAGTCAGTGAAGCATTCAATCTTGCTTTCTGTTCAGGTAGTGATCTCAGGGTCATGAAATAGAGACCCACATTAGGCTCCATGCTCAGTGTGTAATCTGCTTGAGATTCTCTCTCTCCCCTTTCCTTTGCCCCTTCCCCTGCATGTGTTCTCTATCTCTCTCTAAAACAAACAACAAATAATAAATAAATAAATAAATAAATAAATAAATAAATAAATAAATAAATAAATTGATAAAATCTTAAAAATAAGTAAATACAGTGGAAAAACTTGGGGGTTTGCAACTATTCAAAAAAGTCTCAAACTGTGTAGCCTCGGAATATTAAAAAATAGAAAAAGTTAGATATTATTGTAAGAGTACAGTGCATAATACATGTAATATACAAAAGACATGTTAACTGTTTATAGTATTGGTAAGGCTTCTTATGTCAATAGTAGGTTATTTGTAATTAAGTTTTGGGGAAGTCAAAAGTTACCCATGGATTTTTGACTCTATGGAGGTTGGTGCCCCTACCCCTGCATTGTTTAAGGGTCAACCCTATGTGCTTAGCAGTCTGTGAGTTTGTAATCACAAAACCTTAAGTTAAAAACCAGCAAAAGAAAACACACACACACACACACACACACACTCAAAACTGCCCTTATCGTGTGGCCCCTAATATATACCCAAGAGGCAAAGCCATAGATGAACTCATTTCTGCCAAGCTGTTCTTTGGTGACTTCGTTTTGAATGGGGAGAAAAGTGATGTTTCCCAATAAAAATTCTATCAAATGCTTCAAAGCTAAATCTCTGCAAATCCAGCAAATTTCTGAATGGTCGAAAATTTCATGTTTTATTCTCATTGCATTAATTTAGAAACCTTTTAAAAAGAGGATGAGTCAAAGCTATAACTTTGATAATGACAAAGATTTTTATCACATTAGACAAGATTGCTGGAATAAGACTGAAATAAATACAGCAGCACTTGCCAATGTAGAATTTTGTGTATAGCTTCTTGACCAAAACAGCAAATGTAGATGCGGTGCCAGGTTTTATATTTGCTTATATTGTAACTCTAAGATTTCTTTTTTTAGACAGAGCTATGGTTGCTGGTAAAGCGACTTTCTAAACCTTTAAAGGCACTAAATATATATTCAAGCTTCAGCTATCTACTCACAAATTAGTAATTCTCTTTTTAAATGGAATTAGCATGCATATAACAGAAGAAAAACAGTATTGCCTGTAGGGAAGGCAGTATTTTCAATCCAATTGCATGCTGACTGAAAATGACATAGCTGTATTTTCTTCAAAATATTCATTTCAAAATATTAAAAGATATTTTAGTATTTCTAGACCAGATAATGTAATTTGGTAGCAGAAATGGCTTCGATTTTCTTCCCTTGCTTTAAGGCTTAAACCAACTCAACCATTTCCAAAGCACATGTTCAATTTAGTTATCTGTTTCCGGAACAGATGCTTATGTGGTTTTATCTGCTGCAAATTATTGATAAACTATTTATCAAATCCCTGTCATCAAATTCTCAAATACCTTTCCAGTTGTTTTAATTCAATAAAATGCTAAAGATTTAGGGAGAAATATTTCAGCCTATACTGACATTTTACCCTTTCCTGTTTGTATTTACTCAGGTCTTTCTGTGACCTTTTGGTTTGTTGAAATTAATCAGAATGTTTCTAGTTAAAAGGCTTGTTAAAAATACTTTTCAAATATTGATCTACTAATTTGAATTCCTTTTGAGGTAAGGTTAATTTTTTTTTGAGGTAAGGTTAATTTGAAGTTGCTTTATGTTGTTGCATTTTGTATTTCAGTGCTTATGCATTATCATATTGGTTCGAATATAACCAGATTATCCTATTTTGGCTTATTTTTGTCATATCTTCAAAGTGCTCATTCGTAGCATGGAGGTAATGTAAAAATCAAAATAAATATAATGCATTATATAAAAATATATTTATCTGCTGATATAAAGATAATAGTTCTAATTTCAATTTTATTTAATTTTATATTTAATTTATTTAATCTTATTTTAAATTAATGACCCAACTTGTAGTTATTTAGAATGATATTGGTATTAAACGAATAACCAATGAAATAAGTGTTTGTAGGAATATTGTTATGAATTTACAAGATAAATATTAAACTGGTTTGACACAGTAATTAACATCCTTATCTAAATCTTGATTGATACCAAATAATAATTATTAAAAATTATTTACTTAAGCAGATATCAATGACATTAACACATAATTATTAATAACTAATTATTTGTTATCAGTGTAAACAATTTGATTTAAGGATGCAAATTTTTTCTACCGAAATTTTTTTTTTTTTTTATGATAGGCACACAGTGAGAGAGAGAGAGAGAGAGGCAGAGACACAGGCAGAGGGAGAAGCAGGGGCTCCATGCACCGGGAGCCTGACGTGGGATTCGATCCCGGGTCTCCAGGACCGCGCCCTGGGCCAAAGGCAGGTGCTAAACCGCTGAGCCATCCAGGGATTCCCCCGAAATTTTTTTCTTTGATTTTGACTCCTCATCACAGATGTATATTATACTGTATATTAATTTAATTAGTTTCAGATAAATCTTAAAAATAATTGAAAGGATATATTTCCACAACATGGAAGAACAACTCGGGAGTCATCAGTACATATAATAAGTTACTTCATTTAAAAGATATGTTGAAAAGAATTTTGACTTGTAAGGCTCTTAGTATGATAACAACTTGCTCTTTTTAAAAGCTTTTGGTTTTATTTGAATAAAAGTGGATAAAACATTTAAAAAATAAACTAGTGTGATTAAGAAAAGTTGACCAAATAAGTTATTTTAAATTTGATACACATCTATTATTATTACACGCCAGATTGGAAGATTCCACGTGTGTAACTTCCTCAAGGAATTTAAGGTTTAAGAAGCAGAAGCTATGTACACATTTGAAATAAAGGCAAAATAAAATCATAAACATATCCAACAGGACACAGAGTGAACATAAATTTATTTATTTTTAAAAGTATATCTTCACGATATAAACAAGATAATCACAACGAAGAGATCAAATGTAAATCAACTTTTATGAAACCAGAGTGTATTACTAGTACATGAGAACAAATATCCTGATGGTTCACATTTCTATCAACCACCTAAAGGTTTCAAGAATTGTTTTATTAAGATTGAATTATTAGTCCTATGTATTATTGTATAGCAAATATCTTATTGCAATAGTATTTAACTTTCTTAAAGGATAGCTTATGTGCCTAATTTTTTCAAGTTTATGTGTTTGAAAACATCCATAAAAATATTACATTGGAAGGAAAGCTTCTTCTTCAATAATTATCTAAAGAAAATACAATACATAATGTGACACACAAGAAACAGCAATATTCCTATATATGATGATCAGAATTGATTATTCCCTAATTATAGTACCCATATCTTACTCAAATTTTTCTAGATTTCTGCAAAATTAAATCAGAATATATTTGTTAAAAGTGTTGGAAATAAACAATGTATTTTTTTTAAGGATTTTATTTATTTATTTGAGAGAAAGAGAGACCACAAGGGGATAAGGGGCAGAGGGAGAAAGAGGCTCAAACCCAGGACCTGAGATCATGATCTGAACTGAAGGCAGAAACTTAACTGACCGAGCCACCCAGGCACCCGAAGCAATGTGTTTTAAAAACAAAATCGAACAAACTGTTTTATTTGGTATATAAACTTTTTTCTTAATCAAGCCAAAATCACACTAACTCTATCAATATCAGCATGGGAAGTATTTTCAATTAAGTATCAACTCTATACACTGCTGGTGGGTTATGTAAATTGGTATATATTTTGGAAAGCAGTATGTCAGTTATGATGAAAACCTTAAAAATAATTATATTTTGATTCTATGATTCTAATGTATATTCTCAAGAAATATCAAATTAAAGAGTGGAAAATCAGAAGGAGAAGATGTCAAATTAAAATGTTCAGTGGCGTGCATACACTATGAAAACCTGGGTTCACCTCAGAGATACGGGGTCTTGGTTGGGGTTCTCATGAAATCACAACTTAAGACACATGCAGCTAGTTTATTCATAAGGCGATCTTAAGCAAGCAAGAGAGATTTTTCTAACAGAAATTCTTGGCTTTGGAGCTCTTCATTTGGCTGGCAGAGGGCTTGTCAGTAGAATGAAAGATGAATTCTCTCAATGCTGAAGCTGCAGCTGAAAGAGAGGGATGAACTCATTCCCCAACTTCAGAAAGAGCTGGAAAAAGTCCAGCATTCACAGAAGGCTTCTGCTTCAAGAGTAGATAAATCCACAGAGACTGAACTTCTAGTTCAGTGGAATCCCACATGCACAGAAGGTTTATTTAAACCAGTACATATTTCAACCTAGGTTAAATCATTTGACCATAAGCAATGTTATCACCAACCTGTGACATATTAAATATTGAATAAAATCAGTTTTCCATCTAAAAAAAAAAAAAAGGATCAAGAAAGAGGCAGTTGGAAGAGCGAAAGTGGAAAAGAGAACACTGACAAAGGGTAAGCTTCTGATCTGGTTAGTGTTTTTTGAGAAACTGGATTTAGATCTATCTAGCTGGGATTCATCTGAAAAATCAGGCCAGTCTGCATCATTTTGGTCTCCACAAAGAAAGGAATTTCTGTTAATTTATCTATGAACTTCTGAACCCCAAGAAATGATTTTCCTTCGAATTTTAATCCCTCACACTTCTGGGTTGTCCTACCTTCCTGTAGTTTTTTTTTTTTTTTTTTTTTTTTTTTTGGCAGGGCGGGGGGGAGGCAAAATATTTGAGAGCAGTGTCACTGCCTGGAAACTGGATACTGCTGGGTTACGAGGGAAGTGTTCACTCTAGCTGCAGCTGGAATGAGCTAGAGAAGGACCAGGAATTTGTGGATCAGGGCACTGTGAGTACCTGACTTGAATAGCCGTTGGTACAGTCAATTCAGTTCATGCCAACAGTAAGTGGACTCAATGCAGTGATCTCTTATATTTTTAAAAAAGATTTAAAACAAGAGGATTGGTGGGACAGATAGAGTCTAAAACCTTGTAGTTGTTCTTGAGACTATAACTGTTGGTCTTCCTCAATAACTGGTGGTCTGTTCCCTGTTTGCAGCAGCTTCAGGTGTTTCTTCAACTTTCCTAGGTTACATGTGTGCATGGTGAGGCCACCCAGATTTCAATTCCCGAGGGGGCGGAACCTTTAGTTTTCTTGCCCTGGTCAGTCTCCAGTTGCTGAAATTGTCAATTGTCCAATGTTCTCACTAGACACATAAGCAACAAGAAAGACCCTAGTGAATTACTCAAGTCCTAGATGTACTCTTGTGTGCCTGCTGGCTACACATTGTAATCAAGATAGATTATCCTCTCCAGTATATAAATTATGTCCTTTCCTGCTAGGTACCATAAAAATCACCATATATCATCGGATATTTTAATTTATAAACAGCATCTTGGAGCACAGCACTCCAGCTCCTTAGGGTGTCATTCCAAGCTGGCACTTTAGCTAAGTGTTTAATGGTCATTCGTTCTGAGGAGACATATGCAGGATTTCATCCCTGCAAACTAGTCATTCTTAAGCCCTCAGATTATAAAATCACCTTTCTTATCTTCAAGTGACATAATACAACTTCACAGAATAACTTTTCAATAACAAACATTTATTTCTTCCTTCCTAGTCTTTAAAGTATTATTGTCATATATTATACATACATATATGTTATAAAGCCCACAACCCAGTGTTACTACTTGCTTAGTCATTTATCTTTTTAAAATATACGGAATCTAAAAAAAGAAAATTACCCACTTAGTTACCATTTTCTGTTTATACATCCAAATTTCAATCTGGTATCATTTTCTTTTACCTGAAAGACCTCCTTTAACATTCTTACAGAATGCATCTGCTGGTGACGACATTTTTTAGTTTTTGTATGTGGGATGGTCTCTATTTCACCTTTAAAAAATGCAAAGCAAGGTGCTAACTCTGTTCAGCTCTATGAAGACGGGGTAATGTGAAGAGCTGAAGATGAGCATGAAGCTAGCAAAGGTTGGTCCATGAGATTTAAGTGAGGAAGCTATCTCTGTAACATCAAAATGCGAGATGGAGCAGGAAGTGCTGATTTAGAAGCTGCAGCAACTTATTCAGAAGATCTAGCTAAGATTATTAAGAAAGGAGGCTACATTAAACAACATTTCTGATGCAGATGAAATAGTTTTCTATTGGAAGGAGATGCCATCTAGAACTTTCCAAGCTAGAGAGAAGACCGTGCATGGCTTCAAAGCTTCAAAAGATAGGCTACCTCTCTGGTTAGGGGCTATGACAGCTGGTGAGGTTAAGATGAAGCCAATGCTTATTGACCATTCTGAAAATTACGCTAACTTGAGGAGCCTAAGTGGTTCAAGTCCGTTAAGCATCTGACTCTTGATTTTGGCTCAGATCATGATCTCATGGTCATGGGGTTGAGCCCCATGTTGGGTTCCACAATCAGCAGGCAGTCTGCTTGAGATTCTCTCTCACTCTCTTTCTCTGCCCCACTCCTGTTCTTTCTTAAATAATTAAATAAATAAGTCTTAAAAAAAAAAAAAAGAATTATGCTAACTCTACTTTGCCTGTGCTCTGTCACTGGAACAAAAAAGCCCGGATGACAGACACATCTGTTTACAACATGGTTTACTGAATATTTTAAGCCCATTGTTGAGAACTACTTCTCAGAAATAAAGATTCCTTTCTTTCTTTTTTTTTTTTTTAAAGATTCCTTTCAAAATATTACTGCTCATTGACAATGTACCTGGTCACCCAAGAGCTCTGATGGAGATGAGTGCTGTTGTCATACTTGCTAACACAACATCCATTCTGCAGCCCACCGTTCAAGGAGTAATTTTGACTTTCAAGTCTTATTATTTAAGAAATACATTTTGTAAAGCTATAGCTGCCATAGATCCTGATTCTTCTGATGGATTTGGGCAAAGAAAATTGAAAAACTTTTGGAAAAGATTCACCATTCAGGATGATATTAAAGGCATTCGTGATCAAAAGAAGAGGTCAGTGAGGTAGATGGGTAGCAGTCAGTCAAACATTTGACTCTTGATTTGGGCTCAAGTCATGATCTAGGATCATGAGATCCAGCTTTGCATCAGTCTTCGCTCTGGGTGTGGAGTTTGCTTAAAATTCTCTCTCTCTCCTTCTCCCTTTGTCTCTCCCTCTACCCCTGCATCCCTGTTTGTTTGCACACACTCTCCCTAAACACACCCATACAGACACACAAGAAGAGGTCAAAATATCCACATTATCAGAAATTTAGAAAAAAGGTCCTTCTAATTTTCATGTGTGACTTTGAAAGGTTTAATACATCAGTGGAAGAAATAACTGCAAAGGTGGTGGAAATGGCAGGAGAACTAGAATAAATGGAGTGTAAAGATGTGACTGAAATGATGCACTCTCATGATAAAACTTGAATAAAGAGTTGCTTCTTAAAAGTGAGCAAAGAGGTGCCAGAGTGACTCAGTTGGTTAAGCATCTGCCTTCAGGTCAGGTCATGATCCTGGGGTCCCGAGATGGACCTCTGCATTGTGCTCCCAGCTCAACAAGGAGTCTGCTTCTCCTTCTACCTCTGCCCCTTTGCCCCACCCACCCCCACTGTTCCTGCTGACTCTCTCTCTAGCTCTTTCTTTCAAATAAATAAATAAGCTCTTTCCAGAAAAAGTGGTTGCTTGAAATAGAATTTACTCCTGGTAATGATGCTGTAAAGATTATTGAGATGACAGCAGAGAATTCAGAATAGTACATAAACTTAGTTGATGAAGCAGCTGCAGGGTTTGAAATGATTGACTCTACTATAGGTAAAATCTATAAAACAGCATTGCATGCTGCAGAGAAACCATTCATAAGAGGAAAAATCAATCAATGTGGCAAACTTTGTTATCAATTTTAAAGAATTTCTATAGTCACCTTATCCTTCAGCAATCACCACCCAAATCAATTAGCAGCCATCAACATGAAGGCAAGACCCTCTACCAGCAAAAATATTACAACTCACTAAAAGCTCTGACAATGATTAGCATTTTTTAGCAATGAAGATTTTTTTTTTAAATTAGAGTATATACATTGATACATTGTTTCTTGAGACAATGCTATTGCACACATGGTAAACTACACTATAGTGTAAACATAACTTTCATATGCACTGGGAAGCCAAAAAGTTCCTTTGATTCACTTTATTGCAGTATTCACCCCATTGCAGTAATCTGGAACTGAATGCATAATATTTCCAAGGTATCCCTGTACTTTATAATAGATGGCTTTAACTTTATTTCTATTCAGTGATTGTTTCAACAGATTCAGAAAAAAAACAAAAACATGTGACATCATAAAAACATTTTAGGAAACTAAAGATTGAAGGTATTCCCTAAAACTGATTATTAACATCTATAAAAAAATTACATCATAAAACTAGAAAACAGCAAGGATATCTCCTGATACAGTTTCTATTCATCATTGTACAAGAGTTTCTCACTAGTGAAATTAGGTAAAGAAGATAATAAATTCAGTTTGACAAGGAGGAAATTAAAGATTCATTTATCTACTATTTGAGGTAGGAGAGGGGCAGAAGGAGACGGAGAGAGAGCATCTCAAGCAAACTCATCGCTGAGCAGGAAATCCAATACAGGGCTTGATCTCACAACCCTGAGATCATGTCCTGAGCTGAAATTAAGAGTCAAATGCTTACCTATCTGAGCTACCCAGGCAACCCCTCCCTCTCTTTAAAAATGATTTATTTATTTATTATTTTATTGAGAGAGAGAGGAAAAAGGCGCAATTAAATTTTGTCCATGTATAAAATCCAGTATAATCTAAGAAGAAAGCTAGTAGAACTAACAAAGTCAGTGAGGCTGTAGAACATATGATTAATATATGCAAGTCTGTGATATTTCTGTATTCCAGTAGGGAGCAATAATAAAATAAAATAATTTTTCAATTTAATTTTTTCAGGGATGAACCTAAGAAAAATATTCACCAAAAATTGCAAAATATTGC
This sequence comes from Canis lupus dingo, assembly GCF_003254725.2. Taxonomy (NCBI): domain Eukaryota; kingdom Metazoa; phylum Chordata; class Mammalia; order Carnivora; family Canidae; genus Canis; species Canis lupus. The sequence goes on along the minus strand of NC_064261.1, from coordinate 8,638,971 downwards.
TGAGAGATATTTATGAAAATCTAAGTGGAGTGAAAAAACTTATTGATAGGTCAGAAAACTCAGTATTGTTAAGATGCTAATTCTAAGAAAATTTATTTATAAATTTAATATAATCTTAATAAACTTCCTAGAATTTTTTTTTGTAGAAATTGTCATGATGTATCCAAAATTCATATGAAAATTTGAAGGATGTAGAATAGCTAAAACACTTTAAAGAGGAAATCAAAGTTTGAAGACTAACACTAACTGGCATTATTTTAAGATTTACAATAAAGCTTTTGTAATCAAATCAGAGCAATATAAGCATAAAGATAAACAAATGCATTAATGCAACAGAATAGAGTCCAGAAATTGATCCACATATACATATGGAGACTTATTTTTGATGAGGATGCTAAAACAATTCAGTGGACAAAGGATATTTTTCCATCAGTTGGACTGAAACATTTGACTATCCATTCCAGAACAGTAAACTTCAAAGAATGCCTCCACACTATATCTAAAAATGAACTAAAAGTGGATTGTAGAATTAAATGTAAAAGTTAAAACGATAATATTTCTATTTAGATACAGTGGAAAATATTTGTAGCCTCAGCTTACCAAAGAATTCTTAGATACAAGTTTGACAACTCAATCCTTAAAATATTGTTGGTAAATTGAACTTTATTGAAATGAAAAAGTTTAGTTCTTCAAATGATACTATCCAGAAAATGAAAGGCTCTCCACAAATTAGGAAAAAAAAAATATTTGCAAATCATATGTTCTTGTAAAGTTCTTGAATTTAGAAAAATATAAAGAATTCTTAAAACTCAATAACATGCAAACAACCCAATAAAACTAGACAAAATATTTGAATGGACACTTCATCAAATAATATGGATAACAAATAAGCAAATAAAAAGATGTCAAACATCATTGGTCATTAAGGGAATGTAAATTAAATCTACAATGAAATTGCATTATATTAGAATGACTAAAATGAAACAAAACTAAACAAAACAGAAAAAACCTGACCTTGTCAAATGTTGGGAAGAATGTGGAGGAAGTGGTAGTTTCATACCTTGTTATTTTAAATATAAAATGGTAGAACTGCTTTGGGAAGCAATTTGTTATTTCTTTAAAATAGTTAAAATAAATCTATCATCTCTATAATCGAGTCATTACATTCCTAGGTATTTACTCAAGAAAAAAAGAAAGCATATGTCCATAAAGAGATTTACACAGTTTTTTTTTTTTTTAAATAGCAGCTATATGCATAATAGCCCCAATTGGAAACAACTCAAATTTCTTGTCAAAAGAAGAATGGATAAACCAATGGTCCAGTTATCTGTGGATGCATAGAATGATGAAGTTGAAATCAAATTATGCTTCATTAAAAATTTATGCCAAAAAATACGTACTCTATGATTATTTAATACTCCAGAAAAGAAACTAATCTAAAATGAAAGGTAGCACATCAGTGGTTGCATGTGGAAGGGAATGAGAAAAGATGCAAGAGGGAGCAAATTTTGAGGAGATACGACTACTTTTTGTGGGATGAAGGGTAATTTCACTCTCTTGATTGTGATCATTGTTTTGAGGATGCATTTTTATTTCAAATTCATCAAATTGTAAATGTTAAGTATGTTCTGTATTATATGTCAATTATGCCTCAATAAAGTTGTCAAAAAATTTTAAACTATGTAGTATGGTGTGCGTTATTTGCAGGGTGGAAGTAGGTTTATTGAACAACATTTCCAGGTTATTTTCAGATTCAAATTTATATATATGGGTTCCTACAAAAATTGATTAACATATCGTTTTACTACCATATTTTCAAATAGTAACTCTTTGAAATCAGTGAACAATCTGCACATTCTACATAAGGAAGTAACTTCAGTAATTCTACTCCTTGCTTTGACCAATGATTTTATGATATGGTCTGAAACTAGAATACACAGACTTGCTGCTTTTCCTTTCATCACTTTTTCATTTCAGGTACCTGGAGAAATGACCCCAATTTATCCTCTCACTAATGCCTTGACATTGTGTTTTTCTTCTTAGGCTTGATTCTGTCCTGTAATTCTATCCTTTATACCTATTCTGAATTTATACTTAGCTCTCTGTTAAGGCAATTAAAATGTGAAACATTATACATTACAGGTATTTTGCCGTGACTCCTTAACATACAGTAAATACTATACAAATCTTTGCTGATAGATTGATTAAAATTTTATGTATATTCTATTGCATTTAGCATTTTATTAAGCAAACTAAGTAATATGGGTCACTCAATTATTTAACTGTTTTTGGAGTTTCTGCTATAAGCCAGATAATGCACTAATCTCTAGAGATTCAAAGATAAATTGAACAAATGTCCTGTTCTTCTGGGGCTGCTTGCTCAGTGTCTTATGACAATTTCCAACCTAAGTTTTGCAATATATTTTTTAATATAGTATGATTTTGCTTTATACATCGTTATGTTTTATTGAGCAGATGTTTATCCATTATGTATAATCTCACAGATATCACTAGAAGTCATGTTCTGTCAAGGCAAAAAATATTTTTCTGAACAATAAATGACTTCCGTGAGTAGGACTAATGGAGGATAACAGTTAGTTTCCAAGATATGGAATATCTCAAGGCTTGCTGTGTGACATAATGAGAAATATGGCTTCTGAAAAAATGAGGGGAAAATTAATCAGAACACTTAAATATGGGCATTATTATTTTAACCTGCTAACTCATTTATTTGGATATATGACATTAAAAATATTAATTTCAAATCACTTCACTGCCTATTTGCAAGCCATCTGTACAGAAAAAATCTTCATGACTATCGATGCTACATTCTCAGGAGAGTCGTAGTTCACTGCAGCTCTGGCGTTAATTACAGCAAAATGGATGTTAAAAATGGCTTGGGAGCAACAGTGCAATATTGTTTGGAAATAGTTGGCCTAGTTACCTGGGAGGCACCCAAGGTTTGTCTACCAACAGGATATTTTTGACAGCTTTTCAATTGCCTGAAGCAGCCTCAGTGGTTGCTTTCACTCTATTATAATCCTAAAGGAGTATAATTATTGCTGCAGTAAACTTAAGTGGGACAACTTTGCAGTTTATTTTGAATATACTTCATATGTACATGATCTATCACAGGATAAAAACTCATTTAAAGTCTGTAAAAACTTAATTTGTCTAGGATTATAATTGCCTACATTTAAGCAACAGGTAGAGCTGAAATTATATATTTATATAGTATGTGTATGATATATACATGAAATTATGTATATATATTTACACATGTATATTCAAATATATACATATACTTTTACATATGTCATTATCATGTGTTATATATAAATATATATTGCATTGCATGGGTGAAAATTATCTGAATAAAAATATTTATATGATATGTTTTTGTGTATAATCAAAATATCACCTGTAACCAATATTGGTAAGTCATACTGGTGATTGAACATTTTAGCATTGATTATAAATTTGTGTGGAGCATTGCATCTTTTGTGCAGTACCTACACCAAGTCACTGATCAGAAACTAGAAATGAATTCCCTTTGCCTGTATACAACATGTTTACCTGGAAAATGAGTTAGAAACTGACTGATGATAATCTTCTCGAGTATATGTATATTATATATATTTATTTATAATACTAATTTTGAATAATAAAAATTACTAACTTTTTGAGTGTGGAAATTACCATATTAGCTCTCTCTGTGATCTAAATTTTTAAGGGAAGTTATACTATTAGTTTATTTCCTGAATATTTCCTTATTTGAATTTTACCAACTAATTACTTTTGAATAATATATCATTTTACCCTTCATTGTACTTCAAATTATCTTAACCTTTATTTTTTATTTGGTGAGTTCTGTTTGCACCTGTTTTACCTTACATTTAAAAATGTAATTTGGGGGCATCTGGCTGGTTCAGTCAGTTAAGAATCCGTCTTTGGCACAGTCATGATCCCAGGGTCCTGGATCAGGCCCCACCTTGGAGGTCTCTGATTGGTGGGGAGCCTGATTCTCCTTCTCTCTCTACCACTTGGGCTCATTTGCTTGCTCACTTGCTCTCATTCTATCTCTGAAATGAATAAATGAAATCTTAAAAAGAAAAGTAATTTGGATCAACACTATCAAAGCCAGTTGATCAAAGTCCAGACCAACAGCGATAAATCAGTTCATAGTGTGACTTTTGCCATGATATGATGTAAATGACATTTTTCCTCTGTGGTTTTCCTTCTAAATTACATACCCCAGTCCAATCTTGAGAAAGACATTAGAGAAAAATGAGTTGAGGGACATTCTATAAAATACCTAACAATACCTCTCAAAACTCTAAAGGTCATCAAAACAAAGCAAGCCTTAAAAACTATCACATCCAAAAGGATCCTCAGTAGATATGACAATCAAATGTCATGTGATGACCTAGATGTGATCCTGGAACAGATATAAAGGCCTTCGGGTAAAAATAAAGGTAATCTGAAATTATGGATTTTCATTAATAATAATGTATCAATATTGGTGCATTACATATAACAAAATGTACCAAATTAGTGCAATATTTTAAATAAATGTAGCATTGTATATGGAATTGTCTGTAATAATTGTAATGTTTCTGTAAATCTAAAATTGTTTTTTTAGTTTATTTAAATATCAGTGACCAGATACTAGAATAAAAATTGATTCATTTTATTTGTTTAGCATAATGACAAAAGACATATACATCATGGGAAAATAAAGCATAAAATTAGTCAAATTGTTTTATTTTATTAAAATTTATTTAGATTGCTTCATCATATATTTCTTTTAAAGTAAGCTATTTTATTTTATTAAAAAAATTTTGAGGGACGCCTGGGTGGCTCAGTGTTTGGGCACCTGCCTTCAGCTCAGGTCGTGATCCTAGGATCCTGGATTGAGTCCCGCATCCGGCTCCTTGAGAGGAGCCTGCTTCTCCCTCTGCCTGTGTCTCTGCCTCTCTGTCTCACTCTGTGTCTCTCATGAATAAATAAATAAATCTTTAAAAAAATTTTTTGAGTATATTTGACACACATTAGTTACAGGTGCACAGCATAGTGATTGACCCTTTCTATACTATTCTATGCTCATCACTCGTGTAACTGCTACAACTGTATGACATTATTACAGTATCATTGACTTGATTCCCTACGCTGTACCTTTTATTTCCATTAATTATTCATTTCATAACTGGAAGTCTATATCTCCTACTCCTTTTCACCCATTTTGCCCATTCCCCCCACCTCCTTTTCCTCTGGCAACTGTCAGTTTGTTCTTTGTATTTATAGGTCTGATTCTGCTTTTTGTTTGTTTATCGATTTGTTTTTATTTTTATTTTTTTCATTTTTATTTTTCTTAAGATTTTATGTATTTATTCATGAAAGACACAGAGAGAAAGTCAGAGACATAGGCAGAGGGAGAAGCTGGATCCTTGGGGGGAGTCTGTTGTGGGACTTGTTCCCAGGACCCCAGGATCATGACCTGAGCCAAAGGCAGATGCTCAACCAAAGAGCCAACCAGATGCCCCTTGTTTTGGTTTTTAGATTCCACATGAGTGAAATCATATGGTACTTGTCTTTCTCAGATAAATTTATTTCACTTAGCATAATACTCTCTAAGTTTATCCATGTTTTTCCAAAAGGCAACATCTCATCCTTTTTAATGACTATGTAATATTCATATATATTTCACATCCTTTTTCCATTCATCTAAATGGACACCTAGATTGCTTCCATACCTTTGCTATTGTAAATAATGCTGCAATAAACATAGGGGTGCATATAATTTTTTCAAATCAGTGTTTTTTTGGATTTTGGGGGTGAATAGTCAGCAGTGGGATTATTGGATGGTATGGTATTTTTATTTTAAATTTTTTGGGGAACCTCCATACTGTTTTCCACTGTGGCTATACCAATTTATATTCCCATCGACAGTGTACAAGAGTAAGAAACTTGTTTATACTAAGGGTTGCTGGAATAAGAACACATTAAGACAATAAATGTTCTTATAGCCATACTCTAAAATTATATTTTACATAACATATTGTTATCTATAAATACACCCTGACAATTGTATATCAGTCTTAATATAGTAGCAGATATATTTTATGAAAAAATGTATTTTCCTTTTCATACAACAAATGTCATCCATACATCACTGAACTGTATAATCCTAATTGTATAATTCTATAGCAGAGGGGGGAATCTCTTTTTTATAACTGCAGCTAGTGATTACCTCTTGTCTCAAACCGCAGGGATTGTTCTGCCCTTGTAATTTCTTTGCTAGAAATGTTAATAGTGATGTTAAAACAAATGTTGTTTCTATTTGTTTATAATATATATCTGTTGAGGAATATAAAATTAGTAGAAATAATAAATACCAGAAGTGATTTCTTCTGCTCAGTCATACTGTGGATATATACAACAAAAAGCATTTCTTGGAATTAAGATAAGCTGTAAGTTATTTGTGATTTAAGCATTTATAGGTATGCCAAAAAACCACAGAAACTATTTTTTAAATTAAAATGCTGTAAAAAAAATTTCAGGTATAAAGTCCAAAGGGAAATTTCTTACAAATCTGTCAAAATATCTTTTGACTCCCAATTCTATGCACATTTCGGCCTCTTCATAGGTAAGAGGAAAGAAAAACAAGGTATATATGCTACTAACATGGAAAATCTAGTTTTGAAAAAAAATCAAGGAACTTCAGTGCTGAAACAAATGTAATTCACTGAGACAGGTCTGTTTAATAGAACTTTGTGTGATGACAGAAATTTTCTAAATCTCCTTGGTCCGATATGGTAACCACTTGCTTCACATAACTGAAATGTGGTTGATATGACAAAGGATAGTAATTATTATTTAATTTAATTTAGATTTAAATTTAAATAATTTTATCTGGCTATGGTTTTGAACTAAGAAGTTCTAAAACAACCTATTAACTTATTCTTAATTGTAGCACGTTAAATAGTGCAAATTATGTGGCCTGGGATAAATTGTAAATATTGGAATTTAAAACATAATTATTATACCACTTTTTAGATGGTTAATTTTAAACATTGAGATGTAATATCCAGTATCATATATTTAAAGGACACCTGAAGAATCTTTTACATCAGAAATTTTATGTCCCTTTTTCTCTTTAAATTCATATTTAACTACTGAACAATTTCAAATACTAATGAATTTCATATTTACACTTCAGTATTTTCATTACATTTAAATGTAATGAATGTTTAAAAATGTATGTAAATTACACATATTTATTTGTGTCCTTGAACCTTCATTTTTCCTTCTATTGACTCATTATAGTTATTAATAAGACACAATTAAAAACACATTTTGGTAGTGATTAATTATATCAAGTAAATTTTATTAAAAATGAAACTCAGTAGATGTTATTTACTGTTATTATCAGAAGGTATCTAATAGCAATTCAATTATTTTTTCATCTTTTTTATATTCTCCTAAATAAATATAAGGAACTACCTTTGTCAGAGAGATTATTCCCTGTGTTCTAGGATTTTTATGGTTTCAGGTCTCCTATTTAGGTCTTTAATCCATTTTGAGTTTATTTCTGTATATGGTGTTAGAAAGTGGTCCACTTTCATATTTTTACACAGAGCTGTCCAGTTTTCCCACCATCACTGATGGAAGAGACTATCTTTTCCCCATTAGATATTCTTGCCTTCTTTGTCATAGATTCATTGACCGTATAAATATGAGTTTATTTCTGAGTTTTCTATTCTGTTCTATTGATCCACATGTCTATTTTTTGTGTGCTATTACCATACTGTTTTTATTACTACAGCTTTGTAGTATATCTTGAAACCTGAAAGTTTTGCTTTTCTTTCTCAAGATTGCTTTGGCTATTCAGAGTCTTTCATGGTTTCATATGAATTTTAGTATTTTGAAATTACCACTTGTGGAACTATCTTCTACAATAAAAATAGAAGTATATAATATATAACCTTTGCTATGCAGTAGTCCTTAGCAAGAGTAGAGAGATGAATGTGGCAGGAGCATTAAAAAATAGTTACAATTCTCCATCCAACATATTGTGTAAATTCAGAATCTCCCAGCAGGGGTCAAATGACTCTGTTATCTCTGCTTACCTCCTCCTAAACCAAAATTTGTATCAGAGAGAGGAAGGGAAAAATTCTCCAATGGGTAATTCATGCCTTGAATAAGGGGTCTACCCAGACATGAATATTGTCTCTTTTGTTTGGCACCAAAGTAAGCAGTCTGCCAAGATGAAATATGTGTTGTTGTTGTTGTTGTTGTTTTGGTATCTTTTTGTCAAATAGGAAAAGAAAGAAAACTGAAAGGAAAGGAAAGAGTGATGATATTTCCATTACAGAGGTGTCCTCACACTAGGTTTAGAAGAGAGTCCCTATAGAAATGGAGGTTTGGAAGGTAATATACTATAGATTATATATGTTCATGTAGCCTTTAAAGCAAACTTCATGTATACCTAGTATTACAACTTTTCTGCTTAGAAACTGTTGGTAGATCATTTTATTAGAAGTAGTAACCATAGTGGTCTTTGATGTTGAGATGTTTAAAGCCGTCTTATCTATTTTTTCCACATTGAGTTAAAAATAAACTTATGTTTTTTTTTCCCCAAAGGTTTATATGCTTGGAAAGTTTGTATTAGTTTACAAAAATATAGGGATGCCTCAGTGGCTCAGAGGTTAACCATCTGCCATCGGCTCAGTGTGTGATCCTAGAGTCCCAGGATGGAGTCCTACATCCAGCTCCCTGCATGGAGCCTGCTTCTCCCTCTGCCTGTGTCTCTGCCTCTCTCTGTGTGTCTCTCATGAATAATTAAATAAAATCTTAAAAAAATAATTTACAAAACTATATGTATTTGTGATGATGGACCTGCACATGCTGTTTTAAAGTAAACTGACAGAGTTAAAAGTCATTGTTACTCCCTTTAACAAAAGGAATTTAAAGAATAATTAAAACCTCCTATTTTAAATGTGAATTGAATGTAAATATATATTAAATATATATGTATAAAAGTATTAAATCTTACAGAGAAATAAGTTAATTTTGATGTCTGTTAAATATTAAATGCAAGTCTCAAGAAAGTATAATGTGAAAAGTTTATTTTCCTCATTATACATTTTTAAAGTTTTAATATCCTTAACTTATAATTGAAGCAAAATAAAAATGTTATTAAGTAGCTTTAAAACTAGCCAATATAATTGAATATTAACAATTTTTAATTTGGAAATAAAAAGCACTTTCATTTGTGCCAATGTTTTTGAAAAAAAATTTCTGCTTATGCATACCCCTAACCGTCTACTGCTTCAGCATATAGGAAATGTCTCCTGGTTCTTTTTTTACTTTAGAGTGCCAGAAATTATTTTCCTTTCTATTCCCAACAACAACAAAAAGATAAAAATTGCAACCTATCATCAACCTTTCATCTAAATCTTGGACCTAGTTCATCATTGCTAAATTGCAAACTTGGCGAAAAGTTCTGGTCCCTTTCCATTGATTCTAAAAGTGATTGAGTTGGAGATTGCTAGTGTAGATAATTGAATCCTACTACATGAAAGCTTGGATTTGTATTCAATGGCATCTTACTGCTTCTCTCATCTTACAATTCCTTCCTATTTAACCCAACCACAGATTATATATAATTCGAGAATAACCAAAGCATTTTCATTGAAGAATTAGACAAAATGTCTATTTGTGCAAAGAACAATGGATCTTCAGTATGTAAACTATTGGTACTTGACTACAATTTGCTTCAAAAATGAGGAAGTAGTAACTGCTATGGGAAGTAGTGACTATTCTATTAAAAGTTTTTCTTTATGCCTTCATTAGTAGGTCATGTAGAAATTAATCTTCTAATTCTGGTAAGGTGGCTTCTACTGAAGCAATAAAAACAGCCATCTATCTAACCTCTCGTAAAATAAAATGTTCTCTGCTAAATCGGAATCCATTCTGAAAACACATGGACTATGTTTCAGTCAGGGTTCTTCAGAGAACAGAACCAATAGAATGTAGGTGTGTGTGTAGATTGAGAGAGAGAGGGAAGGAGAGAGAGAGAGAAATATATTTTAAAGAATTAGCTTATGCGATTGTGGAGGCTGGCAAATTCAAGGGCAGGATAGGTTAGTAGGGCGAAGATCCAGGGAAGAGTTGACACGAGTTCAAGTCCTAAGGCAGACTGCTGGCAAAATGTTCTCTTCCTCAGGAGAGGTCAGTCTTTTCCTTTTATGTGTTCAGCTGACTGGATGCATCCTGCCCACATTATGGAGGACAATCTGCTTTACTCAAAGTCTACCAACTTAAATGTCAATCTCATTCAAAAAAATACTTTCATAGAAACATCTAGAATAATATTTGAATATCTGGGTACCATTAGCTGAGCCAAGTTGATACATAAAATCGACCATCACAGGTTTCATCCTTTATTCTTTTTGTCTCTCTTAATTTCAGAATTTTGAATCCATGACTTAGGTGTGTAGAAAATACAATAGGTGCAGAGGCCGAAATATACCCAAAATTCCAGAACCATATATTTATCTTTCACAGAGATGCTGGGGACTGCATGGTTTACACACATTTTCTTTTGCATAATGAAGGTGGCAAATATTTTTGTTTTATTTATATTTATATTTTACATTATATTTTACTGGTCACTGTATTCACCATGCATAAGATAATAGTGAATCCTGATTAAAGCATATGAACTTGGACAAGTCTAAAGAAACAGAATACATTTATTGAGATTTTGAATCTCATGCTGAGAAGATGCTTATAACTTTGACTGAAACACTGCTTCCAGGCTCTGAATGAAAAACAATGGATTAGTGGCATTTGTATTTATGCAAATGGATTGGTTTAGTTGTTCTCTATCCTTTACCTGTTGGCTCAGTAATACAAACTGGTGAATTCCTATATCCTTAGAGTTGCCTGGAATAAAGATTGTTTCCCCAAGATCCGGTTATTATTTTATTCAATATGCTTTTCTCCCATAGAAGTTAATTCACTGCCGATACAACAAGAGATGACAGTGTCACATCCCATTTCTGTCTTGTTTATCAGAATGAGTTATGGTGCACATCATTTCATCGGAACACATATTTGAGTGAAGAATGGGATTTTGAGGACCAGTGAGTAACAGGAGCATCTCCAGGACCAGAGAAGCAAAAGAAGAATGTAATACAGTAATGTGCTTTCTCATCACAGTTCTTCCCAGATTGATCACAGCCCTTGTCCCAGTTTGTGTATGTGTGTGTGTGTGTGTGTGTGTGTGTAATAACTTTTTTAAAGGCATGTGAAAAGCAGACAGCACCAAATCCAGACTTTCCACAACTTTGTAATAAGTCCTTCCCTCCTTCAATAGTGAAAAAATGTATAATTTATGCGTGCATCTATGGAGATGTGATATATAAAGCAAAGGTAATATTTAATTAATTTCATGTGAACAGTCTCTACAATTAGCCATAAAACTAAGGTCATTCATAAAAATAAGACCATATGAATTTTTCCTCATTTTTCTGATGGAGTTGTGTAATTGACCAATTGCCCCTGGATTCATTCACTCACAGACAGAAACACATTTGTGCTCAATTAGAGGCTGATAATTTTTGCCTGTCTTTCATTTTGGTGGTGAGATAAACATTAGCCTATGCCAAAATTCATTTCCTTTGGAAAAATTTGTATTTCTAATTATTAGCTGTATTTCTAGGATAAGAGGAGGTTTAGTTGAGAAATCACTTTACCTTTTCTCTACCAATATTAAGCCTCAAACTTTTTTCTAAGCCTCTCTCAGTTTATCTAACTGAACTATCATTAATCTCAAATGTCATCATTGCAAAATGTCACTATCTTTTATGCTATATAAAAGTGGCTCATAGTCTCTTCATGGAGACAACTGAGTTCCAAGCTATTAAATATTTGATAATTAAAATGTTTTATTGAGTCATGCTAGCCCTTATTTCTTACTTGTTTACTTTCTCTTTATTTTATCTTTCCCCTTAAGTTTTCACCTCACTCTCCTCAGCATTTTCTCTCATTTCCACTATTTCCAATTCTTCCTTTTTTATTGTGAGACATAGTGTGATTAAAATTTCTCATTTCCTTGCTTTTCTTTTTCAGGAAAGATGAAGTCTTATTAATTTGTCCAGAAAACCCTTTCTTTGCAAGGGGAAAGTACCACATAGCTGGCAATGTCACTAGAAAGATAATCCTGAAGGAAAAGCAATCCAACTTAAACCTTTCACTTGACTCCATGAAGACAGAAAGCAGTGTGGGTTTCTTCATATCAAGAGGACTATTTGTAGATGAATCCTTGAAACAGCTTTGTATATTTGGTGGTGACAAAATATAGAATTAGCTGTCCAGAGCTTAGTATTGTAATAGATGAGAACAGGAAGAGGACAACTGTTGGAGAGTAGTGTAAGAGGGGAGATAAAATAGAATTTGCAAACATATTTCTGGGTCCTTCAAAAAATAGAACTGAGATTTTTGAAAACCACATCTTCAAATGCATATTCATTAAAAAGACAGGACATAAACATAATTAGCCAGCCCTACCCAATTTCTCCCTTCTCACTTTCCCAGTCTCTGCATCATTACATAACTGGTGTCCTAGACCAAACTATTAACAAAATATTTTTTTAATCTTTTTTGTACTCTGCGGTATAGGAAAGGAAGACAACTCTAATTTCACACATGCACACAATTGGTGAATATTGACTGCCTGCAGAGCTCTACCAGCAGAACCAGAGGCCCTGTCTGGGTTTGGGAACAATTGGGAAGGGCAAGAGGGGCACGTCACCTACACCTACAATTACACTGGAAGCCACAACTTTAGCATACAAATTTGATTCACGATTTTACTTGCAATTTAAGATAATATTTAGAAAAGTGCTTTGAATTATTTTATAAATGGCTGAAAAATACAATATTTGAACTAGTGAGAAAAAGTGGGAAGGAAGTGTAATTTATGTAATATAGTAGATAACATAATTTTGTACCTAATACAAAATATAAGAAAATGTGTTTTATATAATACAATCCAATGCTTTATAAGGGTAACTATATCATTCTTATGAAAGTTTAGAACTTTAGACTAAATTAGACTTTAGACTTTAGACTTTAGACTAAATTAGACTAAAGAGAACTACTTTAGCTACGTGTTACTAGAAATTAACATAGCATCTATGTAACACCTTCCTGTGCTTTAACATGTAATTAAAAAACATACAAATAAATATATGTGAGTATATATTAGAGTATATATACACATATATTAAATATATGTAAGTATGTAATTATGCATATAGTTTATAGTAGTTATTTGGAAATCTTTAAGATAATTCTGTTAAATTTTTAGTTGTCCAAGTTGTTTTTTTTTTTTTTTTAAGATTTTATTTATTCATGAGAGACATACACAGAGAGAGGCAGAGACATAGGCAGAGAGAGAAGCAGGCCTCTGCAAGGAGCCCCATATAGGATGCGATCCCAGGCCCTGGGATCACACCCTGAGCCAAAGGCAGACACTGAACACCTGAGCCACCCAGGTGTCCCTAGCTGTCCAAGTTTATATTCTTTTTTAAAAAAGATTTATTTATTGGGGGGAGGGACAGAGAGAGAGAGAGAGAGAGAATCCTGATGTGAGGCTTGATCTTACAACCCTGAAATCATGACCTGAGCCAAAATCAAGAGTTGGACACTTAACCAACTGAGCCACTCATGTATCCCCCAGGTTTTATTCTTATATTTAAAAATGTAATTTCTTACGAAAAGAGAATGTTAAATAATTTGGTAAATTTTTTTCTACATTCCAACATTCATTTGTGAAGTTTTAAGATTTTGTATCTTTGATGTTACACAACACATTGAACTACATATGCTTTTCAATGACTCATTTATAAAATAGCTGATTTGATACTCACATCGCATGGAAGCAGGCCAATGTTGCAATATAGGAAACAATTCAATTCTAAACATAGCTCACTGAGATTTCTATATTGAAAAGCCACTGTTGTCCTTTAGTAAACCACTGAAATGAATTTAGTGGCTGGGAAAACTGCCAGACAAACAGAAATACAAACCAAACTCCTTTAAACCATAGAATTACAACATCCAAGTAAGCATAATTACCACTCTTCATATCCTCATCCTGCTGGCCACTTCAACTCTGCTCTGACAGACAATCTAAGTTTTTAGAGTAACAAACTAAGCTGAATTTTGGCTTTAGCAAAATTCAAATTTTCCAATACTGTCACCTGCCAATTAAATATCAGTCTTTACATTGCACTTTTAGTTATATAAAACTAATAATATTTCTTATATTATCAAGGTATATGCATATTTGTCCCAGCAAACCTGTATAAATATTTCAAATTAATATTATAAAATTAAAAAGCAATGGTCTACTTAGTAGTAAAAACTCAAAGAGATTGAAATTAAAATTAGAATAATGTTAAAGAGATCTCCCTTGACCAGTAGTTTTAACCTAGGTATAAACATATAAATATATATATATATTTTTTAATTTTTTTTTTTTATTTATTTATGATAGGCATGCAGTGAGAGAGAGAGGCAGAGACACAGGCAGAGGGAGAAGCAGGCTCCATGCACCGGGAGCCCGACGCGGGACTCGATCCCAGGTCTCCAGGATCGCGCCCTGGGCCAAAGGCAAGCGCCAAACCGCTGCGCCACCCAGGGATCCCCATATAAATATATTTAAGAAAAAAGTATAATATCAATTTTGGAAAAGAGGATCAAAAGATTATTTGTTAATATTAAATGAATATACTTAACTGGAAGAAAACTATTATAATTTGTTAGATAATTTATAAGTTTGGGGTCATATAATATAAATAAAAATCAATAACTTTGAGAAAATAAAAATATTTGAAAAGTAAATTTCAAATTGACTCAATCAGAATGAGGTGTCTCTATGTATACATATATAATTTGCAACAAGAATGAAATGCACAGGAACTATATGAAGATAAGTAAAAATGACTGGAAAATAGCTTAATGAAGATTTAAATAAAGGAACATATGATGGATCAAACTATTTAATTTTATAAAGATGTTAATTATTCTTTTTTTTTAATTTTTCTTATAATAAGAATCATGTAGTATTTGATCAGAATCAATCGGATTTCTCAACATTTTGAGGATACTTGTGTATATTTTATCATAATTTAATATTTAAATTTGTGTGAAAGGTATGGATATATATGTAATGAATAATATAAAATATATGTCACAAAATTTCTAAATGTATGTGCTAAAAAGACAGAATTCATTCCACATAACTAGATTTTATGTGATTTTCACTTGAGTTATTTACTTTTTGCTTATTTGTATTATTTTAAATGTAAAATCATAATCTCTCTTTAGAATTTTTTTAACTAGAAAAAAATAATTATAGAAACATTTCAAAATGTTAGACATGCAAAAGATGAAACTCAGTGTTGGTTTGTGTATTTCTGAAGTTCAAAAACAAAAGCAAAATGGTCCTTTAAGTCATTGGGGGAATTCAGATGTGCTGAACTAAGAAATTACAAATTAAAAGAAGAGTAAGTGTTCTATTCAGCAATGAAGGCAAAGAAAGAAAGAAAAAAAAAGAAAGAAGAAAAGAAACAAATCAATCATCAAAAAAGTTATAAACTATTTTCCATGACTTTGACAATATTCACAAGTGCTAAGTACCCTTCAATATATTTTGAAGTTATTTCTATTGTATTATAAACATTCATTGTATAATTTTGTTCTCTAGGTTTATCTTTATTTTTGTATTAGTATAAAATAATTTTATAACCTTGTAATGACAAATGTATTGCAAAAAACTGTACTATCTTTCTTAGTTATTTATTATTGGTGTATTCAGGATATCTTAAAGTATGTTTTCATTTCATATGGATATTGCATACTTTGATTCCATTTTTCTTCACCCTTATATTCTGCAAATAATTCTATGAATGTATGTTTTGATCAGAAATAGTATATTTGTAGGAGAAAGCAAAGAATTTCTCTCCTAGTATTTCCTCCAAACAATTAATAGTTTCCTTATGAATTGGTTTTTCCAAAATCTGTAAGATAAATTTCTGTGGAAAATGATCCTTTAAAATCTGTGCTATTGGGGCATCTGGATGGCTCAATCAGTTAAGTGTCTGGGATCCAGCTCCGCCTTGGGAGCTCCGTCCCACAGATCCAGCTCCGTCCTGGGATCCAGCTCCACCTTGTGATTCCTGCTCAGTGGGGAGTCTGCTTCTGCCTCTCCCTCTGCTGCTTGTGGTCACTCTCACTCACTCTCTCAGACTCTCTCTCTCTCAAATAAATAAAAAGTCTTTAAAAAATAAAATCTCTGTTATTACACAACCCTTAGAATATTGTTGACTATATGGAAATCATGCGTGTTTCTAGAATAGTGATAATAATTGAGATTACTATATTGTTTGTTATTGCTACATGATTTGTAAAGTATTAAGGATCATTACCCCATTTAATTTAAATAATGAACATACGAGGTATTTTCCCTAATTATGTAGTCAAAAAACAAGTTTTAGACTGAATAAATGACTGTGGTAGCAACGCAGAAGTAGAAGGGGTTGAGTCAGGACTCGGATCTAGTTAATTCCTATTTGAACCTTTTGTTTTTAAATGATAGAATCCTTCCAAAATATTTGCTTAAAAAAACAAATGTTTTTTTCAAATATTTTTTTTATTTACATGTACTGTTAGTACTAACGGCCCATTGGTTGTCATATTTTGTTTTGCAAGAAATGAAGAGGATGGTGTTAAGAAAGGGATCACACTCACACAGTGCTCATGTCATACTACATCATTCACTACTTCTAACAAACTCTGAGATGCGGCAATATCCTCTCTGAATGAGTAAAAGTTCCTTCAAGTTGAGGTAGTTTATTCAAAGTCATTACATTGTAAAATAAAAAAAAGCAAGGATTCAAATCCAAGCCTAAACATCCAGCATGGTGTGTGATTCCCTTACGGCAGTGCTCTTCATTTCAGGCTTGACCACAAGACTGTTTACTTTGAGATCCCCAGTAATTATTTTCCCATTCATCTCAAGAATTATCTCAAAATCTACAGCCTAGTATTATTCTAATTAAGATCACTGTATATTTCATTTTTTATATTATATTCATAGATTATCATGTCACATAAATTGTATTGACTTAATACATTTATTGAAAGATTTTATTCTCCTTCAAGCTTCTGGCCCATGGAAGGCTCTTTACTAAGTTAATAGCTGACTTTCTTAAAAAAAGTATATGTCTAGATTCTTGGCTACACTAAATCTACACTAAAGTATATGTCTAGATTCTTGGCTACACTATGGGCAAATTTTCAAATTCTTGAATGAATCTAGGGTACACGCTCTTTTCTGTCATTATTTTAAAAAATGTTTTAAATAATTGGGACATGTAATGATTGAAGTAGTCATCACTTCCATTCTCTAATTTTCTTTTTTTATTGGAAGAATGCAATTTGGTTCAGATACTCAAAGTATAACTTCTAAATAGCATGCTTCTTTAAAAGAAAGTACAGATTTTATAAAGCATTCAGTTGTATGATAGCACAAATGGGAAATGTCTCCGATCAAAATTAATTCAGTTGCATAACGCCAATTTGTAACCAGGACAATAAATAACTGCTGACACTGAGTTTGGATGGGACATAATTTATCAGATAAAAACTAGAGGTCATGATGCATGTAAGACAGCTCTTTGCAGCACTGAGTTTGGTTGCAAAATAATTTAACTAGGACTTTTGAAGCAATTAATTCATTAAAGGCTGCCATTTTTCAGCCAAAGCAAGACATTCCTCTTCCCTTCAAATAAAGGGGAGACTACATCTGACCTATTAAATTCTCCAAGTATTTTATAGTTTACAGCTTAAAAATTTAGTGAAACAAACTAATCATGTCAAACACACTCTTACAAAGGTTTTTATTTATTGTTATTTTTTAAAAAGATTTTGTTTTTATTTATTCATGAGAGAGAGGCAGAGACACAGGCAGAGGGAGAAGCAGGCTTCATGCAAGGAGCTAGATGCGGGACTCGATCCCAGAACTCCAGGATCACACCCTGAGCCAAAGACAGACGCTCAACCACTGAGCCACTCACGCATCCCTCTTATGAGGGTTTTTAAAGCTTAAATTAGGCACAAATATATAAGATGGGCAACTATCCCTATTGAGATCATGGTTGACAAAGAACAACTTGATAATCTAGTGGTTTTGATAAATGTGTCCTTCTGAATGTCTCAATTTCAGAAAAGTGAATGGTTAACATAAAATAAAATATATCTTTATTTTAACGTAATGTACACATATTTTTTCATCAGAGAAAACTTGCTATATTAATCATTTCTTAATGATGAATGTCTACAGTGTTATTTCTGTATTTCTTAGGATATCCAGTTGCAAAATACAGACGGTATAGGTCTCAAAGATGATAGCATTATTTTAGTGTTTTCTAAAATTTGAGTTTTAAAATTTAATAACTGCAACCAAATTTCCTGTCACATGCTTTTTTAATAAAATTAAATAATTATAGTAATAATAAAAATAAACTATTAAGTATAAGGCTATTCCTTATATGATATTTACTTTGAATTATAAAAATAAATTACTTATAGAAATTTTTTTTTAATTTTTTATTTATTTATGATAGTCACAGAAGAAAGAGAGAGAGGCAGAGACACAGGCAGAGGGAGAAGCAGGCTCCATGCACCGGGAGCCCGACGTGGGATTCGATCCCAGGTCTCCAGGATCGCGCCCTGGGCCAAAGGCAGGCGCCAAAGCGCTGCGCCACCCAGGGATCCCTACTTATAGAAATTAAAGTAGGATCATTTATTTCCAGACTTTTGTCTTTCAAGAGATATTTTCTTCTTACCATAGATATTAACAAGTACTTATTGATTTAGTTATTGATCTAAGTTTTAGGATACAACTGTGAATTACCCAGGCCAGAGCTCCTTTGTTACTTGTTACAGAACTTTTTTTTTTTTTTAGATTTTATTTATTTATTTGAGAGAGAGAGTGAGAGCATGAGAGAAGAGAGGGGCAGAAGGAGAAGGAGAAGCAGGCTTCCCACTGAGCCAAGACCCCAACCTAGGGCTCGATTCCAGGACTTCCAGATCATGACCTGAGTGAGGCAGATGATTAACCGACTGACACACCCAGAAGTCCCTTGTTATGAAACTTCTAACTGGAAAAAGAAATACGTAGATTAAGTACAGAGTTAAACTAAATATTTGCATATTAGTGGTAAATACTATGGAGGGAATAAGGTGGGAGATATGATAGTGATCCATGGATTAGAAGAGTGGAGTTATTTTTGAATGAATGATCAAGTCTGATATATCTGAGGAGGTAATGATTTAAATGAAATCCAAGAGATGAAATTAGCTAACTTTCATAAAAAGAGATAAGATAATTCATGTAGGGAAAGGAGTAATTCCAAAGATTCAGAAGAGAGAAATAACTTGTGGGATTAAGGGAAATAAGAAAGCCAGTGTGGCTAGAGGGAAATGTAAAGGGGATCAGTGGTGGAAATGGAAACAGGGAGGGGGGGGACCCTGATCAGTTAGGGCCTTTTGGGCTACAATGTCCTCCTTTTGCACTGATTTCTTCTTCAAGTTAACTATGAAAGGGAGCGTGAATGCCAAGTTTCCTTCACTGTTGGGAAGAACTGTTGTCATACTGAAAAATGACTTCAGTTGTATAAAGATCATGTTTATCCACACACACTACCAGCAATATACACTCTACCAGAAGACAACTGTCTCAAGCTCTAATTAACATGACCCTGGGCAAAATAAAATTCTACGTAATTTGCTTTTAATGCAGCATAATAAAATGCAATAAAATTTATTGTTAATATCACAATGTGATTAACATAATTGCATAAGGACTATGGCACATATCTATTTCCTCAGAAAATTATTCAAACAGTAAAATGTCAAGTTCTGAATAGCATACAGGATGATATTTTAAAAAGGTACATTTCATTAAGGACAAGTTGGAAAACTGTTCATTGTTTTATTATTTCTTTAGCCTATGACATAAAAAAAAAAACTTACTAAAGTTAAGAATGTATATAAAGTAGTAAAAACAGTGAAAGCCAAAGATATGTTGATGGTGTTTTTGTAATTCTGTATTTTCAAATAACTTAATGTTTCATTCCATGAGACCTATATCAGTTATTAATGAATGAAGTTGTATATAAAACAAACTTGAAATGCAGTAGTTTAAGCAAAATAAGTAGTCCAAAATATATAGTCCAGGATTAGAATAGTAGTTCCAGTGCTATCATGTCTTTCGCAATATATTAAAACTAAAATGATAATATCATTCAAAAAAGATAATCCCCACACTAATTGCTGCTTAATAGAAGCTTTCAAAGTGATCCTCATATTCGCAAAGTATTTCTAAATACATATATTAAGAAATGAATCTCAGATTTTATGGGGAAACAAGCCTATTATTGGCCACTTAGACACAAAATGGCCCATTTTGTCATGACGCAACGTAATTCATATTTTTAAAACTTTTTAAATTGAAATATACCTAACATCATATTTAAAACTTTTTACATTTACCTGTTCAACATCAATTATGCCAAAATATTTTTTGTCTCTTGTTAAGTTATATAAAAATATACCTCTTAGCCAGACTACAATTTTTAAAGAATTCCTATTAAGAGAAATCCCAAAACTTACAAAAATCTATGCACTTCTCTCAATTTTCTTTGTGAAAAGCACAAACTGTAAAATACAAATTTTTTTTTTACAATACAAATATATCACAATTCAGCACTATACAAATGCAGTGCTACTGTTCTCTTGACTGAAGTGAGGAGATGTAAGATTTGTTTTTTGTCACAATGCAGTATATATTAAGTGGCATACAGAATTAATAAGAAAAATTACCCTAAGTATCAATTGTTAATGAAAGACAGGAAAGAGAAAATATGTGCAAGCTAAGGTTCTGAATATAGATAACACTGCCATTATTTGGAAAAGTCGGCTTGATAGATTATGTTATACCTTCAAATGGCACCAAATCTGCCATTTCAGAGCTTCAGTGTTAGGAACACTCATAAAATGATGGAAATCAAAATGGTCGAAGTAATTTTAAGCTGAGAAATGTACTTGATTTTTTATCTACTTGTAACATATGGTTTCAAGAACATAAAAACTACTCGCCAGGTATGTTTCCTCTCTCAGCATTGACTCAATATATAAATATTTCATCCCTTAACTTTTTCTCTTTCATTTGAATTAGCTGAATGTACATCTTAAACTCGTTTGTTATTTTATTTTAATGATATTCTATCAGTACTTATTTTTCTTCCTCCCCTGACATATTTTCACTGCCCTGCACCTTTCCAGAGAATATCAAGTCAATGCTCTGAAGATATGCCCTTTTGTCTCCTTACAGAGCTGGGTCTCTTCTTTCATCTTAGAATTCCTTCATCTACCATAAAAATGGAGTGAAAAGACGGTACTCTCATTTTAAATACAAGACTATTACTGTCCTTTAGGAACTGCTGCCTCCCTTATTTCTTGATCCTTTTAGGTATACTTATGATAGGTTTCTTAACACTTTTTTTTTCTTTTTTTAGGCTTCCTTTATGATTGAAGGTGGTGAGCACTTTTGTATATTTCCTGTCTGCAGAGTCCTTCATTTCTGATGGTAAAAATTGGTCTTTTTATTGTGCTAAAGAAATTGATTGCCTCTGCCACATTTAAAAGAGCAATAATGATAATTTTGGTTTAAGGGTATTGGCAGTTATGGAATTTAAGTGAAATTTCCTAAAATTCTTTTATTCTGCTTCTTTTTCTGTAGGGCAAAAAATTAACATTTCTTCTATACTTTACACAGTTCACAATTCTTGGTTTATTTTCTCCCATTTCTTAAATTTTAGGGGGCCAAATGCAAACATATAATTAGGGTACCTACTGTACAAGATAGTGAGAATAACACCCCACTGGATGTTCACTAAACTACTACAGTGAAACTAAATAGAACTTCTACTATAAGTTAAATGTTTACCTGCATCTAAATATTTGCTTGATGGAATGTATTTAGGAAGATATTTCTGCATTTAACCTCTATATAAGTGGGTATAAGGTAGTTTTAAATTATGTAACAAAATTGTTTTAAATGTATATATATGTAACATATATATGTGCTTTTCAATAGTTTATACATTAAATGGAATTTTTATCACTTTCTTATAAAATAATTATAGTATTTTCAGTTGATTCTATATTCTCACTTTTTCTTTGGTTTGTGTATGAGATTACTATTTTTCCTTGATTTTTATATTAGAGTACTTAAACTTACTATTTGATATTATTTTTCTCATTTCTCTTTTTATAAATTGTCCCATTATATTTATACATACTTAGATTCTAAAACCTATAAATTATTTCTTCTAACAATATAGTTCTTTACAAGAGGGCTTCACCAAGGTTGATTTTTTTCTTTCTAAGCTCGGTGTCCAAAGTCAGATTTGCTCGAACAATCTTTTCTTTTCTTTTCTTTTGCTTTCTTTTCTTTTCTTTCTTTCTTTCTTTCTTTCTTATTTCTTTCAATTTCTTTTTTCTTTTCTTCTTTTCTTTTCGTTTCTTTCTTCTTTATTTCTTTCTTTCTTTTTTTTTTCTTTCTTTTTCTTTTCAGTTCTTTTCTTCTTCTTTTTTCTTTTCTTTTCTTCCTTTCCTTTCCTTTCCTTTCCTTCCTTCCTTTCCTTTCCGTTTCCTTTTCCTTCCTTTCCTGTCCTTTCCTTTCCTTTCCTTTCCTTCTTCCTTTCCTTTCCTTTCCTTTCCTTTCCTTTCCTTTCCTTTCCTTTCCTTTCCTTTCCTTTCCTTTCCTTCCTTTCCTTTCTTTTCTTTTCCTTTCTTTTCTTTTCTTTTTTCTTTTTTTTCTTTTCTTTTCTTTTCTTTTATTTCTTTTCTTTTCTTTCTTTTCTTCTTTCTTTCTTTCTTCTTTTTGTTAATAGTTTTCTTTTTTAGAATGAGAGAATGTAAGCAGTGTATATTATTAAGTGAAAACTGATTGTTCTTGTTTTTTATGATAACATTCTTAGAAACCTTTTTAAAAATAAGTTTAATTACATATGAAATATTTTTTAAGACAACTCTATTATATAATTTAACTTTTTGGTTGGGTTTCCAAAGTTTTCCTTTACTAAAATATTTTCTAAGTTACTGACAGGAAAGAGAAAATAAAGAACTGCATGACTTTTTTTACTTTGGCTTTAATTTTCTTCTAGAACTTCCAAACCAGACATGGTTGATTCATCAACTTACTAAATAGTATCTATGAAGTATTCAGGCAGTTGCTTAAAGTCACTGTGTGTTATCTATTCTTATCTAGGAAAATGAGTAAAACAATAAAAACTTGCATATTTAGCTGAAATGCAGATTAACTGAGTTAATCACGTTAAAGGAACTCAGTAAGTGATAATTATTTCAATTTTTATCAGAATAAATATTTCAAACTTAAAAGACTTAAATTCTCTAAAATGCTTAAGAAAAACACCTAGCATGTATTAAGCCAATTTAAATTAGTTATTTATTAGTAGAAGTAGTATTAGTATTTATCTCATAGCTCTGGGATTATGTTACATGGAATAAGGACAACATGAAGTGAAAGACTTAACTTCCTGGTTCAGGTAGTGTTTTGTTCTCAGCCTCATCATGAGACCTCTGGAACACAGACTGGACAACAGAGTTTATCCTGATTTATTTATTTTTTCCCCAGGGAAGCTTAGTTTTAGCTGTCTGAATGTCTGCCATTAGCTAGGAGCCATCCTGGCAAGCAAGAACAAGAATCAGTGGAAGACAAAATTTATAGTCAACTCATGGCAGGTGGTTTGACTCCCTCAAGAGCAAGCCTTCTATGAAGGTGTTAGCTGTTAGGAGCAACATCCATAATGATTGATAGAAGAGCTCCCTTAACTGATAAATGAAGGCCAGGGGAACTGGGTTAGATACCATGAAAGTCTACTTTGGGAACTCTTGGCTTCTCTCCCACAAGTCTCTGTCTGATAAGCTCAATGTTAAGTCTTGGTCTTCTTGCTTTATTTTTTTTTCATTATGCCATTAATATATGTGTCAAATATATTGCATTTTCTCAATACGTTGAGTTGCAGAAAATAGCAGCAAGATATGTAAATAAATGCCATCATCAATTAATGAGATAAATGAAGGTAAGAGAGACTGTGTTCAAAACTTAGGGCAATAACTCTTGCTTTGTTTAGTAAATTTTATTTATTTATTTGAGAGAGAGTGAGAGTGAGAGAGAGCATAAGAAGGAACAAAAAGAGGGAGAGAGCAAAGGGAGAGAAGAGAACTTGCCACTAAAGAGGGAGCTTGAACAGGGTTCAGTCCCAGGACCCCGAGATCATTACCTGAGCCAAAGGCAGATGCCCAATTGACTAAACCACCCAGGTGCTCTGGAACTCTTGCTTTGTAATTCAAGAAAACATGGATAGTCTTCAGAAAAATATGTGTGACCTCTGGGAATTATATAAATGCGTGTTTCTAAATATGAATGCATATTTTCCTAGAACTCTATTCTAAAATGGTTTTGTAACATAAAATGCTGGAGAATCCCTGATGTAGAATTTGAAAATGGTTATGGCTATGTTATCATGGCACCATCCATGGTGAAGTCCTGGACCCTCCACCTGGCTTAATAGTGATTAATACTTATCTACAAGAATAAAGGGATAACATTGAACTAATTGTAAAATGACTTGATTGGAAGACTTCTAATACCTCATTTTCATTTTTGTGCCTAAAGTCATGATTAAGCAGCCCTGAAATTTAAATTGTGATTTCTCCTGGTTGCATATCTCTTTTTTCAAAATTTCAGTATTTTTTTAATTAATTAATTAATTAATTAATTTATGATAGTCACAGAGAGAGAGAGAGAGACAGAGAGGCAGAGACACAGGCAGAGGGAGAAGCAGGCTCCATGCACCGGGAGCCCGACGCGGGACCCAATCCCGGGTCTCCAGGATCCTGCCCTGGGCCAAAGGCAGGCACCAAACCGCAGCGTCACCCAGGGATCCCCAAAATTTCAGTATTATTTTTGTGCTGGAGTCTTATGTTTTGGCTGTTCACTTACCCAAGAGGTTGTATCTAGACAATAGAAGGATAAGACTGGGAAAACAGGGGAAAAAACATTATTTAAATTTTGCTCCATTTATTTCTAAATTTACTAGTCATTTCTAATTGTAATTCATTTATTTATAATATTTGAAGATGCATTTCCAGTTGAAGAGGTAGTATAGTACAATCCAGTATAGTAAGGAGTAAAGAGGAAGTCTGTGTGCCTGCTGCTTCATCTGTACAATAGTGAATAATAGTTATCCCTCTCATAGGCTTCTTGTAAAGTTTAAAGGAGTTAATAACCCTAAAGTGATTCAACAGAGCCTAGCACATAGGAGTACTCAATAATTATTAGCCATTTATCATACACAGATTCTCAATGAATGCTATTATGATGATCCTATTTAAAGAAGAATATTTTAATGAAAACAGCAGATTGAAGATGGAAGATTATCTAAACTAACCTCTTTAATTTGTGGAATTGCTTACAAAACCTTGGGGCATGAAGGGGATATCATCAATGTTGTTATTCTGCATTTATCTACTCAGAGTGAAGTATGCCTTTCTGAAAGATATTCATTAGCATCATCATCCCCATTTGATTATCAGCAACAGGGATTAACAATTGCCTAAATAGTAGTGTGAATCACTGGAGCTGTCCATCATTACTAATGATAATATAATTTATTATAAATAGTGATTTCGGATTTGGATACTAATTATAAGGGTGCTTGGTCATCTTCCAATAATTAGAGTTAAATATTCTAAAAATTAAACAATTGTGTTTTTCAAATGATATCTGAATTATTTGATTGTAATTGTATT
Source organism: Canis lupus dingo (assembly GCF_003254725.2). Lineage (NCBI taxonomy): Eukaryota > Metazoa > Chordata > Mammalia > Carnivora > Canidae > Canis > Canis lupus. The sequence continues at coordinate 8,612,991 of NC_064261.1, read as the reverse complement.
TACCACTTGTTAAAGGCAATCAAGTGCTTTTCTAATATAATTTAGACTTAGCCTGGGTTCATTCACTCAGAATGTTTAAAATATTACAAAAAATAAAAAAAAATAAAAATAAAAAAGAAGGAAAACATATAACTCAGCAAGAAAACTGGCTTAATCTATAAAAAAGGAAGAAATTATATATATTTTTAAAGATTTTATTTATTTATTCATTTATTTGAGAGAGAGAGAAAGAACAAGAGGTGGCAGGGGTGAGGGGGAGAGGCAGAAGAGGAGGGAGAAGCAGACTCCCCACTGAACAAGGAGCCCAACACGGGCCTTCATCCCAGGACCCTGAGGTCATGACCTGAGCCCAGGGCAGATGCTTAACCAACTGAGCCATCCAAGTGCCCTAAGAAACCATATTTTTTAGCCTTATTAAAAAAATAAAATAAAAAAAGATGAAAGTTTCTAGAGGAATATAGACATTAAATATGACCTCAGAATTGACTTAG